>NC_089282.1:25567727-26167727 GCF_963678975.1 Dysidea avara | reverse complement strand
CTGTTTATTTTCAGACAAGTTTTAGGCCAACACTTTTCCTGGCAGCCTATGAGGACAGCTATATACTGCAGCTATAAAATACAATGTATTTATGTAGATGGTAACCACACAGTGACACCCATTGTTGTTTCAAAGTGGCTTGTAGATTCAGTCTAGACCATACCTGTCTTATTGCTTAATGCGGTATCTACTGTATGTATGCAGCATTCATTTCTCTCACATATGCAGTTTGTAACTCACTCCTGTGTGCACACACACATGCAAACAGAACATCGTGGATAGTAATACACCCCATAATTGTCATCTGGCTGGCACACACCAGGTTTAAGATCTTGTCCAATTATTTGTTAATATCGTTACTGTTGCATTTCACAAAGGAGCTGAAAGGAACAGGGCTTCTCAACCTGCTAATGCGAAACAAGATCTTCTAGGTAAACTAATTAACCAAGTACTCAATGTAATTATTAAATGTAATATGTATTATAATATGTATATTAATGTACTTTGTTACTTGGATTGTGTTCAGGTTAATGCTGCAATTAATTTCATAACTGCTTCTCAATTTAACAGATCATGGGTAGTAATGGGCAGGTTTTAAAGTCATCCCACATTGTAGTTCACCATCTGGCAAAGGCTGGCTGCTACATTAGAATTTATGTTGTTCTGCTTATTATATATTTATATAGGATGATTTTAACCTTGATTATAGAACTTTGCGTGGGCAAGATCAAAGGAAAAAGTGCACTTTAAATTTCATAAAGTACACTCTCAGCCGGCCAACAGTGCTTCATCAACCACTGTGCTTTATTCATTCAATAAAGCACTCTTTGCAATAAAGCACTCTTTGCAATAAAGCACTCTTTGCAATAAAGCACTCTTTGTGGACAATAAAGCACAGTTGCCCACATGCTCTAGTGCAGGCTAATAGCCTGATGCCAGTACGACTGATCACCCAAACTGGTGAAGGCTGATAGCCTCGCTGCGCTGAGTGATCAATCACCCCAGCCAATACGAGTTCTACCACTGGATTGCTTTTATAGACATACTTAAATGCTTCGATGATGGGTGGGAGAAGGTAACGTTGCTGTTACGTTTGTTAATGTAAACAGACAAGTCCTGGAGATATCACGGAAATATTTCACCATGTGACTCACATTAGAATCGATTGTAGGTTGCAAGCAAAACGTGCCAAAATACGTGATGAACGTCTACCATGCCAAACTATGGTGAACCACGTGTGAGTTACTTTGTTAAACTAGTTTGTGTACATTCAGGCTGCTAATAGTTCTTGCAATACGTGTTAATTACGAGTCCTAGTGTATGGTGAAGCTACACGACTAGAAAGTTCCATAAATCATTTAAAGCATAGCCTTGCTCATACTATATGAAAAATAAAGCACTTGGCGCTTGGTCTCGATGCTAATAAAGCACTTGGCTTCGCCTCATGCTTTATTAGTATCTCGGCCACGCGTCTCGTGCTTTATTTTTCATATAGCACTCGCGGCTATGCTTTAACATATACTTATAGCACTAGCTAATGCCATAATGATCACGGTGACAAGTTTGCTTATCACTTGCGTTAAGTGCAGGGTTTGATGGTAGCTCGATCACGCTTCATAAATCATGTTCATGAGCGAGACGTTTTTTGTCCTTACGTAGCATAGTTTTTGGGATGCTGTACTTTAGAAAATCCATGTTTTATGCTTGTATGAGCTGGTCTGTTTGCAAGTCCATTTTAAATTCCATTCCACATCTTAGTCATGTCCAACAACCACTGAATGTTATGGGTAATGCTATGCTAACACTTAATGTTATATACATGACCACTTTTTGTGTTGTATTACTATTAGCTCATGAATCAAGTGAAACAGATCCTCTTTTGGTCCAACCCACCAGTATGTTTTATATACTGTAGTTTGTGCTGTGCAGTACAATGTACTATGTTGTAACATTCATAGCTCAGATACAACATCCAACAAGTTATGGTGCAGCTAATACAAAGACATTGAAAGTTGACATACTCCCCAACTCTAATGATGAAGTGGTCAGTGATTAGTTGTAATAGTGTATAATTATGGTAATGGCTACAGAGGATTGGGGCTGATGGACAAGGTGCAAGAACCATTTCTGGTATAGAAATATTTAGAATTTGCTGATTTTATAGCATTTGTTATAGGAGAGAACAATGAAAATGTTGAACCTGATGGACCACTGTCAGGTAAACTGCTAATGATTGCTATCGCAATAGCATAGTCTGTAGTGTCAATTTTAATATAAGTAAATGTGGTAGAGTCAAGTATCCAAACATCAATTATTTGATCATAGACATCTGAGATCTTAAGGGTTAGGTTGGGTATCCTGAGATCTTCCTGAGATGCCTGAGATATTGTTAATTGGTATCAGAGTTGGGGTCGTTACTTCAAAAAAGTAATCAGTTACTAGTTACTAGTTACTTTCATCTCATGTAACTCAGTTACATTTACAGTTACTTTTTACCAAGTAACTAGTAGTTACGTTACTAGTTACTTCTTACTAGCAATATCATTTCAAGACAGTAAACATAAAGTGAATTAAGTGATAATAAATTTGCAATGTAATCATGTGAGACAATAATACAATTAAATTACATATGTACAAGCACTGTCCACATAAAACTAAATATGTAAAAAGTCCTTGTTGTATCTCATGAGAAGTAATTTTTCAAATCTGTCATCAATCAATCGGTTCCGTTTTGGTGTTAACACTAATCCACCTAGACTGAATAGTCGTTCAACTGGGGCACTGGAAGGCAATGCCGTATTGTACAAAAGGAAAAGCCTTTTTACTACAGGATATCTGTGGAGACTCTCAATAGTCTTTGCATTATTTAAATAATCATTTGCTTCAATTTCCACATTGCTCTGTGACTCTGATTCCTCATCTGATTTAAAGTCATAGAAATCATCTTTATTCTTTTTAGTTGGCTGATCCTGTGATTTTTGCACAACCACAACTTCATCTGTAGCATGTGATCGCATTTCTTGGATGAGCATTTGCTTATACAGATCCTTTTTGCTTTGTGATTCCACCCACTTGAGCTTAAACTTTGGCAAAGTTATGGCTGCTATGATGGCATTATCATTTTGGAAAACCTTCTGGAAACGATCTCTGATGGCATCTTCTACTGCACCAGCAAGCCCAATGGTCATTGATGAAAGATCAGGTCGAAGAGCCACCACTTTCTTGATAATAGCTTCTAAGGTTGGCAAGACAGTACCAAAAAAACAGTTGTCTTCTCCTTGCAAAATGTCTAAACCTCTTGAAAGAGGTTTTAAAACAACACAATACTCCTTCAGAAACTTAAACTCTCGCTCACTGAAACAACGCAACTTCAATTTCGTACAGAGCTCATTTAATTCTACTAAAGAATTCTCTGTTACTCTAACTATTGCATCATAATAAGAGTTCCACCTTGTGGCAGTGGGCACAATCAGCTTTCTCTTAGTTACTTCTTGTACAGTATCTGAAGCTACTGTGGATCTACTTGCCTTATTCCATAAGGCAGAACTCTTAGCAAATGAGTTGCGGTACACAGTCTTCGATGTAGTGGAAGATGAAAGGAATTTGTCAACATCTTTACTGGCAACCAGATTAAGTGTGTGTGCAGCACACCTATAGTGTGGTGGTAAGTCATACTGCACTTGAGTTAAATCATCATCAATGTTAGTTTCTTCTGGGTCCACTGATAGCAGTTCATCAACGTTTTCAAAGGCCACATCATCTCCTTCTTCCTCGACGTCTTCACGTTCTTCAGTAGTACAATTAGCAGAATCTGAGAACACTGTAAAAGCTTTAACAAAGTTGGATCCATTATCTGTGATCGTAGCACAAACTTTTCCAGCTAAGCTATAGCTTGTATGGATTTGTTCTATTTTGCATGCCAGAACATCATAGGTGTGTCTTCCTGTCATCCTTGTACATGCTATGGCTGCTTTATGCCGTTTTAACATCTGTGGATCTATCCAGTGGACAGTCATCCCTAAATAGCTCCTGTGATGAGCTGTCCACACATCAACAGTAGTGCAAACAACATCAAGTTTTTCCAATATCTGCTTAATCTTACTGAGCATCAAGTCGTAAACTTTGTCAAGATGTAGGGTGAAAGATTTTCTGTCTGGAATTTGGGTGGAGCAAATGTTATTGATTAATTTACGAAAACTTGGTGACTCTACAGTTGACAAAGGCTGCATATCCTCTATTATATACTCAGAGAGCAAACTTCGCATTTTCTGTGCAGGGATGGAGTTTCTGGCTAATACATCTGGCAATGTGCACTGCCTCTTTGGTTCACTATCATCAGTATCACTTCTTTGCCGCCTCTTTTCAGTTTCAGGTTTGTCTACTTCTTTTGCAACCAATTTAACATTCTTATGTATAGCAGTCAAGTGTTTCTTGAAATTAGAAGTTGTGTTTCTAGCAGAAGAAAGTGTCTTGCCACCACCACATAAGATACAACGCACCCTTAAATTCTTTGAATCTTCGCTAACAACGTGAAAATAGTGCTTGTACATCCACCCATGAAATGTAGCAACTCTTGGTCCAGCCTTCGCTACTTCAGTGGAACTAGCACTATCAAAATCTCGTACTAACTGTGTAGAATTATCTTCCACCATCATCCCAGGGTTGCTAGAGTCACTATTAGAGTCACTATCATTCTCCATCGCTGAGTCACGCCTGATTGAGCTGAATCACGCCTGATTGAGCTGAGTCATGAACGAGCTGAGTCAGCAACTGTATGCCACGAGTTGGATCACGAGACAATAAGATGTGCATTAATAAGAATCGGGTTTAAAAGCTGATCGCTCAACAAAATTTGTGTATGTTACTGAATGGTTATACTGTATTGTAACGCGCTACAGTAATGCATTATTAGTGTAACGCAAATACTGATTAACGCATCGATATCATAACGGAGTAACTCACTAACGAAGTAACGTAGTTACTATTGTAACGTAGTTTCTTTCCAGACATTAGTAATCAGTTACTAGTTACTAGTTACAAAGGATGTAACGCGTTTTATTACTTCGCTACTTCAAAAGTAATATATTACGTAACGCGTTACAATTGTAACGCGTTAGCCCCAACTCTGATTGGTATGTCCAAGCAGAAGCCCATAAGCGCCGCAGCAGTGCTTATGGGCTTCTGGTCCAAGGTCTTCGGCAGAAGTTTTTAAAAATTGCTTAGTATATGTGACCGGATCTGTGAAAACCCAAAACAATCGTGCATTTTTCGAATTCCTGTTTATTGAATATTTAGAATCTACTTAGCCAAGTGTACCCTCTGGCAAAGTTTCAGTCTCATATGCCAATAACTTTCAGAGTTACAGCCCTACAAAGCTGAACCTTTTACACTGTGTTCGCCATTAGCAGAGAAATCACTACCGGGTAAGTTTGTCCTTCTGTTGCCTTTTGTCATTGCATAAAAAGGCGAAATTCATGAAGAAAAATTGATTTTGTACGATTGCTTCGACATGACGTAAACAAACCCTTATAACTTGTGTATCCTTGGATCTACTGCAATGAAACAAAGATTATCCAACCCCTCTTGAGTAGGCGAATGAGATGATATCCAGGTTTTTATTGTTAGTCCCTTCCTTCACTAACCTTTTTCAATAATACGCAAATGTTTCACCCATTGTATTCAATGCTTTATACTGTAAATTTAGGCTTACGCGATTGTGTCGGGTTTTCACAGATCCGGTCACATATTTTAAAATGGATTACAAAAGTTTTCCCAGAAACATAAATTAGAGTCGTAAGTGTCAATTTGTTACCAACACCAAAGTGATTTTGTTAACTATATGTTTACCACATTAAGAACAAAGTATACCGCTCTTTAGGGAAGACCCTGCAGTAGTACTGTAACATCCTCCATGTATTGATAGGAAGAAAGAAAACATGGTTTTCATGCCTGCATATCTTCATGGTTTCTTCTCCAAATCACACCGTTTTTGCATTGTAGCTGTCTGCCAGGCAGGGTAGGCCACTTAGCAGATTTGATTAAATTTGCTCCATCCATTTGTGAGATGCGAACGGCTAAAGCTTCAAGTTTTTTTAACCATGCATGCGCCCACAGCTGGCTGAAGGCTGGCTGTGGGTGTACCTGGTTTACTGAAAATATTTTCTCTAAAATGTCTGTGTATGTTTGTATCTGTATCTGTATATTTCCACACCCACATGAGCAATCTTTGTATCCTAAAAGTATCTATACATGAGAAATGAAAGCCATGTAGCTTCTCTTCCAGGAAGGTAACAGAGTACAATATAACGGTCGGTCATCGGCTATTTTCCAAGCAAAGTAGGCTATTGACTGACCAATGCAGCCACTGGTAGGCCATTTGTGCCGACCATATTTTTTGCAACTAAAATTCTTTATTATTAGCCTTTATAACTGATAGTTATTATTGTCCCATTGTTATCTGTCCTTATCAACTCTATTCAACTGTTGCGTAAAGTCTTTGTTCCACTGAAGGATCGACTCAACGCGCAGGAGTAAGCTAGAGCATTGCACCTTGTGCTTACCTCAATTACCAATTGTGGTTTGCAATTTTATGTTGTGATGGAAGCAACGAAGAAGCACCAAGTTACAACATGAGAGGGACAACACAAGCAGCGATTCCCAAGTCAGAGAAGACAAAGAAAGTTAACTTGCTATAAAAAGTTGAAGCCAGCTAAGCTCGCCCGCCTCTACCGGGACAAGTGCTCCACTTGTGGTAGTTAAGTGTAATTTGCAAAAAACTAGGTGAATAATTATAAATGGTGCCAGCAGTAAGTCAAGATCTGGCTCTTTGTAACAATGGAATTATGACCTATGTACATACTGTACCTAGCTAGAAGAATAAACAGTAGCTATATTCGATTTCATCTTTTATTTATTTGTAAAATATTACACTAAATACAATTTTTACACATGTATTGACAAATGCAATTAATTATCTGTACAAATATGTACATCAAATTTAGTCTCAGATTCAATCTCAGAGTGTTCTATTTTTAAAAATTTCCTGGGGGAGCATGTCCCCAGACCCCACTAGAAGGCTTGTGCTTCGTACTGCGGGGAACAGTATGCCTCCATCTTATGACCCTACAATTCTTCTAATGTCCAACCAAGTTCACATTTGATTGGCCATTTTGTCTGAGCAATAATTTATCCTTATATTATACTCTGGGTAAGCTAATTGGTGTCGGTTTGAAATACAGGTGTAGCGACTCTCTGCAAACTTTGTAAACCTACCTTCCCAAAAGGTCACAAATTCTATTAAAATTAATCTTAACAAATTCATTATCAGCTTTTCATGGCAAAACACATGTATACAAAAGTATTAGTTGTTTTAAGAATACTTTGTCGGATTAAAGTACTGGTACATTTTGTTTTCAGACATGTTTAAGGGTAGCATTCTTGCCTATGAGACCAGTTATGCAGTTCTGCAGTTGTTGAGTATAAAGTGTATTGCAAAGGTGCTCACAGTTACTGTATTGTTTCAAACTGGCTACTATACTCACTCCACACAGTTCTGGCACACACCAAGTTTAAGCAAACTTTTGTTATGTTTATTATTTCACAAAAGGTGCTGAAAGGAGTAGGACTCAAGCTGCTGCAATTCCAAAACAACATCTTCTAGGTAAATTAATTAACAGTTTACTTTGTGTGTAATTGCATATTAATTTCATGACAGAGTACAGACCTCATTTACAAGCAATCAGAGATCATGTGGTGTGCAAAGTTGATGTAATGACACGCATAGCTATGCCACTAGCAGCCAAGTTTGGCTTGCATGAATGTGATGTGGTTCTTGATGGAAATGGATATGTTAATATGTTTAGACAATGGCTAGATAGTGGCAATCGTACGTGGAAACAACTTATGGATTTTCTCCTTGAACTAGATGAAAGACAATTTGTTACTGTTTTGCAACGTAAAATAGAGGAGAAAGGTACCACCACTGTGTAGAGATGTGTCCTAAGTATGTGACATGTTTCCAATATATGTTCCGGTCCTGATAGTCAAGGTACAAAGTGGTAGGGCTAAAAATCAACATCAAAGTTAGTATTCGAATATTTTGAATAGTACAGTGTACAGTTTGCAAAATTGTAATGTGTAAGCGAATTTGGGCAAATGTTGATGTACACATCTTAGTACTTTGTAGTGCATTTATCATATTAAAGCTTGGCTCAAGTAAATAATGGATGACCAGGGTGCTACCTTACTACAAAGTCTTGTAAAGTTACAATAACTTTATACAAGGCTTACAACTGACAAAACTCTGACTTATCAATATCAATTGAACAGCAGCTGTTACAAGGAGAAACAATAATTATTTTAATTTTATTAAGGTTGTAAGCACAAGTGCTGAAGGTCTGTAGGACACCTGCCTGTTTAAAGTTGGTAGATAAATAAATCAGGTACACACCCACAGCCTGCCAAAGGCCAGCTGTGGGCACACACAAGTTGTTTCCCATAAAGTGTGCATGTGTACCTACCTACCTACCTATCTATCTATGTTTGCACACCCATGTCAGCAAAACTGTTAAATTGCTTCCATGTAATAAGTGAAGCTAAACTAATCTGAAACAATGGAGCAGGCCTCATAGACTACCAGAAATAGTATATCCCTTCAAGTTGAAAGTGGGCATTGTGCAAATGAAAGCCTTGTGACTTTGTCAAGAGGATTTACAGGGAAAACACAATAGACAAGAAATAGTTGAGAAGATACTTCTATGTTGTTTAAAGCTCTATTGCACCTGGTTTTTGGAAGTATAGCACAACATCAACTTGCTCAGCTGGTTTACGAGCGGATTATAAGAAATAAACTCCCTTGAATTACCCTTCATAGGTTTTAAAATGTTACCCATGCTACATACCTCTACATGCTTCTTTATTGTCTTGTCTATGAAACTTTGAATGCAGAATTATGATAAGATTGTTTCTGGGTCTTAAATTTCTGTAGTAACTTTTGTCAGTGCAATGTGTGCGAATCAGCGTTGAAACCAGGTCGGGTCAACCGGGTCACAGGTCATCCGGGTCCGACCCGGTTTACAGATTATCCATGTCTGATCCGGATTGGATCACGTGAGAAACGAAATTGTTAGTTTGACGGCATGGAAACTTATTAACTAGTCGCGCTGCTCTTTCATGAGCCATGCCCACTTATCGTGTTACAAACATATGCTCAGCCACGCCCATTTATTAGTAATGCAGTCTGTAGCACAAAACCGTGTCTGTTGCTGTCTGCAAGCTTACGTGGAGCCACGCCCACTAATCGATTATTGTACGAGTTGTACGTGGTCTAGTCTTGCAGCAGGATAAGTACTTTTGTGAGCCACACCCACTTTAATATATCGGGAAATTGTAATACTAGGTATGCACGAAGCCACACCCAATTGCTGTCTGTAAACTCACAATAGCTACGTGGAACTAAACCCAGTGACTGATTTTAAATCACAAACCGTAGATTATTGAGAGAGTCTATGTATAAATTTACCGGCTTAGTTATCACATAACTACTCATTTACTCAACATGAATTGAACCATAGGATCGAACGCTCAAAACGTAGTCTCACTTGCTTGAGATTACCTAAAACATAGCTGTTATGACACGCCTCGGCTTTAATTAATCCGGGTCAATTCCAGGTCTAACCCAGATTGCTATCCGGGTCAGCAGTAGTGACCTGGTTTCAACGCTGGTGCGAATGCATAATAGTAGTAGCTAACTATGTACTGTATAATTTATGTATGCTATCTTTGAGATGTACATAACTGAGTCAAACAAATTTTTATGTTTTGTTAGTGATCTACAATGAAATGTTATCTGTCGAGCCATCAATGAGAGCTCTAAATAGAATAATCCAAGAAGTTGCTCCTTACTTTCATAGCATTGGACTAGAACTGGGTGTAGAAGCAACACAGTTGAGAATTATTGAAACAGATTACCAACACCAATGCCGTGAGAAATGTCTACTTATGTTTGAGAAGTTTTTGGAAAAGGGTAATGCAACATGGAAGGCAGTAATTGATGCACTGAGGTATGAGGAGCTGTTAACTCTTGCTGCCAGGATGGAAGGAGACTTGCCAAGTTTGTTTTTATGTATTAATATACATGTATATGACATTAGATGATACTTTGTAGAAATCTTAGATGATGATGAGATAAATCAAAATGTTGGAGAAAAAAGCACAGAGCAATGTATGAATGATTTCATAAAATCATTAAGTACAGTACTATCAGCAGTATAATTAAAAGACAGAATCAACATTTGATTCTCTAGTTTGTCAATATAATATAGCTATGATTACTTATAAATAGCACTTCACAGGGTATAGGGGATACAAAGTGTAAAAGTTTAATTGCTTTCAAGAGTGACAAACCAAATATCACATGCATATAGCATAATAGCAAACAGAGGGACTACGGGAACTAGAGTTCTTGGACTGTTATTTTACTTGACCCTTCCACTTTTGAGATGGAGATACAGTAGTTATGTAATCAAATAAAACATTCAGATGAATATTTGCTTAAAATTGTTGAAGCTATATATTTTTATTTCCTGTGGAACCACTCCCCTAGATACAGGATGCTGAGCGTGTGCAAATTGTATCAGCCAGTCCATTCTTGCTATGCACCTAATCCCCTATACAGTAGCACTGAGTATATATGCACAGTAAAGATTTGTGTTTCCCATCAAAAACTATCAATTTGATAACCTGCCTTACCTTCCCTTCACAGTCACTTGTATGTAGCTACATATCTGTTTTTCTTTTGAACAGTGGTTACATGAATGTTTTCTACTTTTAGGTCCTAAAGTTAATATGCTACTACTGCTGCTTTTGTTGCAAAACAAAATCAAGAGAGTTCCACGACTTGATGATACTAACATGATGGGTAAATAATTAGATATGCATGAGCATCAGTGTATATACAAGTCAGTCCCACCACTTTTAGCACCTTATTAAGAAAATATTTCTGACAAAAAGCAACTTTCATATCATGTTTGTATATCTTTAAAATGTTTCTAAATATTGGAGTGTTGGTTTTGCAGGGGGCATATACAGGAATTTTGAAAAGGGGTTTCCACTACAACTAAGTGACTGTAATATTAGAGTATATATTGCCTGACTGCTTTATTAAAGTATATCGATCTTTTCACCAAAATTGTTATTCAGAACAATGCTATAAGTGTTGCTATTGTGTGAGAAACTATTGCTTAACTAAGATAAATGTTTAAAGTGTGTCCTGTTCATGGTAGATTCCAGAGTCTAAAAACCTAAAGTTTTAATTCTTAAAATTAATGTTCCAAGTAGTGTGTAAAATCCAAAGAGGTTTCCTGTAACCCCCCCTAGGTATGCCCTTGTTTTGTGACTTTCCTGTAGGTAGGTATACATTTCACTTGTACATTAAATTGTGTTTGTAGTAGACACAACAAGTAGGATTGATGAATATTGGTAAACATATTATGTCGGAAAGTGCTTTTGTTATCAAATGGAATGGTATTTTTATAGCTCAAAGACCTCAAGTGGTTTATATTTCTTTAGCTCTGATACTCCTGCACATTTGTACATACTGGCTGTTTGAAGTGAGAATTGTGCTGGAAAATAGTGAAAGACACCATTGTGCTTAACAAGTAATCCTCAGTTAGGGTCAGGTTCGGCTAAATTGGTTTCTTCTCTGTTTAATATAACCTTGCAAAAACAGCCAAGCTGTATCCACTGCCATTTTTGACATTGTTTATTTTATTAAGGCACTGTGTTGTACAGCAGAATTGTACTACGTATGTGCTTGTATTTTACAACAGGTTGGCTGATAGATGTTGTCATTGTAATGGACAGACTGGCTGTACACTGTCATTTGAAATTGGAGCCATCACAAATAGAAATGATCATCGATCCTCAGCCAAAGCCAGATCACCGAACAATGTGCTTAGTGCGAGTGATCAAGGAACAAGGAAAGGAAGAAGAAGTGTACAAGACCCTACATATTCTGTATTGTGGAAATAAAAGAACACGAAATAACTCATCAGGTGAGATAGAATGATAAGCTGTGGTACTAGCATGTACGTATGTATTACAGCAACTGTATCTCATGATGAAATGTCAACATCACATTCAGTTTCTCAACCTAGCACTACTGTTATAAATCACAATTATTACTACTTTACTGATAATCTCAGTACAGGTATGCCGTTTAGATATTCTGTACTGAACATTACAGCATGTAATGCAATTGACATATATAATATGTACACATATTTTAGCTATTGCAGGTGCTCGTGATCACACTAATGAGAAAATAGAAATTGCTGTAAGAAATATTAGTGGATTTGACAGTAAGTAATATCATGCTTTAAACAAGTATTAATTTCATATGTACTTAGATCCTTTGCGTCACCATGCACAAGACTTTTTTAATCTTGTGGATCGAACTTCACTTACTCCTGCGCTGTTTAGTAGGGAACTCTTGACTGATACTGATCTTGAAACTCTTCACTTAACTTCAATGATTCCGAGTGACAAGCTGTCATATTTATTGATCAAATTAGTTCGTCTAGATGATAATAATTTTGCTAAATTTATGGACTGCTTAAAGATTGCTAATGGCCATGCAGGTCATTTGGAACTTTATGAGAAGTTGAGAAACTATAATAAATCCTGAACTATGTGCATACTAAACACAAACATACAAACATATTTTTCATGTATACATGTGTTGAATATTTTAATTCATGAGATTGCTTTTAATCAATGTGAATGCTGTACTGTGTATGACAAGTAAAATACATAATAGGTTAAGTTTAATAAGCAACATGAGAGTCTCTTCTCCATGGGTTTGCTGGGATGATTTTGTAAGGCAATTTGATATGCACTTGATGAATAAATATTCTCTTCATCTGACTAAAGACACTGCTGACCTATTTCATGATACCTATAGACCCATGTTAAAGGTCAATATTACAATTTTGGTGGAATTGTACTTGTACTTGCTGCATGTACATGAGACCATGTAACTAGCTTCAGCATACACAAATGATAACACTGGACTAAAAGTCACCAATCCTACATTACTATGCCAAAAATAGACCTGAGTCAAATATTTTGCCCAAACTGTTTTCAGAAATTTCCCAAATTTTTCACCCATTATGTTCTTTCAGTTTTCCTATTATGTTCCTAAGTTAGAAAAATTTGTTAGAATTATCTTGGAACATTTTAATCAGTGAATGCTCTATTAGAGTATTTCACTATAAAGTGACTGTTCTATTATAGAGTATCGATCTAAGAAGCCATTTGAATGCTCTATTGCAGTTTCCACTGACTGCTCTATTAGGAAGTATTGATCTATTTTCATATGGAATTAAGTCTCAGTTTGCCATAGCACTCCAGCCTATTATACTTTTTATTATGCTGGCCGGCATGCACTAGTAATGTGATATCTGGAATCCCTCAAGGGACTGTCTTAGGCTCGGTCTTAGTGCCATTGTTATTCCTCTGCTATATCAATGAGCATTTTATCCTGCCCACACCATCAACAACATCTTATCAACGATCATTTCACTCAAGATCAACCAAAGAATGGAATGAACTGCCTGTATTTATTATGGAGATGACAATGCAAACTATGATGAGTTTACAACTAACTTGATATCACACTTTATATATATATATATATATTTATAATTGTAAAACTCACAAATTTGAGTATAAAAACAATGTCTTTAGATTATTAATTACTGTTTTTCATTGAATGTGTCAGTGTTGATTGAAGAATACTATCAAAATCATTTAGGGAAAAAATATCATTGATTGGTAGTTGATTCCATAGGGTAATTGATCTTGGGTAAAACTAAATTTGTATGCATCAACAGTAGCAGATGGTTTGATGAATTTATCCTGGTTTCCTCGTAAACATCTTGTAGAATGTACAATATAACTGGGGATAGGAAGCTCTACTAGGTGATTGACAATCTTGTAGAACATCAAGAGATGAAGCCTTGTATGGTGGTACACTATGGATTTTAACTTTAGTGAATTTAGGATATGTGATATACTACTTAATCTGCGGTAATTTGACACAATAAAACGAGCAGCACGCTTCTGAATAGCTTCTAGTTTATTGATGTAGTATTGCATGTGTGGGGACCAAACTGTCGCAGCATAGTTTAAAATTGGTAGAACAAATATCTTGTAGGCATCTAGCTTAACTCTTTGGTTACAGTGTTTCAGATTTCTTCGTAAGAATGCTAAAGTGTTATTAGCTTTTTGGCAAACAGTGTCCACATGATGGTTGAATGTAAGCTTGCTATCAAAATTGATACCCAAGTATTTAGCATTTACAACAGGATTCAGTTTTTTGCCATGGAGGGTGTATCCCGTAATGTAAGGATTATGTTTTAATGTGATTGTTAATATCATGCATTTCTCTATATTGAATTTCATCCCCCAGGTCTCTTCCCATATTTCCAGTTTTCTCAAGTCTTCTTGAAGTATTTTAGCATCATCCGGTGTATCAATCTTTCTGTACAAAATACAGTCATCAGCGAATAAACGACAGGAAGATGATAAATTGGTGGTGATATCATTAATATATGCTAAAAATAATAATGGTCCCAACACACTTTCCTGAGGTACGCCACTAGTTACGTGTATAGGTTTAAAGGTGACACCACCGCATACCACACGCTGAGTACGGCTGTCCAAAAAGTCAGTAATCCAGTTCAAGTTGTTACTACTTACACCATAATGTTGAAGCTTTGTGAGCAGTAAGTGATGCGGTACTCGGTCAAAAGCCTTGCTAAAATCTAGTAATATAGCATCAGTTTGGCCTTTGTTGTTTAAGCTAGAAGCAAAATCATGAGATGTTTTTATTAATTGTAATTCAGCTGAATAATTCTTACGAAATCCAAATTGGGATTCAGAGAGTACACTGTGGTCAGAGAAGTGAGACATGATGTTTGTATGTACAATATGTTCCAGAACTTTACAGCATATACACGTAAGTGATATTGGTCGATAATTTGAGGGGTTAGATCTATCACCTTTTTTAAATAAGGGTGTCATGATAGTCTGTTTCCAAATTTGTGGGATGGCACCTTGATGAAGGGAAGCAGAGAATATCAGCTTCAAGCTAGGAGAAATTTCAGCAGCCATGGATTTCAGTAATCTAGCAGGTACCTCATCAGGACCATGGGATTTTGATGGGTCTAGATCATTAAGTAAGCAAGTGATTCCTTCACAACAGATCTCAATATTAGGTATATCTGGATAGGGGCTAGGCCCCATATCCGGGGGTGGTTGGAGATGTTCATCATTACTAAAAACTGAGGAAAAATACTGGTTTAGAATACTAGCTTTAGCTTGGTTGTCATCATGCCAAAGTCCATCTTTTTGTAAAGTGGGTACACCACAATAGTCTTTCCGTAGGGATTTTATGAAACTAAATAACTTTTTCTTTTTACTATATATTTACATATGAATCATGGATAATGTCAGACATATACTTGTTATAAGACTTATGACATTCTCTTTGCATTTGTCTTTTAAGATATTTAAATTGTGTCCAGTGTAGTGATAAATTCGTTTGTCTGGCCTTGTTGTAGGCCTTTTGTTTATGTCTTCTCAACTGTTTGATCTTATGATTTATCCAAAGCTTACGATTGCTAGTGTGTTTTACAAACAACCAGCACCACACTAGTTAGTATATAATTGTACCTAATACTGTGATTCCCTTTTTTTCCTGGGCACACCAGCTGTGCTGACTATACCCAGTAATCAAAAGTAAATGTAACACTTTCACACCTCAGATCAAAGGAATTCTTTATGCTACAAATGTGATGTGGCACACTCTAGATGTCGCACTGCAAAGTGTGCTGACAACTCATTACTGCATTCCACAAACTGTACAGCTTTAATGCTTCTTAGGCCAATGAAATTTGATTACCAGTTTCGCGTCATCGCCCGCATGCTTTTGATACACCCGCATGGAATTTCATTATTGGTATTTCAGATTGAAATACTCTAATAGAGCAGTCACTTTTACTCTAATGGAGCAATGAGCTATACTCAATGGAAAAATCACTTGTTATACGGATTAGTAACGTATTTTAGCTATTTAATGCAGGAGTAATCAATGTAGACTCACTTTTTTGGCAGAAATCTTCATGTTTGAGATGTGTGTTGTGCTTTTAGAAAATAATGAATAATAACCGCCCGCCCGCATCAAATTTTCAAAAATCTGAGCGAGAAACTGGTAATCAAGTTTCATTGGCCTAACGTAAATAGCTATAACGCATAATATATTGCCAGTGATCTATAGCTCTACTTGATCATGGACGAATATAGATATTGGAGTACAGTTGAGACACATGAGAGCGAGATGAGGCTCAATCTGCGGTGGTTACATTATACTTACATAGATAGTAATTTGTAATAAAACAGCTACTTGGTTATGATAAGTTATAATTAGCTAATACTACACCATACGTTGGCTAGCCCATCATTGGATCATTAGCCTTTTTGTATTGTCATGACTATAATTAAGTGTTCTGTGGGGGTGTGTCACCCCATCATCTTTCGGTTAGGCCAATGAAACTTGATTACCAGTTTCTCGCTCAGATTTTTGAAAATTTGATGCGGGCGGGCGGTTATTATTCATTATTTTCTAAAAGCACAACACACATCTCAAACATGAAGATTTCTGCCAAAAAAGTGAGTCTACATTGATTACTCCTGCATTAAATAGCTAAAATACGTTACTAATCCGTACTGATGATAACAAGTGATTTTTCCATTGAGTATAGCTCATTGCTCCATTAGAGTAAAAGTGACTGCTCTATTAGAGTATTTCAATCTGAAATACCAATAATGAAATTCCATGCGGGTGTATCAAAAGCATGCGGGCGATGACGCGAAACTGGTAATCAAATTTCATTGGCCTTAGCTAAGCCACCGATTGCACTAGGCCCTGGTGTCAGTCTAGTTCTAGTTATGCCACTGTTACTGCATTAGTTGGCAAGCTGTTCTAGAGTCTAATAGCATGAGGATAAAATGAATATTTATAAGAGTCAACATTGGCTTGTAACTGTGTGAATTGGAGTGGATGACCCCTGGTAATACTGTTAGTTAGCTGTAAGCATCCTTCAGGTGGATTGATGTCAATTAAATAGTTAACTATTTTATACATTGTGATGGCATGGAAGCTATTTTGTCTATCTTGTAAGGGTTCCCACTGCAGATGTTGCAGCAGGTATCCTAACTTCCGGAAATTCTTAATTGCTGTAGCTACTAACGTGGAGCCACACCTACTTGAAAATACGTAGCCATTTGCACTCGCTTCTTGCAGACAATCCTTTCTATAGTATAGAAAATGCAGGTCTAGCTAATGGAACTTGGAATTTGTGGACTTTTAATCTAGCTCTTGAGGCACACCTCTATTTTAATTAAACCGGGTCAGATCCGGATTACTATTCGGGTCAGTGGGTCAACTGAGTCAACAGCAGTGACCCACTTTGTGGGGTGCTCTACCTTTGTCGCACTACTCCAAACATGTCAGAGGTTTTACAACCCCTTGAGGACAACATCTGGCTGGTACTTATCCCTACTTTGACGGGATGCTCTCCACCAAATGATACAATCCGTAAATTATTTGCCCTTCCACCTCGATATGGTGGTTTGGGTATCATAAACCCAACATCTTATTGCAGCTGAGGAGTATTCAGCCTCGTGTCACATTACTGAGCCTCTTTCACAATTCATTCTGGACCGGGGTACCAATTTGGCTATTGTTAAAACAGAACAGCTATCTCGCAAGTCCGCAATCCGCAATTCCAAATCTTCCAACTAGTATTCGGATAGATCTTCCAGTTTGCGTACCCACTTGGATCCCTCCTCTCAACGCGCTTTAGATCTAGCCTCAGCCAAAGGGGCCTCCAACTGGCTTACCACCCGGCCCCTACAGGAACATGGCTTTGCACTACATAAGTCCGCGTTTCATGATGCCGTGGCACTACGTTATGGGTGGTCTCCTCAGCAGACTCCTGCTCACTGTGCATGTGGGACTTCCTTTTCAGTGGAGCATGCTTTATCCTGTCCCAAGGGTGGCTTGCCTTCTATCCGACACAATGAGATCAGAGATCTAACTGCTACCCTGTTGACTGAAGTATGCTCTCAGGTAGCTGTTGAACCAGAGCTCCAGCCGGTTTCACAGCAGGACTACCCTGCTTCTGCCAATATCCAAGATGGTGCCCGTCTTGACATCGCCATGAATGGTTTTTGGGGTGGAAGAAGTGAAAGATGTTTTGTGGATGTGCAGGTGTTCAACCCTCTGGCTGCTTCTAATGCGTCCTAATCACTGGCCTCCTGTTATCGGAGGCACGAGAACATTTAGAAACGCGCGTATGCTCAGAGAGTTCGTGAGGAGGAGCACGCCTCTTTTACCCCCCTGGTAATGTCTGCCTCTGGTGGTCTGGCTCATGAGGCTTCTGTTTTTTATCAACACTTGGCTCATCAACTTTCAAATAAGTGGGGTGATGATTACTCTGTTGTCATGGGGTGGTTAAGGTGCTGTCTATCTTTTTCTCTCTTGCGGTCCTCCATACAATGCATCCGCGGAGCCCGCTCATCCATCGGTCACTATGTTAAGACTCCCCCAATTGTGGAGCTGATTCAGGCAGGGCAGTCCATCAAGCCCGGGGAAAAAAAAAAAAAAAAGAAAAAATAATATTCGGGCAGAGTCTCAGTTTGCCGTAGACTAAGAAAGTCCCGGTTTGTCCAGCACAGGCCATTTATGTGCTGGGGGTGGTAGGCAAGGGCAGTCCATCAAGCCCGGGAAAAAAAAAAAAAAAAAAGCTTGCTAAGCAGGAACTTCCGGTCCGACGGTCCGTAAAATAGACACTCCCTCTTGATCCCAGTACTGGTGTTTCAACTTGACCATAGATCATAGTAGTCTCGCGTGGCCAGACCGCTTTTTTCCGTATATTGGGTGGGAAAAAAAGGGTCTGGTGCAACTCCAATAGCTGTTTACTTCTGAGCCGTCCCCACATTCCCGGGACGCTAATTGAATAACATTGGTCACAAAGGAGGTGCCATGACATCAGTAAGTTAACTAGAGATCTGTTTATCCTTTAAACGAATCTTAATTTGCTCCGATGTCTCTTTTATAGCGTCTTGAAAGTTAATCCTCATCGTGTAACAAGACTCACAACCGGAGCAGGAGTGTAGGAATACTTCATAGTTTTACTGACGTCATGGCACCTCCTTTGTGACCAATGTTATTCAATTAGCGTCCCCGGAATGTGGGGACGGCTCAGAAGTAAACAGCTATTGGAGTTGCACCAGACCCTTTTTTCCCCACCCAATATACGGAAAAAAGCGGTCTGGCTACGCGAGACTAAGATCATAGCACGAGTCATACGCGAAGAATATACGATCTATGAATTATTTTCACTGAACAAAAGGTATGGAAGTGACTACCCTTGGCTGAAAATGTGCAGCGGAACCAAACAAAACTTCGAACATGAAACTGTTGACAACCGAGCTGCTAACTCTTCTTGTGTTATGTCACATCCTAG
The DNA here is from genome assembly GCF_963678975.1 of Dysidea avara. Lineage (NCBI taxonomy): Eukaryota > Metazoa > Porifera > Demospongiae > Dictyoceratida > Dysideidae > Dysidea > Dysidea avara. The sequence continues at coordinate 26,148,135 of NC_089282.1, read as the reverse complement.
ATGGTAAGTCACTCCATTAATTTATCATCAGTAACCTTGTCAGTAACTAAGACCATAATTATAAGGCAGTGGATACTGAACCGAAGGTCGGTTCAATAAGCCGTGCTCGCTATTGAACCGACAGTAAAGCTCCTGCTATGGGGAAGGCTGTATGAAATAGTCAGAATATCAGTCTTGGCACTAGGCTTTAGTACTTCTCAATCTCTTCATAGCAGGAACATTATAAAACCAAAAATCTTACCATCATTGTCTCGCCATTTACCTATGTATATGTACTGCTACTTTTTATCAATCTACAACAAGGGGATACAAGTTTAATGCACTTACCCCCACCTCCCCCCTCCTGGGTAGCGGTGGGGGAAAGGTGGGGATTTGACTTTTTCAAAATGCAAATTCCCATCCAGTGTCTTACCCAGTACACCAAGGAAACAGGTTATTCTTGCAGGAGGTGGATAGCCTGTAAAGTCAAGCAAGCAGTAAACAAAAATTTGGATGGTCAAATTCCCCACTAATGGGACAATTTTAAACGTCAATTCAAATCAAATCCACCACTATTATGTACGCCCGGGAGGGGGGTAGTGGGGCTTAAATTGATAGGTGCTTTATTTACCCCCTACTGTATGAGCTGTTAACAACTGGAACAGTCAGTACATTGATCAAGTACCCAACAAGGTACTCAACCGTTTTTTTTTTTTTTGTTGGCTATTGACACCGATCATCAGTGTCAATAAGCACCACCAAAAGCTGTTGACACCAATTGTTGGTGTCAGTAGCTAAGTGCCAAGTGCTCAGTGCCACTGTTGACACTGACCAAGCAACTCAGGCATCAAACAGACTAGTTGTATGAAGGTAAGTTTTGGTAAGTTCGAAGTGAGCTGGGATTAGAAGGAGCAAAGCGGTCATCCAGGCAAAGCTGGGCCAACCCTAGCTCACCTCACAATCGAACTCACTACTGAAAAATTTACAGATAACATGCAGACAAACTTTGACATTAGGGTCAAGGTCGGGTTCAACTTTTGTCCTTTGGCTTATTTTCACATGTCTTCTTTTTGACTTGCATTTATAAGGTTGTATGGTTAGCACGGTCAACTAGAGCATAGGTACATAGCAGCCAGCTTGCAGGGAGGGGGGGGGGGGGGGGGGGGGGCTTGCTTTAGTGCAATTTTGTGTTTCTGTTTCTACATTTTGTTGAAGTCTTTGCTGGTTGGTGTCAATATATATCGTGCTTACACATTTAAGTAGTGTGTTTGTAGTAACAAAAACTGGTACTACAACCAAGTAGTTTGGCTCTCCTAATTATTTAGTTAAATTAATGCACCTACACTAAACAAGTTAAATTCCCTTGATGGTAACTAGCTTGCTTACTTTGTTGTAGCTATGACTGTTATTGATTTTGTTGTATAATTATTATTGTAGTTAGTTACACAGTTCTTGGCATTTAATTGTTAATTTTTGTAAAAACAGGCTTTGCAGGCTTCTTGGGCCTCCTTTACCTGTAATAATAATTAACCATCACTACATTTCTGTAATGACGGTCACTTATGAACTGTACTATAACATTTTTCTATAGCATTGCCACTCTCATCATCACAAGCTTCCCGTCACATAAAAGTGACCATCACAACTAACATCACTTCACATTTGTTGTGTAATAATCAATCAGTCCAGCTCACATGTCATGCTGATGATGTTATCACTCACCCATCCTACCAGTGGACCTCTAGTGTGGACCAGTTAAACAGGACTAGTAGTGATATCTTAGTGACTGCTAGTGATCATGTTGTCAACTATACTTGTACAGTCTTTAGTGATGATCGTAAAGGAGGTAATAGCATCTCTATGCTGAGTAATGGTGAGGGGAACACTGTAGTAGGATAATATGTAGATAATAACTGCAATGGATGTAATTTCAACATATACATGTACCCTATATACATCAATAAAAATTGAAACCCAGGTACTTGGACCAGTTTAATTAGCAACCAAAAAGTTGGTCTGGCCAACCAAAATTGGTGTGGATTATGTATACATGTCACTGGAATATAATGGCCAAATCCTCACCTATTTTTTTCTGTGGTCCATATACTTTATTATGTTTTCTTACGAGAATCAAATTCACAGCCAAAAAAATTGTGTTCCTATACTACCTATTCTAGCCCCGTCTTTAGTCAGTATTTAAACAACTATTTTAAAAAACACCCTATAACAAGACAAAACGAACCTCAAATCTATAAATGACTACAATGCTATTCACTATAGGGGGCTGTGGTCTGTTTTAGTTTGAGCTTAGGTAGAATTTTTGGAATATTAGTTCTAACACCAAAACATACGTATGGCAGTCAGTATTTGTGTATGAATTACGTATGCTGTAATTATTGTTCAGTGTGATTAAACTAGATTAATGTTGGTACCATGTAAGAAACCGTTGCTTAAAGATTAGGTATAAAGTGATTCCCTGATTGTAAGTTGACTCAATTTTCCAAGTAGTGTAGAAATCCAAGGAATTTCCTGGAACCCTGGAAACTTGATACAGCTATAGCTAGTATTATGATACATTCATAATATTTCATTAATGTAACTACAGTAATTCAGTATATCTAACACTTTTGCAAAACAACTGCAAGTTAATTACAGATTTCAAGCATTGCGCTTTTATAGACGCTGGACCCTAAAACTGTACTCAGTGTACCTGTACTTCACCCACATGCACAATATAGAATCTCAACTTCGTATTTTGCCCAGACCACCAAACGTCTCTGGGTATATAATAGCCCTGTCAATCTGTATATGAAAAGCTGTCTGTCTGTTTGTCTGAATTACATTCTTCATGACACTGCTAACTTGGCAACCAAAGCACATATCAACTCAGGACTTTAAAAAAATCAAGTACTCATCATCTGGCAACTCCAAGTTTGTTGTTACAAATTGCTACATGCTTTTGTTCATCATTTACACAGTATGAAGGTGTTGGTATAGAAGCTACATTCCTGTCAAAACCACAAACAACTCTGCGAGAACTCTCAACCCAAAGGTCCACAGTTCAATTCCTGCCTTTTTCTCTTGTTGCGGTTACTGTAGTGTTGGCTGCAGGTTCAATCCCACCAGTGGCACAACTGTTTTTGTTTAAACACCTTTCTGGTGCTTATAAAATTTTTTTTTGCTCATAGTAAGTTCGTAGCATCCTAATATTGCTTCACAGTATACAGAGTTTACACATTTGATAGCAATTTCAAGAGTGACTGTTCATTTGTCTGTGTGTTTATCTTGTGTGTTCTGTTAGAGTAAGTGCCTTCTATTTTATTACCTCAATTCTTTATGATGTTAACTGCTTACCTAAATTACTTATAAAATTAACCAGCTGGGAAGTGTGCACTTGTGTGTTAAGTTGATTTTTGCTCAAACCTTTGCTGGCAGTATAGCTACAACAAATATTAATAGTTTAACTCTTTTTGCAAAAATTCAGTTCTCTTTATTGACCATGTTACAGTGCCTGCGTGATAGGACAGGTGCGTACACATAGTTTGCACATGTGTCAAAAATAAATTTAGGTAAGTGGTTCTGTTGTTCAGTTAATCTGCATGGTCACATGTCATAGCCCAATGAAGTACTAATACGTATGATTACACAATAAAACATGGTGCCTGAAAAAAATAGCATCGTTGTTATGATGTCCCTTGTCACCTTCATGAGAGGTATGCATAGTGTAGCATTTACTTCTTGATTCTAAAAGCCACACAAAGTGTTGGACAGCTGAAAGAACCCTAAATTATCAATATCAATTCATGCATTAGAATATTTTATATTGATACTGAAGTGTCGGGGTTGAATAAGCAGAACTTTTCTATGAGATCACGAGATGTTTGATGACAAGTGACCAATCTCCTTTGGTTAACCTACATGCTCACTTCATTATTTTGCTATTAGGCTGCATATAGGATTATGCATGTGGTTCATAGAAATTTAAAATCAATACCACCATGCACGCTACACTTTAAAACGTGATCTTTACATTACTTCATTCCCAGTGTAGCTGTTCAGCCTGTTCTGCATGATAAAATGGTTAAACCATCAATATCTAGGGAATCTCCCTTGTGTACCACACAATATTCATATGAGTGACCCACAATGAGATAATAGTGAGACAGTTGTCTGACTACATAACCGTAGAGGGGAATTTTGTGGTATAGCTATAGCTAAAACTACCCAACTGCTTTAGAAAAGAGTTTTACCAGATATTCATCCACACATTACAGTAAACCATGAAATATATCTGAAATATTTTAATATACTGAATAGTAATGTCTGCATTGGCAATGATGTAATGGTAGAGAATCTTATTTGATACGCTGTGTACATGTGATACCAACACAATCATGTGTATCATCACACACTCATGTGTAGCATCATGTGATTTTGGTGTTAATCATCTGATATTCACCAAGTTGTGAGTATGCTGCTTTAATGTGGTAATTACCAGTTGTTTGAGTAGTGAATGACATTGTTATTGGCTTTCATTTCACTTGTGGTTTCAATTCTAATTCTAGGAATTAGGTGCCAACCAAACAATAACAGGATATGGGTAGATACCTCATCACGTCATATGAGTCGTGTTCATAAATTCATGATTATTTTATTCATTTGCTTTATTTTAACCATCGAGCACTTAACATCACTATAGGCTAACTTCACAGTTTGTCTTTACTTGTTTCTCCTAGTAACGTGTAACATTCTGTCTAAGTCAGTCACCCTTGGGCCAAGATATCCAGGCAGGTGACTGCTATAGGGTCTCACCTAAAATATGCATTTTATGTTTCATATTATTCTTCTAGCACTTCATCTAGTATTCCCTAGGAGTGGCTTCTGACGTATACAAATCACATCTGCTAAAGGAAATTACTGGCAAGTATAAAATTGTAGCAAGATACTCTAAAAGAATGTGACTACTTTATTAGTGTGGGTAAATGTTCGTTTGTAGTGTATTTTGCTTATTCTATACTTGAGAGATGGCCTTTCTATACAGGTGATCACTAATGAGGGATCAGCAACAAAGCATAAATCTCATAAGCCATTGAAGAAAATCTATAAATCTTAAATCAAATTTCCGTAAATTCCACTTATCTACGTATGTATGCTAACAATTTGATAAACTCATTTTGTTGTTTTTGACAAGTTTTTCAGCATGTGAATCTTTACTATAAATCTCTGTGTAAATCTTAAACCTTTGTAAATCCCGTAAATCGTGTAGTCAATTTTTTGCTCATTGCAGACCCCTTGGTCACTAAGACAAGTTCCCTGTTATGAGCTACCTGTTAACAGGATGTTACCATACATAACTGCTGAAATTTTAACATGACTTGAGCTTGGTATATTAGTATGCATGAAAAGTACGTAATACGGTTCGCATAATTCCCATGTAGCAACAGTGGACAAATTGGTGAACTCTCTTCAGTTCACTAAAGTTTAGTTTTCATCATTTACCAACATCTGTTTTACTGTACTATAATTAGCTAACTGAATTTCTTGTTACAGGTACAGTTCCTTATTTGTATAGAGAGAACTTCAATGAGGAAGAGATCATAATGGAAGAAGGATCTGTTAATCTAACAGTGGTTAATAATCATTCTATAACTAGTAACTGGCACAGGACACATGCTCCATTACCTGATGATCATGTGATCAAGTATTATACTATTGGAGCAACAAATTACAGCTCACTAACCTTTAGTAATGCATCATATTCTGATGATGGTGGAGAGTATGTGTTTAGTGGATCTAATGATTGTGGTGATTCTGATGTCAGTGTTAACCTTAATATAAAGAAACGAGGTAAGGTAGTGTGTACAAGTATTTGTGTGAGAAACTGTAAATATAGTTGCTCATATAGCTACTGATACAGTCAGTGTATCAGAGGTGCTATTAGTTTGTTAAACGTAACTGTGAAGTGATCACACTATTGCTAAGTACCATGGAAATGTATAGTGGTGAACATTTCAAGACAGCTACCATGTAGTGGAATATTTTTGGGGGAGAAAATTTTGGCGAATTGATCATTGACAGAAATTGGCAAATAATGTTTTGGCGAATGCATGACATTACTTTGCTCATGCAATTTTAATCTGAAAGCATTGGCAACGAAGCTTTGCGATGTCTACGGACGCAGTACTACAGTTCAATGCCTCTCATTCGAATCTACGCGCTCTTATGCAAATAGCTAACTCAAGAGCTAGCTGTAATAAAAACAACATGCACTAGTTCGCTAAGTCAGTAATCAAGACTGGAACGCACATGGCAAGTGAGGCAAGGCATGTGCATGGGCACTAAGCTGAATCGCTCGAGCTGAATTGTCCATCTGCTTGATTTATTAGTCTAAAACCATACTGTATTCAATGGGATACTTGCGGAAGACTAACCACTCACCGCTGTAACAATATTCACTCACTGATGAACAGCGTCTATTACACTTTCAGTGTTTAGAAAAATGGCGAGTAAAATTTTGGTGAATCCGTGCATACTCACCAAATTTGCCAAAATTTTCTACTATACAGTATTTTGCAGTGCTTTTTTATGTTAGTTCTAATTACCAAGAAGAACATTTGTTGGCAAATTACCAGGTGTAGTTCTAGGGCATTCCACCAGGTTCTGAAAACCATTCAGCTTTTTGCAGACACAGGTTTTGTTGTAAATTCAACTTACTTCACTTGCAAGTGCAATCAGCTGCTCTAATAGAGCAATTATTTACATTTGGAACTGCTCGATTGATAGCCATTTAACACCAAGTGCCTACAAATTTATAGTATGGGAAGTGCCTGTAGTTATTGCCAAACACCTTAGTGTGAGGCAAGGAGTTTGACCTTGTATGTAAATAAATAAATGTGTGTCTGCAATGGAAGTGGATACCCCTGTGGATACATTAGTCATAATGTCCGTGTCTCTTTATTTTAATAAAATAACCTTTGACTTCCCTTGTACGTAGGGTTCAATGCGCTCCTGATATTACTTTTGTTAAAATGTCAGACAGTGAAGCAACTATTCTAAACTATCAGACCTTGCTTGTAATTGTTATGTGACAGAGATCTATACAAAAGACTGAAGATCACCCATGTGTTCACTTCGTATTATGTTTGTATGTAGATAAAGTTCCAGCTCCTATATTTCACAGTTACGCAGTTAGAAACTGGTCAGCAAAATTTCTCAAGTGTTCGTGCTAGCCATTTTATTCGAACAGTCAATTTCACATTTTGGGTAGCCAGAAAGCAAATCATCTAATGTGATATGGTCTGTTAGATATACCATAAGTTGCCACACGAATTTAGGATAACTTGTTCAATGTTAGAAAAATGCAGATCTCTTAGCTGTGTACAATTTTGCATAAATGACAAGCAGTGCTGTTGATGATCAATTAGGCATATATAGCCAAGCTGCAGAGAGGGTTAAGCCTTTGAAACAAATGAAAACAATGGTGACTGTTAAGAAGTGGATGAAGTGATGTTACTGCCAATAATGCATAGCCAGTGTGATAGTACTGTTCCTCCCTACAATTAATGACATCTGCCAGAATATTGTCATTAATTAATTAACCCCCTCACCACCAAATTTGTAGAGGCTCCAATCTACTGTTTCTAAACTGCTGTAACTTACACACCGTACCATATACTCCTATAAAACTATATATAAAATTACTCACTGTAGAACAAGGAATTCGATTATGAAGTTGTTGTGTACAGAAGAGCAACCACAAATCCATTATATAACTTTAAAGTTCGAAAATCTGAAATCAAACGTGAAATTTCACTACTTTACTGGCTAGCACTGTTTATAATAACATCACTAACCTGTTTACAGTTGAAACGATTATCTCTAAGTCTGGTTTTCCAGCATTTGAGCAAGTGCACATGCGCATACAAGCACGAGGTCACTGTTTCGAGGTGTACAAAAGTAGCAATACGCCACTCCAACCTATATAATCCCTCTCCTTATTGTTTCTCTTTATTAGTAGTTCCATAATCATGTCAAAAAATCGACTACAATGCTTGTTATTGACATTCCGAAAGTACGCGATTGCATCATCTAACCGCGCAATAGTGCACGAGAGTTGGTTATCCCTGTTCCCGTTCACTTAAGGGCGTGCCTACTACAGAATAAGTGCAGGGACTACTATAATGCTTGACTGGTTACAGAGCATTTAGAATGTGATGCTACAGGCATCGAAACCGCCATGTGGCGGTGAGAGGGTTAAAAACCATCACAGAAACATTAAATGCGACGAAAAGCACCTGTAAGGAAGATCTGTTGCATCTTGCTGCAAATCCAGTGAAAACATTACGGCAATTTTTAAAAACATTGTCAAAACCTGAGATGTAGACCTGCCTGGTTGCCCGCCCGCCTGCCTGCCTGCCTGCCAGACAAACCAATCAACCAACCATGGTCACAAGGCTAGAAACTCAATGAAGCAGTGCACAGCTTCCATTTTCGCCACAATAAAAAACTTTCCTGTGGCGTGTATCTTTTCTGGTTCCAATGAGTGTCTACCCTCTGCACTTTTCCTTTTCTTTTATCTTCAATTACATGGTCAGGAAACAATACTGAGGCATTAATTTCTGTATCAACACTTTCCTTAGAGAAGTGCCACAAAACTACTTACATTACTCAGAGGGAGTAGATACTTGTAGCTGCACTTATGTATAAAATGATTGCATTGTAACCACACCCTTAAGTAATCAGGGCATGCTGCCATTCCCTTAAGATATCAGAGCATGGTGAGCACCCAACTAATTGTCTAGCTGCAATACAGTTTTGCTGTAGACAACAAGACATGGAAACCACGCCCCTTAATCTAGAAGAATGGAGACCAATGTATTCTAATAAGCTACATATTTATAAATGTCATACTATAACAAAAAAGTTAACAAGCTAGTGAAATTAAACTTAAAATGGAGTAGGGTTACAGCAGAGGTACAGCAATAAAAGTAGTGAAACAAGATATACATATAAATGATGGTAGCTATTACAACATAGCTAATGTAGGAAATCCCTACATTGGTATATATAGGACTTCCCATGTGACTATGTTGTAAGTCATCATTCATATATCTTGTTTCACTACTTTTTATCACCGGAACCCTTGGTATATTAGGGATGATGAAGACTTGCATTTTCTCACAAAAAATGTATTGACCAGAAGCCAGCCTCATGGTGGATTGGCAGTATTGATTAGGTATACTTTCTACTACCTTTCCAAACACACTGTATACAACATCTTTTAGCAGGCTGTAGGTCCGGGTGTCCTACAGACCCTCAGCATGTGTGCTGTAAAGCCTTAATAATAATAAAAATGTAATTAACCATCCCAAAAGTATTTTTTGTATCACCTAAAATGGCAGTTACTATAAAATTTATATTCAGTGGAATTTTCTTTTGCTGACTGACTGATTGATGCCAAACTGCTCAAATGCAACATCGTCTGAGTGCAAGTAATTACAAAACTCGCTAATTAAAGGGCAATAGGATGAATACTCGCAAGTGAAATGGGTGCCATGCCCTTTAATTAGCAAGTTTATAAATTGAGTTTTTAATTAAAGAAAACTTGCTAATTAAGAGTGTGGTACCCGCTCTTCAATTAGCGAGTATTTAGTTTATAAACTAGGGAATGCCACCTGTTTTGCTTGTGAGTATTTATCCCAAAAAAATTGGATGAATACTCATGAGCGAAACGGGTACTATGCCCTTTAATTAACAAGTTTTTTTTAATTGCTCACACTTGTGTGAGACAGCGTTGCACTTGAGTGGTACCATAACTCATAACAGTTAAGGCTATGAACTTGATTTGTTTTCAGTCACTTCAGTCTGACAGGTGCCTTTCAGCATACCGCAGTACATATGTTATGGACTAACATAGGTGAAAACAATGCACAGTGGTCACTTCACTTTTCAGTAATTGACAGTTTAGGCGTGCATATGTAATAGTTGTAACATGGGCAGAGGGCATACATGTCAGACAAAGCCCGAATGCCCCGTGTTACAGCTAATATGTAACACTTATTAGGCTGATAGCCTGCATAGGTCGATCAATGGCCCAAGCCAATACGAGTGTAGACACTGAATGTATTATATATGCATACCTAAAATTTTCGATTATGGGTCCGCAGCTAGTACGTTCTGGTTACGTTCGGTTATGATAAACGGACATATCCTAGATATAACGGAGAATTTCCGTTACATGAGTTTAATGTTTTAATCAGTGCTATTGACTCGTTTATGGGAAAACTATGCAGTTCACTAAAGGCCTAGACAGGTAAGCTTGCTTGTAGCATAGATCCTTTATACCCCGGGATTGGAATCTTCTGTTTTTAACACTTCCATCTGCACCTCCATCGACACCTTTCTACAAAGAGATCTATGAATTGATGCATCAGTAACTCGACTTTAGCGTATTAATTCTCTGTTTAGTGGACAGTACGGGCGATGAGTTTACTTCAGTTCGATTAACAAAGGATGGATAAGTACACAAAACAAACTGTAAGTTAAGAAGGCATTGTTTCAGGCGGGTAGAGCTAGCCAAAATTTGTCGCCACCATTCAAGCGGCAAGATTTGAACACGGAGATATGGACTAATGACTTCGCTGGTTCGATTTCTTATCCCAAGTTATACTTACGGACTGAATTTGACGCACAAAGAGTGAACAGTTTCAGAGTTACAGCTAGCCAAAGTTTTAATCGCTTGGGTCTGTCAGTGAGTTTTGTTACTGTTTTTGCATCCACAATCACCCTTCCGCCTTATTCGAAGTAAAGGACAAGATTACTGTATCAAACAACACGAAATTCACTACATAACAATGGATCAGACTTTTCTCTTCCCAGTCAACACCAATTAATTAACGGTGCGGATAGTTCAGCACGTCAGTACAGCAAGTATGCGGAGATTCCTATCCCGGGGGTGTAAAGGATCTATGCTTGTAGAGTGGTTACTCCATGCAGAGTGGTAGCTTTGTGATGGGGGCATGTCCATATTCGAAAACGTGCAGAAACAATTGATGAATAAACTATAGCACTAGTTTTCACCTTAGCCCAATGTTTTTCAACTTGTAGGATGGCGAGCATAACAAAACGCTCACCGTCTGAGTGGTTTTCGTAGCGAAATCCAAGTCGTGTATCCTAATCACATGAGTGTTAATCGATCCCCACAATCGATTTTGGCATCAACGTCTATATAATTACTGCCCAGTTGTAGCCCGGTCTACATTTCATATGTATATAGCCCGGCTAGCTGGGCTACGTACGAAATGTAGCCCGGGCGGCTCCTTTGATCTGAGGTGTGAAAGTGTTACATGTAATAGTTGTAACATGGGCACTTGTGATTTGCCTGAAATATACACACTCGCACTCGGGCTGCGCCCTCGTGCTCGTGCGTATATTTCAGGCAAATCACAAGTGCCCATGTTACAACTAATATATTCCACTTGGGTGACTCACCTGTAAGTGTGCATGGAAACTGTAGGAATGCTTTGCGAATGTATTTATATGAGACCATGTGAATTCCGATTGTGGATAATGTCGTAAGAGCAACAACAAGGCACTGCTGAGAGGCCGAATATAAGTATCGTCACGAGCATGCAGATCGCTTCGATTGTGGGTATGCAATTAAACACAGGAAGCACAAATACGAGCTGAACAGCTATAATGAAGCTTAAGTGCACTATAAAGTACTTATTATACTAGCCATGAATAAACTAAAGCAGTGAATGTGTTTACAGCGCTATAATGCCCTAGCCAATTAAGCGCCACATCCAGTTACTATGTGTGTGTGACATCGCGTCAGGTGTCAAAACAGCAATATAAAGACGATTCAAGTGCACTAAAGTACTTACTTTTACTAGCCATGAATAAACTAAAGTAGTGAATACTATTAACACTAATGGCCAAATCAATTAAGCACTATGCTACGCCCAGTGTCTGGAGATCGCCACGTGAATATTGAATGCAACATGATCTTTATATACTAACCTGTGACCTTTCTTCATTCAGTAAACAATGAGCTATCTTCTTCCCCAAGTCCTTTGGCTCACTTAACAAAATTAAAACCCACTATCAATCCTGTGAAGTGTCGCTATCTTAAAGCAGAGGAGATCACACAGTTTCATCAAAGAAATCAAATGATTTCTGAGAATGCTTGGAATGCATTAATGAGAATAGGAGGTAGTATTTACAAGTTATAATCCCCCTTAGGAGGGATATAACTTGTATATACTACCTCCGTTTCTCATTAATGCATTCCTGAGCACTGATAGCAGTGCTATTATACCACTTATACACCTTCTCTTCCCTTTGAAGTGAGGTGTGAAAGTGGTATATTCATTGTTAGTGAACTACTGCAGTATATCATCAAAGGAAAGAATATTGCCAGAAGTATGATCCTACACGTAATTGTATGCAACAAATCGCACACCCCTTGTTAGCCATACAGTACAGTACAGTAATACTGTATATTAAGGATCATGGAAGCTTGCACTTTCTCACAAAGAGATGTTGACCAGTAACCAGCCTCTACAGAACAATAATTAATTAACACTTAAAAGTAGTAATAAGATAGACCTCTTTGACTATGAATTGTGTGTCTACTCATTGTTGCTATAATCACTGATGTAATCTTTCACAACAATACAATTGCAAGCTACCTCACACTTATGTAGTTGGCAGAATAGTCGGTGTTACTCGATCTGTTCGAGACTCAGAGATATAAGTATGCAACATTGATGCAGGAAGTTTTTGCAAGTCACCTATGCTAAACGTCGTGGTACCATGTCATGTCTCATTTAATGGTACCTGTAAAGATTGAGTACCTGTCATGTTTTGTTCAACCTTTGTTGGCTATTCCTTTTTTCAGATGCAGCATGGTCAATCACGTAATAAGGATGATAACACAGGAGTCAATATATCCACTGATCTTCCCTGACAATTTCAGTGACAAAGAGGACTTCAGTAAGTGGATTGCACATTTCAGTAGTGTATATATATCGAGTGTAGTGATGATCATAAATGTAAGTGGTTGAATGTGGCGAGTCAAGTCTTGTAACCACACAACTAGTGGGGGTTGATGGTATATGCATGGGCCATTGCAGGTTAGGGGATTGGCTGTCATTAATTTGTCTCTGATGGGGCTTAAGGCAGGTGGGAAACTGTCCAGAGGGAGGAAGACTATACCGTTAGATCCACTTCATATTGCTATGCAAGTAGCTGATGTAACTGTTGAGGACAATTTTGCAATTGGAGCTGAAAGTGAGGTAGAGATCGTGTGCAATGTAATATCTGTAATGGAACCAGACCACTTGTTCAAGAAGCCTCAAGTGCTGATAGCCAGGGCAATAGTTACCCCACAGCAAAAAAGAATCCCAATGAGAGTGTTAAACTTAAAAACAGAACCATTGTAGATCATCTACAAGGGTACTAAAATTGCCAAAGTTGAGCTGTTGGAGAATGATACAGAGGCAGTGTCTAGTAAATGAGGGCTGCAATGGTGAACAGCATTATCAGAGCTTGGTTGAGAAGCTGTTGAAAACTCCCCAAGATGATCTGAGTAACTCCCAACAGGAGCAAATTAATGCCTTGTTGGTGAATTATGCACATTATACCAGTGTCCTAGGTCATACAAATGCTGTAACATACCATATTTAGACCACAAGTACCTCTATTCGTCAGAGCATTAGATGGACACCACCTTTTCAGCGAAAGGTAATCAGAAAATTGTTAGAAGAATTGAAAGGGATAAGAAGATTGTATTTCCATCAAACAGTCCATGGGCCTCCCCAATTGTATTTGTAGTCAAAAAAGATAGTCCATTGGTTGACTATCATGAGGCAACGTAGCCAAGTGGTTACTGTTTTATTGGAGTATATCAGCATTTCCTGACTACTGTATTAGAGTAAGTGAATACTCTATTAGAGTATCTCAATCTTAAGTGTAAATAAAAATCCAAGAAGCAGTAAAGGTAACATTATGTGTTTCAATATAAAATGTAATTATAATGTGTAGTGTGTTCATGTTTTGCTGTTTTGGTGCATGCAATCATTGTACAAAAATTGTCTTATTATGTTTGCATAATGCTTGACGCTTTAGCTAGCTTATTATGATAAGTCTAAGTTATGACAAGTTTAAGGGAACCTGGTTGTTAATTTGTAACAAATGGAGTACATCAGAGTGTATAAATATAAAATGTTGAATGAGCTGGGCGATATTCCAGTATGTATTGAAGAAGAAGGTATTTTAGGGACACCATTACCATACCGTAGAAATACCACCATACCATCTAGAGTTAGATGACAGCTGATTCATAACATCATCCTGTTATTTCCTGCCTTTACCAATGTTAAAGAGAACCTTCTAATTGCATTAAAATGTTTCATCAACACTTTCCAAAAGGATATTACCTTACAGTATTTTAAGAGTACAATCAATACCATGGTATGTATTTATACTGTAATATTTTCTATAATATCATACTGGCTTTGACAAATCTCATCCTTTATAGAGCACACTATTTGCCAATTAGCTGTTGTGCCTGTAAGACAGGTAAATATTCAAGGGCGTAGGCAGGGAGGGGGGGTTCAGATGGTTTGGACAAACCCCCTTTCAGAGGGAGAATTAAAAAAAAATAAAAATCACACCAAATCTTACAGCCCTGGAGCTCTCCGGTAGCTACTTGCCCACTGGCGCTCCTCTGTACTACTCTTGACGGTCACATCACTGAACCATTGTAAATTATCTCAATTGCATCGCATGATCAATTGCACACATGATGCATAGTTGAAATGGCACGGGTGAAATGGCGAAGGACTGTTCAATGGTTGTTTGAGAGACATGTTACAAGGCAGCAGCTGCAAAACTTGAGTCGTGTTATGCATGTTTCAGGTTAGCACAAACTGTGAATTGTTGATGTATATTTACCTGATGAATGGTTTGTTCACATGTTGTGGGCACGTGATGTCTCGAACACATTGGAGCACAAGCCAAGTCTGAAGTTATTGACCATCAACAGGAGGACCGGCCAAGAATCAAGACACATGGTAGTGTCGTGTGGCCCAAGAAGCCGGCGCGCAACACTCGTGTGTATATTGACAGGAAGAACATAAATGCAATTTTCGCACCTCCGTAGCTCTATGCTGCCTTGATGAAACAAGACAATTTTTGCTGTGGTCATGCCTGCTACTTCAGTGCTCCACATACCAAATTTGAGCAAAATCACTTCAAGCATTCCCGAGATATGCGACTTCAAAAATTGGCTTAGTTTCTTCGTTCCCCCCCCCCCCCCCCCCCCCCTTATTTTTCTTCCTCTTTTCGCACACTTACAAAAACTGCCATAATACTTGAATGCCATGTCCAATTGCCTTGGAATTTGGCACACAGAAGGGGGGTATAAAGGCACATCTCAGTACCAACTTTGGCTGGAATACGATAAACAGGCAAAGAGTTATTAGCAATTATTCACGAAAAATAACACCAATATGTTGTCACGCCTACAAGGTAAACCGCTTATGGGAAGAAACTGAAAATTGGTGGGTGAATAGGTTAATTATTGAACCTCAAACCTTTCATGGTTTGAAAGAAATCGAGCTAAAAACCAGGAAGATACAATGAAAAAACCAACAGTGTGTAACAATTATGCAATCAAGCTTGGCTAATAAAAAACGACTACTTGCCAGGCCTACCAGAAAAACCGCTTGGGGTAATGCTTTGAAAATCGCTGTACAGATGGAGTAATCATCTTAGAAAGGCTCTTCGATGGTGTTGAAGAATCAGACTTAAAGCCACGGAGTTATAACACGAAAGCCAACTTGGTGTAGCAATTGTGAGATTGAGATACTCTAATAGAGCAGTCACCCTGACGAGAATTCAAGAGATCAACTACAAACAAGTAACCTGTATAGAGATAAGCTACAAACAAATCACCCTGTAGAGAGATCAGCTATAAGAAGTTATCTTACAGAGAGTTCAGCTACAAACAATTCACCTTGTACAGATCTAGAGATCAGCTACAAGAAGTTACCTTGTAGAGAGTTCAACTACTAACAAATCATCCTGTAGAAAGATACGTTAGAAGAAGAAACCACCATGTAGAGAGTTTGGCTACAAACTAGTGACCCTGTAGAGACATCATCTAGAAGAAGTTACCTTGTAGAGAGTTCAGCTACAAAGAAACCATCATGTAGAGAGTTCAACTACAAACAAGTGACCCTGTAGAGACATCAGCTAGAAGAAGTTACCTTGTAGAGTGAGTGTTCAGCTGTAAACAAATCACCCCGTAGAGAGATCAGCTTGAAGAAGTTACCTTGTAGAGAGTTCAGTTACAAAGAAACCGTTCTGTAAAGAGCTCAGCTGCAATCAAATCACCTGTATAGAATTCAGCTACAAACAAATCACCCTGTAGAGAGATCAGCTAGAAGAAGTTACCTTGTAGATAGTTCAGCTACAAGCAATTCACCCTGTAGAGAAATCAGCTAGAAGAAGTCACCTTGTAGAGTGTTCAGTTACAAGAAACCACCATGTAGAGTTCTGTAATAAATATTTGTATTATATATATAATTTGTACATTTAATGATAAAATTAGAAAGTTTTAAAGTATTTAACATCTGCTTCATCTTTTCTTCTTCCTGTGGTAAAGAAAAAAAGATAGGTTTAAAAAGCCCCAAAGCCGGCCATAGGCCGGCTTTGGGATATACAAATGCAAAAAGGAGTGAAATCTAATCCAAAACAGCCAAGCTGTAAAAAAAGAGTGCGGCCCTCAAAAAGGCTATGGTGAAAAAAAAAGTGAAATCCAAGGTGGCGGCCAAGAAATGGCTGTGATGGTAGGTTAATGGTAAAAAATTTAATAACAACAATTTAGGTGAATTTTGGTGCCACTTGGTCTTGGCACAAAATTCACCTGAATTGTTGTTATTAAAATTTTTACCATTAACCTACCATCACAGCCATTTCTTGGCCGCCACCTTGGATTTCACATCTTTTTTCACCATAGCCTTTTTGAGAGCCGCACTCTTTTTTACAGCTTGGCTGTTTTGGATTAGATATTGTATAGCTGGAAAGAAGTATTGCCAACTAAGGGACTCAGAGTGTAGAGGGCTTTTGTGTGCTAGGAAATTAGTTTGCTGTCTGCCAGAAGTCAGAAGATTAGTTAGTTTTACCGTTATAGTTTCTATCAGCTGCATATACAGCAGTGTGTAGGTTTTAGCTAGTTTGATGCACAAACAACACGTTTTAATGTTACTGCCTAAGGGCACATTTTTGTGTATGCATCATTTTCGTTCAAACATGGTTTATGGGAAGCACTCAGGCCTTCCCCTAAAGACGTTCCACTTTTAATCCAAACCCTCTTCAAAAAATCCTGGCTACGCCCCTGATATTTTTAAAGCAAGCTTCACAGCTGGTTGTGGGTCACCTTTAGAATGCAAAAGGAAGTGATATGAAGAGATCAACCAAGCTGTGAAGGATAAAATCCTCAATTTTAAAGGTTGTAAATCAAAGTGGTGGTCAAGGATGGCTACAATGATGTTCATGTTGTGTTTATGCTGCCCACTAGCAGCATAGTACCATATGCCGTTGTATTTGATAATATTGTTACAGATGTTCAGTGTTTTCCTCCTGGGAATGCTGTCCCTTTGGTCAGTAAAAGTGTCAACAAGAGTATAGTGGAGGAAGAAGTAGTAGAGTTTAGTTGTGTATTTGGAGGGAATTATGACCCAATAGATTATACAGTCATATGGAGTGTTACACCTCACAATGGAAATGCTACCTTTATTGATGATGAAAGTGACATAGCTGATTTTGAAGTGACTAAACCACAACAGAATTGCCCTCACGGCAATTATTCATGTTGTAAATTCACTACAGAACTAAAGATCCATTCTAATATGTCATTAAATGGAGCTGCTGTAACTTGTCTTGTGTTGGTACTGGAACAACCCACCTCTGACACTTCTTACCTAAGTGAGTTTTTATTCTCGTAGTAAAGTTGTGGTTACCTAGTTTCATGTACCTTTGAATTCATCCTATTTATTTAGCTGTTTACAAGAGGCCCACTATCATGAAGGGCCCTGATAGCAGAACACTACACAAACATGACAGAGTAAAGTTTACTTGTAAGTTTGTTGCTTCATCACTGGAACACTTCACCCATGCTGCTTGGATGAGAAATGATGATCCCTCCAATATATCAACTAAGGCTGTTTTTACCAATCAAACAATGCCTGGTAATGATACACACTTTGTTTATTCATTAAGTATCTCAGATGTCACTGAGAGTGATGAAGGGATTTACTCCTGTTACTCTTATTACAATCAAACTATACTGAGGGGTATGGGGATTGATCATGCTATTGTGTCAGTCAATATGTCAGCTGATTTGAAGGTTGAAGGTAACACAATCTTGTATTCCTCGCTTATATGTTTATTAAACCAGTTGTGTGCCCTCAGCTGACTACAGGCCAGCTGTAGGTGTGCGCCTGGTTTCCTGAAATTGTTTTCATCAAAAAATGTGTGTGTTTTGTTTGTCTTTCCACACCCACATAGGCAAAAGTTTTAGTGCTAAAAGTAGTCTGTCAAGGTTTCATTTATGGAGATTACATTCTCACATTCTTGGGTACCTGAGAATGCACCAGAAACAATCTAAAATACGAAAATCTTTCTGGAAATATATAGGTATCTGAGAATGCACCAAAAGCAATCTGAAATACAAAAAAGAAATCCTTAGGGCATGTCATTCTCAGGCACCTGAGAATGCACCAGAAACAATTTGCAATCTAAGCAAGTCTAAAAATACAAAAAGTTCCTGGTAAAAGGGTGTACGGGCACCAAAATTTGAAGTGATTTGGTTGAGAAATATGACCTTGGGTACTATTAAACCAATTCCTATGCTTGCGTGACATGAAAATTACAGCACTTGGGGGGTGTCTTGAGGGAAATACACCACTCAGCTTCATCTTGTACTGTATTAGCATCTTGACACATCCCCTGTACTGTATTATCCATACACACGTGCAGAAATGCTTTAACTATAACTTACAAACCAAAAGCAAAGCTAATAAATACATAATTTATATTTAAGGTGCCTGAATTTTCTAGAAGTCGCACAGCATCAACCTGTTTTTGCTGTTAATATCATCTTCTTCCTAGGTGGTTTAGGAACAGCACTAACTACTGCTCTATATGCAGGGGCTGCAGTATTAGTGGCAGCATTGATCATTTTACCAACCATCATTATATCATTCATTTACAAAAAAAACACTGGACCATCATACCAGAGAATTAAAGGTAACAATACCATCAAATTTTGCAGTTAGAGTGTTTGATCTGATAGGAGAGGATGATGATGATGGAGAGAGACGTCCACTAACTTCTCCACTACAAGGTATAAAATGTATGCTTGTGATGGCTGAAATGTTTGTACAACTATTACACTAGAATCTGACAAGAGTGGTAGTGACACGTCCCATAAACCTCTTAAAAATGTTATTAAGGGTGTTCTAACAATTGGTACGTACATGTTGTGTGTGTGTGTGTGTGTGTAATACATATATACACATAATATTACCAGTGTCCATGATTGTTGTACTAGTCAGGATAAGGGAATAACAATGACTCTGTCATAAATAAACTATCAATAATTGTAACCAGATTTGCAAAAGGGTGCACAAATTCAAAGTTTGACCAGTTTTTTTCTTTTTTGAACTTTGAAGCTTTGAAACTTTTAATCATGAGAAATAATTTCATCACATTTCCCATGAGTGTAGCTACAATATCTGGTTGCATTTTGATACTAATAGCAAGTTAATCATTTACTGGTAAGTGTAAAAAGATACCTTTTTGCAAATCCGGTCACAATTATTATGTTTTCTGATGGTACAAAGCTAGATATCTCTTTAGTGACTATATATGTGCATTCAATATACACACTCAATAGGAAAATTGTAGTATGCATACAATTTTGATCATCTAACACGTGTGTACACATTTACAGAACCTGATACATTTGATGGTAACACTTCTCAAGGATCCCGAACTGGTACAAGCTGCTCTTGTAGAACAAATGGTACTGTATTGTTCTGATGTATTACTAATGTATACTTGTTTAATAGGATTTGAACAATTGTCTGTGGAGGAACACAATCCATTAGGTTACCAGCACCCTCCCTCACATGTTAACTTGTTAGTGTACACATTACAGATACTAGACCACACATGCAGGCACTGAGTGATCATGTGATCAGTCAGATTAGTGAAGATAAGCTACAACTACTAGCATACAAACTGGGACTATCACAAGAAGTGATAGATCAACTGCCAGTGGGTAAACAAGGATTTGAAGTGATGTTGAAGGAATGGTTGAAATCTGGTCAACGTACATGGCATGATTTAGTAGTTGCACTTTGTCATCCTCAAGTGGATGACCAGCGACATTCAGATCAAGTAGTGAGGAAACTATCAGATAATGGTATGATACTATGTACACTGTATGACTGAAAATTGTAAGATATACTCCTCAGTGTCTTGATAGTTTGTATTATAGATACCATAGGGATAGGCTGTGGAAAGTGATAGACTAAAAGCTAGGAGGCTGAAACCCTCCCCTTAGTTGTTTGAGAGAAAGCCCTCATCTCAGAATGAGATCATGCTGAAATTATACGAATTAGTCATGTAAAATATTGATATACTCTAATAGAACATTCAAATATCCTAATATCCTAAATGTAACATTACAATAAAGAAAATTGTCTGTCGTGGGCACGTATCTTTCAATTTGAGAGTCGTACAACAGTACCAAGTTTCTCCAAGTGTCTGAATGCTGTTGTACTAACACTAACAAGCTGTTAGCCACATAAACTTAATTGTTAGTTTCTCATCCCCGCCCGCACTGCCATTTTTCTTACCACCACTGGTGGCTTAGTGCAGCCATCCAGCACCTTTTAAAGTTGGTACCTTACTAGAGCAGTCTAAGGCACTACATTCTGAGTCATTTTAGCTAGCTAATTCAGCTATCTAGCTAGTAAAAAATAAAATAAAAATCCACCCTCTCGCATTGCTGTTTCGAGTGCAGGAGGATGAGAAATAATAATTAAATTTATGTGGCCTTATTGAACTATTTTACTAACCAGGTGCACAAGCACTTAATGCTAGTATTGATTACAGCTATGGTGTTATTCAATTTTGTTTTGGATATTACAGTAATACATTTTATTATTTCATGTACGTATTAATTACCACTATTTCATTGTTAAGGAAGTGTAACTCTAACAAACCGCTTCAATTAAATAATGACAGTGTGGTGTAACAGTTGTAGGCTATCAGAAATTGTGTATCCCTTTAAGTCAAAGTCAAAGGGAATGTCCGCGAACAAAATTAAAGAGTAGACTCAAGACTCTGTCAAGACTATAAAGATATGTAAGTTTGAGCGTTATTCGTGGTTTGAAGTTGAAACACCCATACAGCATAACGGGCAGATCCAGACTCTTTCAAAAGGGGGGATCCACTCTGGAATTGCAACTTCAGCCTAGCTGTAAGTCGAAAAACAAGAAAAAAAACCATTGCCTGTTAACAATAGCTGCTCCTCATCAACTATATCTCCTTATTTGTAACTATGTATGTAGCTTGCTACACTGTAATGTTCCTCTGAAGAATACTGTGACTGCTCTATTAAAATATCCCGATCTTGGTTGTTCTATTAGAGTATCTCGAGTAACAAAAGGGACTTTAAACCTCCCTGAATCCGCCCCTGCATAACAGGAAAGCTGTTCACAGTGAGTTCAGAAACTATTTTAACCTATGGCACCACGTACACATATACCCTACAGTAAAGATCAACTGCCTGTAAGTTTAATACAGGGTTTATAGAACACAAGCAAACATATGAACACTTCTTTGTTGCACAAGTAAAAATATTAACACTTTTAGCAATTTCTTTGTTGCACAAACAAAATTTCGATGATAAACATATTAGCTAGTAACTACAGCCTCATGGAAGCCATAATGCATTGCCACAAATTGACGCCTGGACAAAGTAAGCTCATGATGCGTATGTTACATGTATGCCAAAAGACAACTGTTGGGCTGAAGCAACATCTAGCAGTGAAATAAATCAATCTCACAACCTTAGCTGTTGTTGAGTTACACTAGTCTGAAGGCATCAGTAAATTAGTTTGTCAGTCAGTTAGCAGAAAATTTCACTAAATAAAAATATTAAAATTTTGTAGCAACTTATTGGAAGCATTTTGGGTTGCAGTGAAGGTACTTTTGGGCTTGATCATACCTCAACAATACTGCAAAGTGTCATGAAGGTATTATGAGACTGGTTTCTGGTCAATTATATTTTTATGAAAATGTGCAAACCTTCTTGATTCTATTATACAGTACTGCTGTATGACAGGCAGCTAGATATTACAAGTATAAGGAAAAAAGTTTAAGTATTGGCATTCAGCGTTTCCTTTGATGTGTGCAGGTCTCTTATTTACAAAGAAACCTGGTATCAGGTGTCTTACCAGTAAGACACCTGACTCAATAGTTGCACAATGTGGCCCACAGTTATGCAATTAGCCTCTTGTGGACAATTAGTATTTAGCACATCAGTAAACACCAAAGGAAATGAAGCGATTGTTACAGGATTATAATATTACACTCAGGTATACCGTTATGTGGCTAGCTCAGTAGACCATCATGGTAGCTGGTTAATCAAAAAATCCATTACTTCAGTTTGTGGCCTTCCTCATATTAAAGCACCTAGACAGCCATGCTGGCACTGGCTATTCACATTCGCTGCCATTCACACATATCTATAATGCCTTTTTATTGACTTTACAAACCTCTATTCGTGCTCCATGGCTTGCACCACCTCATATCTTGCTCACTGAAATGCCCTCAGTGTTTACAATGGGAACTCTCCATACTAACTCACTGTTTCTATGCCATTGTCTAAAACACTTAGACACTCGTAATACATGTCTTCGAGGATGTTAAAAAAAACCATTGGTGATGTTAATAATCACCTCAGCTGCACCTCGGTAATTATTGACGTCACTTCAGGTTTTTAAATCCTCGAAGACATAAAAGTTGTCCAGTTCATTTGACACATTGTGGACACTTGTAATGGTGTTGCTTTAGTCATCCAAGAGGAGTTGTTACAGCTGAAACCGATGGAGTTTCAGTTATGCCAGTTTGTGGTTGACATGGTAGCACCGGATTG
The DNA here is from genome assembly GCF_963678975.1 of Dysidea avara. Lineage (NCBI taxonomy): Eukaryota > Metazoa > Porifera > Demospongiae > Dictyoceratida > Dysideidae > Dysidea > Dysidea avara. The sequence goes on along the minus strand of NC_089282.1, from coordinate 26,124,917 downwards.
GTGTGCAATAGCAGTTGGATTAGAAGTGGAAATGAGAGCCACTAACAACGAATCTCCAGTGGTTGAATTATGCAGAACAGTATTCCAAAATTATCTGAAGCATTGCCGACACCCAACCTGGAAGCACATACTTGAAGTGATGGAGTCTGAGGCAGTTGGTAGGAAAACCTGTGCCACATTTATCAAAACAATTTTACCAGGTACGTACTTGTTCAGAATATTTGTCATCATTTAAAAAATACTTTTTACAGAAATTGTTGATTTTGAGCCAGCTCATTGGGATGAAGTTAAGCAACGTAATCATCAAATTGTGTTGTTGTCACTCATGTATACATACGTATAAGTGTCTAGTGCACTAGTCCCAAGTTATACCATGTGCACTTAACAGGTAATATGTGACCATGTCTACTTAATCATATAGTCTACAGTGTTCATATGGTGGAAATCACTGCATGGTGTAAGCTGATGCTACATAGAATGGAAGCAGAAAATCATAAAAAAAACCAGGAATGTCACAGTACAATCAATGCTTTTACCAGGCATGTATCTAACAAGTACCACTGCCTGTAATATTAGTGGCTGCCATTTTCCTCAACTTAAACAAAATAATTATTTTAATAATTAGTTGTATTCAAATTGCTTGGAAAATGTATGGTAACAGGCACAAATAACAATCTCCAGCAGAAGCTTCCAGCTGTCATTTATAAGCACATGTGCTTAACAAGTATAGTTAATTACACAAATGATATAGTTTGATAAGCAAATACCAGAGTCTATCGTATGTTCTTTATAGGAAAGTACCCACACCTGGACATGTTTGTGATCTTAACTAAACTATACATCATACCTGTTAGGCCTATAATAAATGGTAAGTTTGTATTGTATTGGTGATGATATTATGATACAAACTGACCATGTACATATGTGCTGTTAGCATAGTGTATGTTCTATTGGGATTGTATGAGTGTGCTTCACTTATCTGGGCAATTTTAGCCTTGCCTGAGAGCACTGGGGTCACTGTATTGTAGTTTAAAGTACATCTTGTTAAATAATACAATTTGTGTAATCCATTATAGGTTGGGTGGTGGACTCATACACACTTTTAGAAGCAGTTAGGAGGACAGTGTCAGTGGATAAAAGAGAAATCAATGAAATAATTGACGTGGAAATGTCACCAAATCGTCGCAATAAGAAGGTCATTCAACTGCTTGAGAAGAAAATGAATGCATCCTTGTGTGCTATGCTAGCTAAGAGATACAGACCAGGTCAGTCATACTAAGTGTTAGTAATGTTGTAGTCTTAGTGGTAGTACCTTAACTTGTTACATGAAATGTATACTGATAAGTAGCCTATTTCATGAGGCTGGTGTTTGTTTTATTTATGTATTATATATAAAACTTAAAGCTACAAATACATTTAGTTAGTATGAACGGGAGTGTATTTATTTATTATTATTATTATTAGCACTTTACAGTGACGTAGCAGTCCTTTGCACCAGCTACATACACATACATACTTACAGTCTACTAACTCTTTAGGTACAGTAGAACCTTGGTTATCTCTGTGTCTCAGGCAGTGTTCAAATAAGTGAATTGTTTGGATAACTGAAGTACATACATTTATATACGGAACTCTGTTGATATACTCTAATAGAACATAACCTATACTCAAATACTTGGAATAGTCATTTACAATCTCGGATAAACGAGGGTACAGATAACAAGGGTTGATGTCATCTACTGTACTATTAAAACTGTCCAGTACTGTAGAAACCATATCAAATAAATCAGTTGTAAAAAATAAATTGGAAGTGAATACTCATGACCTCATCAGTAAGACCACCTCATTATTGGGCAACTAGCTGTGTTTTGTGTCATAGGAAGCCTTCTAAAATACTTCTTTTATACATTCTGTGTTGTATTGCAGGCTCCTTGATACCATCAGGTGTTGGTGGTGCTCAACATGTCAGTGTAGATGTTCACCATACTTATGGGAGTACTACAGTTGGTAAGTTATCATAATTGCTTTATGCTTGATAGGGGGCAGAGATGCACCGTGATTACTTCATTGTTGCGTATGAGCAATAATTACATTGTTCAGTAGCTAATGTCAACAAATGGCCTTCATTAATGGTTTAAATTTTCCCATGGAGAACTGTAAATAATAAATTTTAAGGGGGGAACTTTTATTGAATCCAAACTAAAGATTACCCTACCCAGTTTGTGAGTTCATATATGTTTCAGGTAGTAACTAGTTTCAGGCATCTCTTGCTAATAGTTTTAATTATACAAAAACAATCACACAAGTTGTTTGTACACATGCAGCACATTAATTCAACTTTGTTTAATAGCATGCTCATGCTACCACAACTCTCCAGGCTGGCAAGTTCATGATTGTGTAGTAGAGAATATGGATAGAACTGTTGAAAGTGGTCTAGCTAATCTGGTTATGGTCGGGTTCATAATGCTCTAATAGAGCAGTCAGCTACATAGGTTCCTCTAGTAGCTTGCATTGGTAGTTTCACTCAAACTTGTTTCCAGAATTAATGTCAAAAAGCTAAAAAAAATTTTCTGATGGGGGTGCCTTCAGACCCCTCCATGTTTGTATCTACCCTTTCATCCATAACACAGATGATAATGGCCTGACCATGTTCCTTGTACCTTTCTATGACTCCAACGGATCAGAAAGCAATTGCTGCCTTATGGCTTACTCTTTACATAATGCCTGTTGAAAATCTGCCAAAATTTCTGAATGGTTTGACCAACTGCCATTCTGGCTATATAGGTCTGCGATACTTGTGACCATATGGATTGGTATGAAATGGTAACAACATTAAAAATATTTCATAATTGTGGAGTTTCCTACTAAGCCTTTTCAGGATTATTTTTTTTACAGAAATCGTTAAACCTTATCTGAACACAGAACTCTACATAGTAGCTGCATTATTCATGTACTGAATTTTCCTTTAGGTGGTTCCAGTTCTGCACCTACACTTGGGAGTGTTCCTCTTTGTGGTTAGTTGTACATAATAATATGTATTACAGTGAACTATTGGAGCAAAAATAAGTGGCTCCATTAATGAGTTAGCACTGTTACTGAAAACCTTATTAATGCAATCGTACAGTAGTGACCGGTCACTATTGAGGTTTTCAACAAACTAATAAATTTATTTTAAGCCATATTTTATACATTCAGACTTTTTTAATGTTTGTAGTGCATGAGATACTCTAATAGAAAAGCCATACATGACAAATTATCATGGCAAACAGATGTAGCCATGCAAAACAGTACTAAAGCTTTCATTAATAAATGTCATACGTACTGCTCTATAAATTTGACTGTACCAACGTGTTAGTGCAAGCCTAATTGTAGAATGCATTAAACATAATGGAAATGTTACAAAAAAAACATGATTTTTTGAGTGCTTATTTCACAATAAAAATATGAGCAAATCTTCTCTAGGACTCAGATCAAGACACACGGTAGTGTGTCGTGTGGCCAAGAAAGCTGGCGACTACACCGTGAGTATATTAACAGGAAGAAAGAAAACAGCCTTTTCATATGTGCATAGCTCCATGACCCCTTCTCCAAAGCACACCATTTTTGTTGTCCCAGGTAGGGTACGCTACACAGCAAATTTGATTAAATTTGCAACAGCCATTTGCGAGATATGGGCGTTCAAAGTTTCGTTTTAATTTCTTGGTTTTTTTCTTCTTATGCCATACGGGGGGGCTTCGATTTCTTTTCGCACACTTTGCAAAAATTGCTATAAAATGCAAACATGTAACGTGATTGCCACGATCTTTGGCACAAATGAAGAGCATGTAATGGTGGATTCACGTACCAAGTTTGTTATGAATTTGAGGAATATCAAGACACACGATAGTGTGTCGTGCGGCCCAAGAAGCCGGCGCGCCACACCGTGAGTATATTGACAGGAAGAACGAAAACGTCATTTTCACACCTTTGTATCTCGGTGATCACTTATCTGATTGGAACCAAATTTGCTACACAGTTGCCCGCCAGCCAAGGGAGTCTACATTCCAAATTTCAAGGAAATCGCTCCAGCCATTTCCGAGATACGAGCTGCCAAAGTTTCGTTTTTTTTTCTTCGTTTTTTTTTCTTCTTCGTCTTTTCGCACACTTGCAAAAATTGCTATAACAAGCAAACGCGTACTCCGATCGCCTTGAAATTTGGCACACAGAAAGGGAGTCCAAAGGCGAATCCTAGCATCAAATTTGGTACAAATCCAATGAATGGTTCAGGAGTTATGACCGATTATTCGCATAAAACAAGATCGATTTGTTGTCACGCCTACAGGGTAAACCGCTTCATGGAATGAGTTGAAAATTGCTATGTAGATGGAGTAACCATCGTAGGAGTGCCTTTTGGTGGTTTGAAAGGAATCGAGATAAAGACCACGGAGATATGACACAAAACCCAACCTGTGTCACAATTACGCGATCGATTTTTATGAATAAAAAAGTATTAGTTTTCACGCCTACTAGGCAAACCGCTTAGAGCAATGAGCTGAAAATCGGTGTATAGCTGGATTAATCTTCATAGAAAGTCCTTGCAGTAGTACAGAAGAATCGGATTACAAACCACTGAGTTATGATTCGAAAGCCAACTCCGTGTAGCAAATGCGAGATCGAGATACTCTAATAGAACAGTCACCCTAATAGAGCATTCGGCTAATTTATTTACTCCATTATAGAATTTTATTACATCACAAGTTATTCTGTAGGGAGTTCAGCTGCAAACAGTTAATCTTATAGACAGTTCAGCAAGAAAACAGTCACCATGTGGAGAGTTAAGCAAATATATCACTATAGAGATTCAGAACATTACAAGTCACACTGAAGAAAGTTCAGCTATAAACAAGTCATGCACTGTGTAGAGAATTCAGCTACAATTAAGTCACTCTCTAGAGAATTCAGTTACACAGAATTCAGCTATACACAAGTCACTGTGGAGATAGTTCAGCTACAAACAAATTACCCTTTAGAGTGATCAGCTACAAACAAAACACTTTGCAGGGTGTTCAGCTGCAGCAAATCAACCTTTAGAGCGATCAGCAATCAACAAATCAACACAAATCTACCTGTAGAGAGATCAGCTAGAAACAAATCACCCTGAAGAGAGTTCAGCTACAAAAAATCACCCTGTAGAGACATCAGCTAGAAACTAGACACAATGTAAGGAGTTCAGCTACAAGCAATCACCCTGTAGAGAGTTCAGCTAAAACAAATCAACCTGCAGAGAGATCAGCTACAAACAGATCACCTTATAGAGAGTTCAGCTACAAACAGATTACCTGTAGAGAGATCGGCTACAAACAAATCAACCTGCAGAGAGATCAGCTACACACAAATCAACTTGTAGAGAGATCAGCTACAAACAAATCACCCTGTAGAGACATCAGCTAGAAACTACACACAATGTAAGGAGTTCAGCTACAAACAAATCACCCTGTAGAGAGATCAGCTACAAACTAGACACAAAGTAAGGAGTTCAGCTACAAGTAAATTACCCTGTAGAGAGTTCATCTACAAACAAATCAACCTGTAGAGCAATCAGCTAGAAACAAATCACCCTGAAGAGAGGTCAGCTACAAAAAATCACCCTGTAGAGAGATCAGCTAGAAACAAATCACCCTGAAGAGAGGTCAGCTACAAAAAATCACCCTGTAGAGAGATCAGCTACAAACAAATTGCCCTGTAGAGAGATCAGCTACAAACAAATTGCCCTGTAGAGAGATCAGCTACAAGCAAAACACCCTGTAGAGAGTTCAGCAACAAAGAAACCACCATGTAGAGAGTTCAGCTACAAACAAATTACCCTGTAGAGAGATCGGCTACAAACAAATCAGCCTGTAGAGAGTTCAGCTAAAACAAATCAACCTGCAGAGAGATCAACTACAAACAAATCACCTTATAGAGAGTTCAGCTACAAACAAATTACCCTATAGAGAGATCGGCTACAAACAAATCAACCTGCAGAGAGATCAGCTACACACAAATCAACTTGTAGAGAGATCAACTACAAACAAATCACCCTGTAGAGAGATCAGCTAGAAACTACACACAATGTAAGGAGTTCAGCTACAAATAAATCACCCTGTAGAGAGTTCAGCTAAAACAAATCAACCTGCAGAGAGATCAGCTATAAACAAATCACCTTTTAGACAGTTCAGCTACAAATAAATTACCTTGTAGAGAGATCGGCTACAAACAAATTAACCTGCAGAGAGATCAGCTACACACAATTCAACTTGTAGAGAGATCAGCTACAAACAAATCACCCTGTAGAGAGATCAGCTAGAAACTAGACACAATGTAAGGAGTTCAGCTACAAGCAAATCACCGTGTAGAGAGTTCAGCTACAAACAAACCAACCTGTAGAGCGATCAGCTAGAAACAAATCACCCTGAAGAGAGGTCAGCTACAAAAAATCACCCTGTAGAGATATCAGCTAGAAACAAATCACCCTGAAGAGAGGTCAGCTACAAAAAAAATCACCCTGTAGAGAGATCAGCTAGAAACAAATCACCCTGAAGAGAAGTCAGCTACAAACAAAACACTTTGCAGAGAATTCAGCTACAAACAAATCAGCTTGTAGAGAGATCAGTTACACACAAATCAACCTGTAGAGAGATAAGCTAGAAACAAATCACCCTGTAGAGAGTAGCTACAAGCAAAACACCCTGTAGAGAGTTCAGCAACAAAGAAACCACCATGTAGAGAGTTCAGCTGCAAACAAATCACCTTATAGAGAGTTCAGCTACAAACAAATCACCCTGTAGAGACATCAGCTAGAAACTAGACACAATGTAAGGAGTTCAGCTACAAACAAATTACCCTGTAGAGAGATCGGCTACAAACAAATCAACCAGTAGAAAGATCAGCTACACACAAATCAACTTGTAGAGAGATCAGCTACAAACAAATCACCCTGTAGAAAGATCAGCTAGAAACTAGACACAATGTAAGGAGTTCAGCTACAAGTAAATCATCCTGTAGAGAGTTCAGCTAAAACAAATCAACCTACAGAGAGATCAGCTACAAATAAATCACTTTACAGACAGTTCAGCTACAAACAAATTACCTTGTAGAGAGATCGGCTGCAAATTAATCAACCTGCAGAGAGATCAGCTACATACAAATCAACTTGTAGAGAGATCAGCTACAAACAAATCACCCTGTAGAGAGATCAGCTAGAAACTAGATACAATGCAAGGAGTTCAGCTACAAGCAAAATCACCCTTTAGTGAGTTCAGCTACAAACAAATCAACCTGCAGTGAGATCACCCACAAAAACGCACTTGTACAGAGTTCAGTTACAAACAAATCACCCTGTAGAGAGATCAGGTAGAAGAATTCACCTTGTAGAGAGTTCAGCAACAAAGAAACCACCATGTAGAGAGTTCAGCTGCAAACAAATCACCCAGTAGAAAGATCAGCTAGAAGAAGTTACCTTGTAGAGAGTTCAGTCACAAAGAAACCATCATATAGAGAGTTCAGCTACAAATAAATTACCCCATAGAGAGTTCAGCTAGAAGAAGTCACCTTGTAAAAAGTTCAGCTACAAAGAAACCATCATGTACAGAGTTCAGCTACAAAGAAACCACCTGTACAGAATTCAACTACAAACAAATTACCCTGTATAGAGATCAGCTAGAAGAAGTTACCTTGTAGATAGTTCAGCTACAACAATTCACCCTGTAGAAAGATCAGCTAGAAGAAGTCACCTTGTATAGTGTTCAGTTACAAAGAAACCATCATGTAGAGAGTTCAGCTGCAAACAAATCACTTTGTAGAGAGTTCAGGTACAAAGAAACCGCCATGTAGAGAGTTCAGCCTCATACAAACCACCTTGTAGAGAATTCAACTACAACAAATCACCCTGTAGAGAAGAAGTTACCTTGTAGAGAGTTCAGCTACAAAGAAACCATCATGTAGGGAGTTCAGCTACAAAGAAACCATCATGTAGAGAGTTTAGCTGCAAACAAATCACCCCGTAGAGAGATCAGTTGGACGAAGTCACCTTGTAGAGAGTTCAGCTACAAAGAAACCATCATGTAGAGAGTTCAGCTGCAAACAAATCACCCTGCAGAGAGTTCAGCTACAAAAAAATCACCCTGTAGAGAGTTCAGCTAGACGAAGTCACCTTATAGAGAGTTCAGCTACAAAGAAACCATCATGTAGAGAGTTCGGCTACAAAGACACCACCATGTAGAGAGTTTAGCTGCAAACAAATCACCTGTAGAGAGTTCAGCTAGAAACAAAATACCCTGTAGAGAGACCAGCTAGAAGAGGTTACCTTGTAGAGAGTTCAGCTACAAAGAAACCATCCTGTATATAGTTCAGCTACATTTCACGTCACTCAGTAGAGAGATCAGCTGCAAAAAAAAATATCCTGTGGGGAATAATGGGCATGTAATAAATATACGTATATAATTTGTATAATTACTAATAAAATCAAAAATAATTGAAGTACTAAAATTCTTCTTTTAGTTCTTTTCTTCTTCCTGTAGTAAAGAAAAAAACACATGGGTTAAAAAAGCCCCAAAGCCAGCCATAGGCCGGCTTTGCAGTATACAAATACAAAAAGAAGTGATATCTAATCAAAAACAGCCAAGCTGTAAAAAAGGTGCGGCCCCCAAAAAGGCCATGGTGAAAAAAGATGTGAAATCCAAGGTGGCGGCCAAGAAATGGCTGTGATGGTAGGTTAATGGTTACATTTTAATAACGACATTTCAGGTGAATTTTGTGCCGCTTGGTCTTGGCACCAAATTCACCTGAATTGTTGTTATTAAAATGTAACCATTAACCTATCATCACAGCCATTTCTTGGCCGCCACCTTGGATTTCACATCTTTTTTCACCATGGCCTTTTTGGGGGCCGCACCTTTTTTACAGCTTGGCTGTTTTTGATTAGATAGAAATAACTTGAAAATAGGTGTGTAGATAGGCTGATAATCATAGCAGTGCCTTTTGATAGTTTGAATAGTAATAGAGTTACAGCAACAAAGTTATAAAGCAAAAAGCAAGCAAGTGTAAAATCACGAGATCGACATACTCTAATAGAGCAGTCACTGTGAGATAAAAAAGTGTGCAAAAAATGCCGAAAAAAACTTACCAGAGTTCGAACCAGGGACTTCCATATCTAACACCTGCATCCTTAACCACTGAACCACTGCTACCTTGGCTGATCCCCTCACTTAATTTCTACTTTATAAATGAAATTTCTAGTTGAAATCTGTTTATAATCAAACATTTGTAATTTCATAGATCTACCAGTAGAAGTACTAGATTGTTCTAGAACATTCTATGTATATTCTATTAGAAGTCCTAAAAAAATGTGCACTCTATTAGAGTATTACAACAATATTATCAAATATTGAATTAAATCATGCAATGAAATACATTTATAAGTCTGTCTTCAATAATCATCATTGTATCTACATGGAAAAGAAGAAATGTGAGTAAAAACAAACCTCAAAGTCAGCTATAGGCTGGTTTTGGGGCCTTATAAAGTACAAAAAGAAGTGAAGTCCACACAAAAACAGCAAAGCTGTGAAAAAATGGTGCGGCCTTAAAAGCCTGGGTGAAAAAAGTTGTGAAATCAAAAGTGGCTGCCAAGAAATGGCTGCAATGATGTTAATGCTAAAAAATTTTAATAATGGCTGTGTGCATTGTTAAAATTTACATAAACTTTAAAAGTGCATTCTTTATCTTGTAAGAGCCCTTGGATTTCTTAGTGAAATGGCACTGTTTTGTATGCTTGACAGAGGCTCTTTTAAAACAAAGTACATTTTCTGGAAGTTTACATAAAACACTGAGCCCTGCATGTATAATATACGTAGTGAATCCAATTTCTGTATTAAGATTATTAAGACACATACGAAATTCAATTCCTAATACATATTATGCAATAATTAAAGTGGTGTACAATGCATGTAATACCCCTGGCCACTGTTAACAAGGTGGTCTTGTTATTGAATTGGGTACTATGTGAGTATCAACTAATGTTTTTCTTGCAACAGATGCTAATTGGAGTAGGACACTGAGGGAGAATCAGTTTGATTTATGTTGCAAGTTGGAGCCAGTCATATCAGGGATTGCTATAGACCTTAATGAGTTCATTGAGAGAGAAGAACATAGCAAACTGACCACTACTGGGTATGCATCAGATTTTCAGAAGGTTGCCATAGTGATAACTGAAGTGATCAAGAGTAATAGTGAAGTAGTTTTTAATAAGTTTTGTGAAAGTTTATGTAAACATCGTCATGAACGTTTGGCTCAAAAATTGAAGTTTGATTCTTCCATTTAAATTATTTTGTATTTTTATTTTATATTGTAGACATAGAGAACATAAATTATAGTGCAGTAGGTATTTATTTTGAGATGTGACTGATACATACATCAGGGGCGGATCTAGGATTTATAAAAGGGGGGGGCTAACTCAAGGTACTATTCTCTTGGGTAGAGGTAGCGAAGCACACTTCCCAGCATGCGAAGCATGCTGGAACTAGGGGGGTCTGGGGGCATGCCCCCCCAGGAAAATTTTGAAAAATAGATGCTAAAACACTGCAATTTGGAGACATTTCCACGTAAAATTCATAATATTTTCTGCCTGTAGATATTTTATATACTGCCTTTAGATTATAGGTATGGCTCTCTGAAGCATTTTGCTAATGGAAAAGTTTGGGTAGGTACAAACAACCAAGTACATGATGCACCCCTCTCACAATTGCACAACACTGAATAGATGCATGTTAAAATAATGATGTTGAAAGTGGAAAATTTTGAAATTTGAACAATACAAGATTGAATCTGAGAGCATTTTCAATGGAAATTGTGAACCTGAATTAAGTATTGTCATACACAAGTAGATGAATGAAGCCCTTTAAACAGACCAATTCATTTCATTGCATGTATAGGTGCAGGCAGATTTGGAAAAATTCCATAACAGAACCAACTGCATGTTTCCAGTGAATGTTCTATTAGAGTAGTTAGCTGACTGCTCTATTAGAGTATCTCGATCTTGTAAACCTCCAATGCTGATTCGTGTCCTTGTTGCATAAATTTTAGCATAAATCCACTGGTAATACCTTGGAAAGACGTTTATAAGGTGGTTTTATGAGTATTTGTATTATTAGTGATCATATAATTATGCTAAGACAAAATTTCATTATAATACTCAGCATATTGATCAAGTAAAGCCTAAATATGAAGGGGGGGCTTCAGCCCCCAAAGCCCCCCCCCCCCCCCCCCCTGGATCCGCCCCTGTACATAAGTGTGACTTATTTCATCAAAAAGAGTGACCAAAAAATATAATATTGAAAAGTTTTTCTCTCAAAATATCAATAGAAAATGACAAATCCAGGCATTCCACAAGCATGGAAATAAAAGTGACTAGATGAATTATACTTGGTTCTGGTATGTATTTTGGATGGGTTGACAATCGTGCTGTGCTGTTGTTGAAATTTTATTTAAACAGATAACTAATCTTGCGTTTAGTTGTTTTGGAGCATGTGTATATACTCTAATGCAAGATAGCATGTGATCCACAGAAATTGCAAATTGGAGATCCATAAGCACAGATCAATGGTACCATAAGAGGACACAAACCATAGCATAGGACAAGAGCATTCTAGAAAGCACATGAGTGAATGAGGGGGATATTATATAATTGTGCCGGTGGCTGATTAATTTTGTCTGCATGTGCATGTGCAGTAAAACAATAAATAGATGGCTCTACATGTACAGTCTTTGTCTACACAGCAACATTTTGGATTTGTCACAATCAATCAACAATAGCATGCACCTAGTGTGGCGGCACCCATACATTTGAAAAGGTTTTTGAAGGAGTGGGCGCACCCAGACTAGATCCAGATAATTGTATAGCACTAATAAGGTTACTGGTAAGAAGGTAAAAACCTGATCTAAACATAATCAACTATACTGTAAAAAGTATTATACAAAGAGAGAACCATCATTAGTAAATGAGGAAACATGTAAATACGTTACAATATATGGTGAGACCTTGGTTTCATGTGACCACAGCCAGACTCTTTAAAGAGATCTGTGTGGGCACGACAAGGCTTAACAAGCAAACAAAAAATCCTAAACCTATAGGTACATGCAAAAAATTAATAGAAAATTTGTTAACTATGCTATCCACTCACTGAAATCAACAAAACTCTTGAAATTCTGAATACTGCTGGACTGATAGTGTCCTAGCACACTAATTTCAACTATTTCGTATTAGTTATCAATCCTCGAACAATCAAATTCTGCAAGTAGCTGTAAGTACTCTGTCTTATTTTGCTTCCTAGATCTAGCTGCTTCAATGTGATGTTCAGGACAAGTCTGTTCCAGTAAAGCTACAGAAGATGCTTCAGAATTGTGAACAACATGTACAATATCTGGTCTGTAAGCAGAGATGCCAACCTCTCAACAATTTTAGGAGTGAGACCTCAAACACTACCAGCAATGTGGACCAGACTCAAGTGCAGCTCCAGGATTTTTGGTCGCTGCATGCTCAAAGTACAAAAATAAGCACAGGGCCAATTATGAAGCAGACCATGCGTGAGAACTAAGCTGAAAGAGAGGGTTAGGCGTGAGATTGCTAGCCAAAGACTGGCAAAGAGTGAGACTCGCGCCTAATGCCATGCATGTCTGCACCCAGGGGTGGAGGAAGTAGTTGATATGAGGGGGGGCTGAGACTTAGTCTCTGGTTTGGTATGGTGGGACCAAAAAAAAAGAAAGGTCGCAACCAGTTGACAATAGCTGCCCACCTCACCAGCTCCGCATTCATAGCTGATAAACTACATAAAAATCCTTACATAGCTCGCTACACACTGCTCTAATACTGTGACTGCTTTATTAGAGTGACTGCTCTATTAGAGTATTTCGATCTTTATCGCGGTTTTCAGCCCCACTCCAAGAAGGATAACTTCGGCCTGGTATCATTCTGAGGGGGGCTAAGCCCCCCTCAGTAGACCGAGGGGGGGATTTGGTCCCCTAGCCCCCCATTTCCGCCGCCTATGTCCGCACTGTAAGAAGTGATCAACAGGTTTCGGGTACGGTTGCTTGAGGACTTTAACTAGCTTGCAATCCTGGTAGGTCAGCATACACATGGATGCACGAATAACTGACAAACATGACCACAAGTCTACAGGCAAGAAGATGAAGAACCCGGTCATTAGTCTCGCGTGGCCAGACCGCTTTTTCTCCGCCGTCACGGCGGTTATCGATTAGAGATTATAAGCGCCTACTCCGAAAAAGGGTCTGGTCCAGGATCAATACGTAAACTCGTTTTCACACCCCAAGCAAGAGCTCGGGGTGTTTAATCAGCTTTCGTCATAAAAAAAACAAACTTTCGTCATAAAACGTATACTTCCTTTTAAATTTCAAGCCACGTACGCACTGGAAATGCCATGAACGATAGCCGGTAGAGTTGATGAGACACTGCCAGGCTGTAGTCTCGTCCTCGCAGACCCATTCTCTGGGGTGGCGCTTATCGATTAGAGATTATAAGCGCCCCCTCCGAAAGAGTCTGGTGAAATGCCCATACCATTTTAGTCCGAGAAATCGCCAACTCTGGCGAGTGATAATTGGTGTTTAATAACTACACAAGAGGTGACGATTTGAGGTAAGCCTTGCTTTTGTAAAGTCTGTACTGCGCAGCCATAAGCGCCTTTCGGAGGGGGCGCTTATAATCTCTAATCGATAAGCGCCACCCCGGAAAATGGGTCTGCGAGGACGAGACTAGCCAGGCTGTTTTTATACGGTTAAAAAGGTCACGGATCGATTCCTTGTGAAAACGAAAAGGCTAAAGGCGAACTGAGCAAGGAATCAACCCGTGTCCTTTTTAGCCTTAGAAAAACCATAGATAATATATACCTTACTCAGCCTCAGTGTCTCTCATCATCTCTACCGGCTACCGTTCATGGTATTTCCAGTGCGTACGTGGGTTGCAATTTAAAAGGAAGTATACGTTTTATGACGAAAGTTGATCAAACACCCCGAGCTCTTGCTTGGGGTGTGAAAACGAGTTTACGTATTGATTCTGGACCAGCACCCGCTTCGCACGCGAGTTATCAGGTAAATACCTCAGGGGGGAGGGGCTTTGGGGGCTGAAACCCCCCCCCCCTTCACTTTTAGGCTTTACTTGATCAATATGCTGAGTATTATAATGAAATTTTGTCTTAACATAATTAGGCCACTCCAAATAAATTCTCTGTTTCCCGTCCTGGACTAGGGCATATTTGCATGCGGGCGGGCGGTCTATTTCCATTATTTCATTATAAGATTGGCTAGCTTTTCAAGCCATTATGCCTGACACAGCCAAAAAGGCTGCATAAAAGCATGCTTAAGCTTGTTCCTTCCTTTGTAAGTTGCAAAAACAACACAAACGTGAAGTTTGTGCTGACTTGACAGCACTGTTGACACGTGAGCTGACACTGTTTCAAGATGGCTTTTACTGAGCCTATCAGTATGCAAGAATAACCGGAAAATAATGGAAGAATACGGAAGAATGGAATATTTAGAGCTGGCAGTAACTAGATGCGGGCGGTGGACGGGAAACAGAGAATTTATTTGGAGTGGCCTTATATGATCACCAATAATACAAATACTCATAAAACCACCTTATAAACATCTTTCCAAGGTATTATCAGTGGATTTATGCTAAAGTTTATGCAAAAAGGACCCGGATCAGCATTGGAGGTGTACAAGATCGAGATACTCTAATAGAGCAGTCAGCTAACTACTCTAATAGAACATACACTGGAAGCGTATAGTTGGTTCTATTCTTTTATTTTATTTTTAATTAGCAAAGCCCGCCAGGGGCAACACGCTAATGTGCATTACAAATCACAAATTATTTAGCTTATCTATAATGTTCTTAAAAGTGTCAAGGTTAATTGTGTCAATGTTGTCAACTTTCAAGTTATTCCAATCAATAATTGTTCTTGGCAGAAAAGAATACTTGTATAAATCAATTCTGGATTGCAGCTGTGCAAATTTGAGGGGATTATTGGCATGAGTATATGATACAGGGGTTGGCTGAGGTAAACAATGATTTGGTAGCACCAGTAAGTTTCTCACGATCTTGAATAATAATATAAGTCTAGCATTCCTTCTCCTACTTTTTAAAATTGGCCATTGAAGGTAATTAAGCATATTTGTAATACTGTGTTGTTGACTGGATCTGTGCCATGGTTTATTAAGAACAAATCTTGCAGCTCGGTGTTGGATCATTTCTAATTTGCTAACTGTTGTTTGGTGATAAGGATCCCAGATGGCTGAGCAGTATTCAATAGAAGATAACAATAATTGTTTGTATAAGTGTTCTTTGATTTGTATTGGGGCATTATATAAATTCCTTTTCAGAAATCCAAGAAGATGGTTTGCCTTTCCACAAATATAGTTAACATGAGGTTCCCACGATAGTGTATGATGGAGGCGGATACCAAGATAGGTGTGCTCTGATACAATATTCAATGGAATATTAGACATTTTATATGCAAAAGTGCTTTTACTGTGGTGGGTTGTAAATTGTAAAATATTACATTTGGGAATGTTAAATTCCATCAGCCAGTTGCTAGCCCATTGTGTTAGGGAATCTAAGTCATTTTGCAGTATTCTGTGATCATTGGGCGTAGCTATAGTTTTATAGAGTAGAATGTCGTCAGCAAATAATCTAATTTCACTCTTGATGTTTGTTACAATATTGTTAATGTAAATCAGGAACAACACATGACCAAGTACAGAACCACCGGATGTAACTTGACATGTAGAAGATCTAGAGCCTTCTACTACAACCTGTTGGGTACGACCATGAAGGAAGGACTCTAGCCATTGTAAGACAGTTCCTCTTATACCATAGTAATTCAATTTGTAGAGAAATCTAGAATGAGCTACTCTGTCGAATGCTTTAGAAAAGTCTAATATAGCAGCATCAACTTGCAGGTTCCTGTCAATATCTTTTGCAATGTCATTTACAGTAATGAGTAGTTGAGTCTCACAGGAATGTTTTGATCTAAATCCAAACTGGTTGTCTGAAAGGATATTGTGGTCCTCCAAATGCTTCATAATTTGACTCACGATGATATGCTCCATTGTTTTACAAACTACCGAGGTGAGTGAGATAGGACGGTAGTTGCCTGGTTGAGCTTTGGAACCTTTTTTAAATATTGGGGTGACATAGGCATGCTTCCACTGTAATGGGACTTCACCAGATTCTAGTGATTGTTTGAAAATATGAGTTAGAATGGGAGATAATTCAGCAGCTGTGGCCTTCAGTACATATGGATGTAAGGAGTCAGGTCCTGGGGATTTGGATGTGTCACAGGTACTTAACAAGTTGTAGACTCCTTGTTCGGTAATCTCAAATGTAGGTAAAGATGGAAATAAGGATGGACCTTTGTCAGGAATGTTACTATGTAAAGACAGACTGAAAGTGTTGATTGAGGGTGTCTGCTTTTTCCACAGGATTGGTTATGATATGACCATTTATAGGATTTATTAATGTACTAATACCATTGTTTTCTTGTTTTCGTGACTTGATGTAGTGCCATAAAGACTTTTTGTTACTGTCTGGTGATGAAGTTAGGTTTGTCAGGTAGGATTTGTGTTGGTACTTTAGTTTATGATCTACCTCTTTTTGTAATGATTTATATTCATTCCAATCACTATCTCGACAATAACGCTTTGCTCTTCTAAACTCTTTGCTTTTTACGTATGAGTCGTTTTAAAGCAGAAGACAGCCAGGGAAGGTGAATT
The DNA here is from genome assembly GCF_963678975.1 of Dysidea avara. Lineage (NCBI taxonomy): Eukaryota > Metazoa > Porifera > Demospongiae > Dictyoceratida > Dysideidae > Dysidea > Dysidea avara. The sequence goes on along the minus strand of NC_089282.1, from coordinate 26,108,120 downwards.
CTTGTACTTAATTTCTTGGTAGGAGTATGAGTGTTTATTATTTCTTGTAAATTTTGTAAGAAGAAGGACCAATTTTCATCTAAGCTTTGGGGTGATGCTTGATTTATTTCAAAGTAATCATGTGACAAGTCTGATAATTCCTCTCTTATTTTTTCCCAGTCAGCTAGCTTGTAAAGGTAAACAGTTCTGGGATGCTGTTTAATTACACGTTTAGGAATCTTGATGGATACTAAAACAGCGTCATGGTCACTCAAGCCTGGAAGTGGTTCACATATCACAGAATTAGGATTAGTAGTAAAACATAAGTCTAAAACATTTTGAGCTCTTGTAGGGAAGGTGACTAACTGAGACAGTTGGTAGTTGTGCGATAAGTCAATAAGTTTTTCACAAAAGTGACATAATACATATGAATTTATTAGTGTACTGTTTTCCCAGTCGATACCTGGACAATTAAATTCACCTCCAAGAATGATTTGAGTGTGAGGATACTTTTGCTTAATCGTGTCTATGGAAGACTGCAAGTCATCAAGTATTGTATCACTTGAGTGAGGAGGAAAGGAGCCAACAATAAAGTCATTGTTCTTGTCAAGATGAACATGAGCCCACACTATTTCAATAGTTGAATTGTCATTAATTTGGGTACATGGTATAGAGCTCTTTATGGAAATAAACACACCACTTGTGGATTATGGTGCTGGCATTTGTAGTTAGCTAGATCAGTCTTCATAACCTGGCAGATCTAGAAATAAGTTGACTAACTATTACAACAGCAAATTAATTCAGAAAGCAGCTCATCATCATAAATGCGAGTATAGCTTCATGCACCTTGCTAAGGATTACTATAGTGGACTAATAGCTACTAGCTAACTGACTGCCTTCTTCTGCTTGTACACTTTATTTGGTGCTTAAGGCTAACAAAGTGTCACTAAGCTAAGGAGCATGCATACTAATGTTGATCTTTAAATGTGTCATTATGTTCAACAGTACTGCTACTTAGCTATACCTGTTTCCATATCACATGATTTAGCTGACTAGAACATGGCTAAGAGGAGCTGATCCGTTAGGTAATAATGCTTGGTAGTTACAAATTAACATAATAATTATTATGCATGATACTCAGTGCATATATTGCAATCAGTCTTGATACAATGGAAAAGTAAATGATATCTAATCCAAAACAGCCAAGCTGTAAAAAAAGAGTGCGGCCCCCAAAAAGGCTATGGTGAAAAAAGATGTGAAATCCAAGGTGGTGGCCAAGAAATGGCTGTGATGGTAGGTTAATGGTAAAAATTTTAATAACGACAATTCAGGTAGATTTTGTGCCAAGACCAAGCGGCACCAAATTCACCTGAATTGTCATTATTAAAATTTTTACCATTAACCTACCATCACAGCCATTTCTTGGCCACCACCTTGGATTTCACATCTTTTTTCACCATAGCCTTTTTGAGGGCCGCACTCTTTTTACAGCTTGGCTGTTTTGGATTAGATTTCACTTCTTTTTGTATTTGTATACCCCAAAGCTGGCCTATGGCCGCCTTTGGGACTTTTTAACCTATCTTTTTTTCTTTACCACAGGAAGAAGAAAAGATGAAGCAGATTTTAAATACTTTAAATATTTCTGATTTTATCAGTAAATGTACAAATCATAATATAATACATATATTTATTACAGAACTCTCCATGGTAGTTTCTTTGTAACTGAACACTCTACAAGGTGACTTCTTCTAACTGCTCTTTCTACAGGGTGAATTGTTTGTAGCTGAACGATCTACAAGTTAATTTCTTCTAGCTGATCTATCTACAGGGTGATTTGTTTGTAGCTGAACTATCTACAAAGTAACTTCTTCTAGCTGATCTCTCTACAGGGTGATTTGTTTGTAGCTGAATTCTGTACAGGTGATTTGTTTGCAGCTGAGCTCTTTACAGAATGGTTTCTTTGTAGCTGAACTCTCTACAAGGTAACTTCTTCTAACTGATCTTTCTACAGGGCAATTTGTTTGTGGCTGAATTTTTCTTTTGTTTGCAGCTGAACTCTCTACATGGTGGTTTCTTTGTAGCTGAACTCTCTACAAGTTGACTTCTTCTAGCTGATCTTTCTACAGAGTGATTTGCTTGTAGCTGAACTCTCTACAAGGAAACTTCTTCTAACTAAGCTCTGTACAGGGTGAATTGTTTGTAGCTGAACTATCTACAAGGTAATTTCTTCTAGCTGATCTCTCTACAGGGTGATTTGTTTGTAGCTGAATTCTGTACAGGTGATTTGTTTGCAGCTGAGCTCTTTACAGAATGGTTTCTTTGTAGCTGAACTCTCTACATGGTGGTTTCTTTGTAGCTGAACTCTCTACAAGGTGACTTCTTCTAGCTGATCTTTCTACAGGGTGATTTGTTTGTAGCTGAACTATCTACAACGTAACTTCTTCTAGCTGATCTCTCTACAGGGTGATTTGTTTGTAGCTGAATTCTGTATAGGTGATTTGTTTGCAGCTGAGCTCAGGGGCGGAGGAAGTAGTTGATATGAGGGGGGGGGGGGCTGGGCTGACCCAGACTTAGTCTCTGGTTTGGTATGGTGAGACCAAAAAAAAAAAAAAGAAAGGTCGCAACCAGCTGACAGTAGCTGCCCACCTCACCAGCTACGCATTCATAGCTGATAAATTACATTAAAATCCTTACATAGCTCGCTACACACTGCTCTAATACTGTGACTGCTTTATTAGAGTGACTGCTCTATTAGAGTATCTCGAACTTTATCGCGGTTTTCAGCCCCACCAAGGAGGATAACTTTGGCGTGGTATCATTCTGAGGGGGGCTAAGCCCCCCCTTTCCGCCGCCTATGGCTGAGCTCTTTACAGAATGGTTTCTTTGTAGTTGAATTTTCTACAAGGTAACTTCTTCTAGCTGATCTCTCTACAGGGTGATTTGTTTGTAGCTGAATTCTGTATAGGTGATTTGTTTATAGCTGAGCTCTTTACAGAATGGTTTCTTTGTAGCTGAATTTTCTACAAGATAACTTCTTCTAGCTGATGTCTCTACAGGGTCACTAGTTTGTAGCTGAATTCTCTACATGGTGGTTTCTTTGTAACTGAACTCTCTTCAAGGACCAAGGTAACTTCTAGCTGATCTTTCTACAGGGTGATTTGTTTGTAGCTGAACTCTCTACAAGAAAACTTCTTCTAACTGATCTCTGAACAGGGTGAATTGTTTGTAGCTGAACTCTCTACAAGGTAACTTCTACTAGCTGATGTCTCTACAAGGTCACTAGTTTGTAGCTGAACTCTCTACATGGTGGTTTCTTTGTAACTGAACTCTCTACAAGGTTACTTCTTCTAGCTGATCTTTCTACAGGGCGATTTGTTTGTAGCTGAGGAAACTTCTTCTAGCTGATCTCTCTACAGGGAGATTTGTTTGTAGCTGAACTCTCTACAGGTGATTTGTTTGCAGCTGAACTCTCTACATGATGGTTTCTTTGTAGCTGAACTCTCTGCAAGGTAACTTCTTCTAGCTGATCTCTCTACAGGGCGATTTGTTTGCAGCTGAACTCTTTACATGGTGGTTTCTTTGTAGCTGAATTCTACAAGGTGATTTCTTCTAGCGAACTATCTCTTTCCGTAGTTGAACTCCCTACAAGGTAACTTCTTCTAGATGATCTTTCTACAGGGTGGATTGTTTGTAGCTGATCTCTCTACAGGGTGACTTGTTTGTAGCTGATCTCTATACAGGTTACTTGTTTCTAGTTGATCTCTTGAATTCTCTTCAGGGTGACTGCTCTATTAGGGTGACTGCTCTATTAGAGCATCTCGATATTGTACTTGCTACACCAAGTTGGATTTCGTGTTATAACTCCGTGGCTTTAAGTCTGATTCTTCTACACCATTGAAGAGCCTTTCTAAGATGATTACTCCATCTGTACAGTGATTTTCAAAGCATTACCCCAAGCGGTTTTTCTGGTAGGCGTGACAAGTAATCGTTTTTATTAGCTAATCTCGATTGCGTAATTGTTACACACTGTTGGTTTTTTCGTTGTATCTTCCTGGTTTTTAGCTCGATTTCTTTCATACCACACAAGGTTTGAGGTTCAATAGTTAACCTATTCACCCACCGATTTTCAGCTTCTTCCCATAAGCGGTTTACCCTGTAGGCGTGACAACATATTAGTGTTATATTTTGTGATTAATCGCTCATAACTCTTTCTGTTTATCGTATTCCAGCCAAAGTTGGTACCGAGATGCGCCTTTATATCCCCCCTTCTGTGTGCCAAATTTCAAGGCAATCGGATATGGCGTTCACGTTTTATAGCAGTTTTTGTAAGTGTGCGACAAGAGGAAGATAAATAAGAAAATAAAAACGAAGAAACTAAGCCAATTTTTGAAGTCGCATATCTCTGGAACGCTTGAAGCGATTTCGCTCAAATTTGGAATGTGGAGTGCTGAAGTTGGAGGACATGTCCACAGCAAAAATCGTCCTGTTTCATCAGGGAAGCACAGAGCTACGGAGGTGCGAAAATTGCGTTTTCTTTCTTCCTGTCAATATACTCACGGGTGTTGCGCGCCGGCTTCTTGGGCCGCACGACACACTGCCGTGTGTCTTGATAAAATACCAATATTTTCCACTGAAAACAGCTGAAAACACTCTCAAATTCACCTTTAGAGAGCCTAATTTTCAAAAATTTCCTGGGGGGAGGGGGGCACACAGTAAAAACAAACTAGTGAACATCACTACTAAGAGTAGTGAACGTCACTACTAATTTTTGCCACAATACTCGCTATTTTACTTTTGTAGTGAACGTCACTACATTGACCACCAAGTAGTGACGTTCACTGCAAAAAGCAGTGAGTATTGTGGCAGAGCAATTCACTACTAAATTTTTACAGTGCATGCACACAAAAATGTAGCCTTTATTTCAAATAGCTATGGTTACTAGATGAATCTTATCACTTGGTCTTTGCATTGAAAATACCTCTTATACATATAAGTGCTATCCCACTAGGAACCTGTGAGAAGGCTTGGTATCACCTAATGTCTGGCTAGTCACCTATTTCCCTATCTGGCTTAGCCCCCCTTTCAAAATATCCTAGATCCGCCCCTGCATGTGTACCACATTAAAAGAAAGAATGGTGCCAGGCATTCCATAAAATAATTTTGCATCTGAATCAGGGGCGTAGCCAGGGGGGGTTCAAAGGGTTCGGACGAACCCCCTTTTCAGAGTTAAGTTTTTTAAATCGTGATACTGGTTAACTAGAACTGAATTAACTTACACAAATCCACTGAAATGGGTAGCTACAGGTCTTCAGGCAGAGGAATTCAAGTACCTCTACTCGCTATTGCGAATGAATTTATAAGAATACACATGTTTACACGTGTACACGGCCCCAGACCCCCGCTGTGGAGATTCTATACTTAGGGCAGAATCCCCCTTTTGGAAATCCTGCCTACGCCCCTGTGAATGCGTGCCCCAATAATCAATTATGCACTGAAAAGTGAGGTGGCCTTTACACTTCGTTTCTAGCTATGTTCCGCTCATTACAAATGAAGAACAGTACAAGAAACTTCTCTGCAGTGAATCCAGTCGCTACAGAAAATGTGGGCAAAAAGCATGACACAGCCAGACAGAGGGAAGCCGTATCGCGCTATCGCAAATCGACACCTTGTGTTTTCAGCGCCAGAAAAGAACTGGAACACAAAGGAGGACAAAGGTAAGTCCATGATACGTGCATTGTACATAATTGCTCTGGATAAAAATCCAGGAGTTCGGCCAATTGGTGTTGGTGAAGTTGTTAGAAGAATCATACTGAAGTAAAACTATCCTTTGAGTGACTAGTGTGGAGATACAAAAATCTGCTGGTTCTCTTCAACTATGTGCTGGTCAACCATCTGGCTGTGAATCTGCTGTCCATGCTTTGAGACACATTTTTGATGACAGTTCTACTCAGGCTGCTTTATTAGTGGATGCTTCTAATGCCTTTAATAATTTGAATCGCCACTTTGCTTAAGTCAACATTCCATCTGTTTGTCCTGTCTTGTCGAATATTGTCATAAATACTTATCGTACTGATGCCAAACTCTTTGTTGGGGGTGAGACCATTCTATCACATGAAGGTACTACACAGGGAGATCCTTTGGCCATGGCTATGTATGCCTTGGCCTTAGTTTCAATGATTAACCATATTAAGCAGGTGTGGTATGCGGATGATGCTGCAGCAGCAGGTCTTCTTACTAATTTGAGATCCTGGTGGGATATGTTATGTGATATTGGACCCCAATATGGCTATTTTGTTAACTCATCTAAAACATTTCTGATTGTTAAGGAGGAGCATGTTGTGCAGGCACATTCAATTTTTACAGACACTGGCATTCAAATCACTACTGAGGGAAAACGCTACCTTGGTTCTGCTTTGGGATCTCCTGCCTTTGTTGAATCATATGTGAATGGGAAGGTTAAAAAATGGTCTGATGAACTGTCTAAGTTGTGTGAATTTGCTACTTCACAGCCACATACTGCGTTTTCTGCTCTTACCCATGGAAGATGGATTTATCTCTCCAGAACTTTGCCCAATATTTCTGAGTCACTTTCCCCTTTGGAACAAAATATTCGTTTGCATTTCCTGCCCACCTTAACTGGTAAATGTGTATTTGGTGATCTTGAGAGACAATTATTGTCATTGCCTTCACGCTTGGGTGGTCTTGGCATTATTAACCCATGTGTGTCATCTGTTGCTCAGTTTGATTCTTCACAGAAAGTGACTGGCCCCCTGGTGTCTCTCCTTATTGAACAGATAACTGAGTTCACTGTCACTGAACTTAATTGATAAGCAATTTGTTTTGAAGCAGGAAATCTATCTCAAGAACCATCACAGCTGTGAAGAGTTGGCTTCTGCTCTTCATCCCCAGCTTTCTCTGGATCTGCAGCGTGCTAGGGAATTTGCTTGTTTGAAGGGAGCATCAGTCCAGCTGGTTGACTGCTTTACCAATTGATGAGCATGGGTTTGCTCTGCATAAGAGTGATTTCCGTGATGCTGTTTGCCTCCGTTATGGCTGGCCTATACTCCATCTGCCTACTGAGTGTATCTGTGGGACTTCGTTTACAGTTGAACATGCTTTTACCTGTTCCCATGGTGGTTATCCAACATTATGCCATAACGAAGTTAGAGATATTACAGCCCAGTTAATGTCAGAAATTTGTCCAAATGTAGCCACTGAGCCTACTTTGCAGCCTGTCTCTAGTGAACGATTTTTTCATCGCTCTGCAAATACTGCATGAATGTGGTGCTCGTTTGGATGTGAGAGCTCAGGGATTCTGGGGTGTTCGTCATCAGCAAGCTTATTTTGATGTTCGTGTTTTAATCCATTTGCCAGCACAAATCACTGCAATTCTCTTGCCAGTTGCTTTCGGTCTCATGATCGAGAAAAGCGTAGGATTTACGAACAACGTGTGCATGAAATTGAAAGGGCATCATTCACACCTCTTGTGTTCTCAGCTTTGGGAGGAATGAGCAAACCTGCAGAAACCACCCACAAAAGATTAGCCTCACTCCTTGCTACAAAGAAGAATCAACAATATAATGTTATGATCACCTTTATTCGCTGCAGATTATATCTTTTTCCCTACTACGTTCGGCTTATTTGTCTTCGTGGAAGTCGTTCTGCTGCTGGTCGGCCTCATAAAGATCTCACTGACTTTTCTCTTGCTGTGAGTGAGGGAAAGCTCCCTCTTTCTGACTGATGAACTATATGCAATTTTTGTGTGTGTGTTTGCCTGAATAAAAAAATAATTTAAAAAACCAACTGCGGTTGGCGAAAAGGCACGTCTCGGGACGAAGCGACGTCGAACAGTGAAAAAATCAAGCCCGTAGCCTTATCCATTGTTATGCTTGGCTGAAGGCATCACTTAGTTAGTCAGAATAAAATTCTGGGATAGTGAGCGACTGTCAAACAAAAAATTTCAAGTATTACGTAAAAAAAAAAAAAGTATTACGTAATTAAGGCGGGCTTGGTGTTGTTGTGTTGTGTATCAGCTGGTAACAGGCTTAAATTGTTGGGAGAATCTTAGCGTGCTGACTGGACAGTTACAAGGTACAAGAAAACACACGTAACACTACAAGATAACATAGATACAACACACTTAGCAACTGGCGCATCTGTAAGCGCATGCGTAGTTTTGCTGACTAATGGCGATATTTTGCTGAACCAAAAATCAGGACTGTCAAATTAGTTGTTAACATTTTATATATACAGACTATTAGTCTGGCTTCTTGTCTAGGTCCTGACAGAGCCATTTGTTAGAAATAATGTTTCTAGTACTTGTGGTATCAATTTAAAAATTGATTTTGTGATCACCATGTCTTGCTTTAGGCCATATTGTAGTCATATTTCAGCAACTATACACATTATTCACAGTTCCTCTTGTCAGTCCCTCACAAGTGATATTCTTCAAACCTTAGAATTGTTAGTAAGTTCTCATGGTTCTTCATTGGTCTGATTTTTGGTTCACAGTTTACACTAATTGGCATGGGGACAACTCATGTTTCCATAACAACATTTGAATTCCATGTTGATTAATGAGAAGTTAAGAATGCATAAATATTTGGTAACAATGCATTAAGAAAAATCAAACCCATAATCATGAAAAATGATCGATAGTGTACATGTGGGGTTTACGGTATCCCGTAACCTTAAATAGAAAATTTTTTAAAATTCCGTAGAAACTTGTTTGGGATCACTCTGAAGGCAATTTTTGGCTTGGCTATGCCTAACCAATACTGCTAAGCTGTTATGAAGGAAATTTGAGACTGGTTTTAGGGTGATATTTTGGGAAAGAAAGCCCAAAACTGCATGATCCGTAATATACAGTACGGCTCTACTACCGTACTGTCACTACTGTGTGATTAAGACTTTACAGCACAAGTGCTGAAGGTCCTACAGCCTGTTTAAAGTTGTTGCATAAAGTATTTTTGAAAAGGTACATTAAATGGTAAAAGCAACTTTTACGTAAGAAGTAAAAGTGAAATGAAGTCTGTACTAAACTTCCACACAGATAAACTTTGCTCTGAGGTGGTTTCTTTTCGGCAGTCTGAAATACGGGTGTGGCGACTCTTCTCAGACTTTGTGAATTACGGGTTTTACAGGCATTTAACAACTAAAAAACAAAGGTGCAACCCTCGTAGACTACCAGGAATAGCCGATTCTTTCAAGTTGAAAGGGAGCGTATCCCCTACATAAGTGAACAAAAATGAAGAGCAGCTTTGAGGCTTTGTTGAGAGAATTTGTACTATAAAACAGTTTAGAAGATACTTCCGTGCATAGTACGTTGTTAAAAGTGGTTTATTTAATAAGCGCTTCCTTAGCAGTGCATAGCAACGTAATTGAAGAATTATGTAAATTTCGAATTCCAAATGAGTTAGCTAGCTGCATGGCACCTGGTTTTTAGAAGTAGCACAACATCAACTTGTTTGCTTAGCATAATGTTCTACTGACAAACTAACTGCCTGCCTTCCTGATGCCTTAAGACAAAGGTAACTCGAAAGCTATGAGCCAGATTTTTTTTTTACTGTTAGATGTTGCTTCAATGGCATATCGTAGTACATACAACACATGCTTCATGGACTTACCTAGCTGTGTCCTCCTTTGTGTCCCATTTATCTTGCTGACAGTGAGGGTGTCAATTCATGGTAGTGCGGCATGATGGTTTCCTATGTAATGGGAATCGTCCAAGTTTTCCATTATAAGTGGATTGATGATCCTTCATGTAGTTTGTACTGCTGTGTAACGGGCTGAACATAAGCTAAAAGCGAATTGTAATGGCACTTAGCTTCAGCATGCGTTCAGATGCGAAATTAATTTAATGGCATAACTGGTGTCATTCTTCCTTTTGATGTGGTATGTACAAAAGAAAAAGAGTAGTTTGGCTATGCAAGACTACGTAAGTGTGTTTATCTAACAGAAATATTTTACTGCAACACAGTGAACACACTGTATTCTCTATAGGCACAATTCCGTATTTGTATAGAGAGAATTTCAATGAGGAGGAGATCATAATGGAAGGAGGATCTGTTAATCTAACAGTAGTTAATAATCATTCTATAACTAGTCACTGGCATATGACACATGCTCCATTACCTGATGGTCATGTGATCAAGTACTATTCTATTGGAGGAACAAACTACAGCTCACTGACCTTTAGTAATGCATCATATTCTAATGATGGTGGAGAGTATGTGTTTGGTGGATCTAATGATTGTGGTGATTCTGATGTCAGTGTTGACCTTAATATAAAGAAACCAGGTAATGTGTGTGATTGTAGTGTGTGTGTGTGTGCGTGCGGGCACGGGGGAGTGCGTGCATGGGGGCGGGGGCATGCGTGTGTGTATCTGGTGTGTGCATGTGTTTGTGGCAGAATAGCCAAGTAGTAGTAGTTAGGGCATAGGCCTGGCAATTGAAAGGTTAGATGTGACAGTGCTAACATGGTGGCTGAAGGCTTTGCTGCTTTGCCGTGTGGTATCTAGCGCTATGCTCTTGTAAAGAAACATGTCAATACATGTCAATGCCAACAAATTTCACATGTTGATAAAACAATTGGAAGTAATCAGTAAAAGCAGAGTAGATATTCATCTCAGCCCCTCTACTGTAAGGAGTCTTTTAATCAGATGGATACAGTATTTTACATCTTTAAACAGTTTGTAGGACCACTGACCCCTGCAGACCTTCAGCACTTGTGCTGTAAAGTCTAAATAAAAATTATATACATGCATACATACATAAGTACAGCCATTTAAGTTTCAAATGCAAAAGTGCATTAGGAAAGCAAAGTGTGGTGTTAAAAGTGAAGATGTTTACCCTCTCTTTAGACTCTATTTATAGGCTGTTTTGAGTGGGTAATAAATCTTATATACTCCACCTTGTTTTCTAATATACTCCACACCTTCAGGCATAATATAAAATATGCTCAAAACTAGGTTTATCCAATCAGTATGCATTTTCATGTGCAGTGATGTAATGAGGGTGCTTATTTTGTCACGCAAGCATGCATAGTTTCCATGGCATTAGAATTATCACAAGAAAACCAGCCGCTTTTGCCGATCCTACAGCAGAAACAGCTGTGGATGAGGTAAGTAATCTGAGTGTATAAACGTTAGTATCTAAATGCTAGTTCAGTAATGTAGTATACACTTAGGACCTGCAGGTTGCTTGCAATAGTTTGAATTCATGCAACTCAGTGGCAGATTTAGATGGATTTCTGGGGTTTCGACAGAAACCCCCTTTTAAATTTAGCTCAATGGCAGTCTCAATGCATAAACATTGTTGTACTGACAATTTGTCATATCAGACAACTATATACCACTGTATTTCAGTAGCATGCATGCAGCTGCACTTAAATAACACCATAAAACCCTTAGCAACACTTCACTTTTCATCTCCCACTGCGTTAGAATGATCGAGATACTCTAATAGAGCAGTCAAGTAACTACTCTAATAGAGCAATCGAAGCTACAGCTTGTAGTCACCATATTTGCCCTATAGTATTTACAGTTTAAAGCATTGGATTTATTGTAAGTGCTAACTAAAAATAGCCTAAAATCCAATCTCAGAGCTTCTAAAACCTCTAAAATTTCTGGAGAAATGTCATCAAATGCCTTATTCAGCTATACCAACTTACAGAAACTCCCTTTTAAAAATCCTAGATCCGCCACTGCAACTGGGTGATAACTAGATGTACAATTACATCAACTTCCAGTATCTGAGTGTTTTAACCCCAGCAATTTTATGCCACGTTGGTTCTTGCAACTCTGTAGATGTCACTATGATTTCTTTACATCTCAGGTATCCAGTTAAGCATGACAATCAGTATACTTTGAAAATATAGCACCACAAAATTCATGCATGTGAATCAATCCTGGGATCTCTTATGGATGTGAGGTCAATGTACTACCCACTGTGCTACCACTGCCAGCTACCTGGCTCCCTTTAGTTTCTACCTCAACATATTGAAGAAATGCATGCATAAAATTAAGCACATAACTCAAGTTACTACACTATTTCCCAAGGGCGGATTTAGGGGGGGTGCTTGGGGCACTGAAGCACCCCCTCCAAAATTTTACAATGAGCAAGCTAGGAAGCTTCTAGAAGCTGTAGTACAGGTGCAGTTGCATTTTATACGCATGTATGGGCAATGAAAGATGGAAAGAACATAGAGAATAGCTAATCTTATCCAAGAATTACTAAGAGGGGTTCAAAATTATACTTTTGGAGTAAGTCTTACCTTAGAAGTTGCTAAATCCGAAATACTCTAATAGAACAGTCAACTACTCTAATAGAACATCCATCATTAAAACTATAATTTTCAAGAAGTTACCAGAGTGTAAGCTGAAATTAAACCTATTCTTTTAGACCTGTGCACTGCTACCCTCACCATTGTACCAAACATCCTGCCATATACCAATCATTTCAGGTAAAAGATTTATACCTTTAATGTACTATAAATTGTATAAAACATCATTAATTGAAAATCTATTCTGAAAAATAACCTTTTCTGTCAAATAGTTTAAGTTTTTTTAGGCTCTGCTACAAACTTGATTCTTGGGTTGAAATGCTTCTCTTGCAAATAAAACAGTAGTCTTATATAATAGTGAATTTCTTAGCTTTTATAAAGTTCACAAGGTTGCAACATCTGAGAGCTGTTCGTTTTTGTTTCCCTTAATTGATCAAATCCCATGCTACATTTGTATAAATCTAGCAGCTTTGGAGTTTGCACTATCAAATCCCTTGAAGCTCAACTTTAAGCTTAAATGATACTGCAGCATTTATGCTGTCATGATCATTGTGTGCTAAAAAGTGGTTAGTTGTGGCCAAAAACTAGTTGTATCTGTAGACTAGTTGTAAAACAATTATAATGATGGATGGATCCATCATTTTAAAAGTTAGATTGAAATAGCAACCTGCACTTCAGAACAGTGGCTACATATGAAGGTAGATCCAATCCTGTGTTTTAAATATTCTCCTTGACCTTACATTCAATTAACTATACACTCTTATTCTCTTTGACAAGCCATTATTATACATTTTCTTAAAATCCAATAACAAGAAGCAGAGTGTAGCTATAGTTCTGTTTTTTAATTAAAATTACTGCCAACTGAACTCATTCAAATTAAAACTACTTCCAACTGAACTCATTTATCTTGTACCCACATTTGGTTAAAAATAGCTTCTAGATTCAATGTTGTGATAGCCATTTTCCAAAAATTTCCAGGGGGTCTGGGAGTATATATGCCACTAGATCTAGAGCCTCCTTATAGCTAGAGAATTATATACAGCTGAGTGCACATGCATTCCACACACTGGTGAGTCAGTTTACTTGCCCTCTCCACTCACACTTACCCTCTCTACTGTTTGGACAGCTAGTGTAGTTTGAGCCATGAGACTGTAAATTATGCTATACTTCAAAACACTAAATTTGATCATGTGCAGCTGATACCCATATGCTTCCACTACTAGTTCTTTAAGGTGTTAGTCTAAGATTGAATTTTAGCTACATGGCTGCGTCCTTTAGTTATATTGACAAGCTGTATGGGGAATAATGGTATCACATAAACAAAGTGACATCATTTTTCACTCAAAAGTACTACCAAATTCAATCTCAATAGGCCAAATTTGCAAAATTTCCCTGTGGGGGCATGCCCCCAGACCCCCCTAGATAAAGCATGCTCCGCATGCTGAGTGTGCTTCTCACACTGATTGTATCAACTTTCTTGCCACACATATAAATGTCCATGTTAGCACCCCCCCCTTCTGAAATCCTAGATCCGCACCTGTTTCCATCACCATTTTTATGTAAATGTTACAGATGTTCATTGTTTTCCTCCTGGGATTGCTGTCCCTTTGGTCAGTAAAAGTGTCAACAAGAGTATAGTAGAGGAAGAAGTGGTAGAGTTTAGTTGTGTATTTGGAGGGAATTATGACCCAACAGATTATACAGTCATATAGAGTGTTACACCTCTGAATGAAAATGCTACCTATATTGATGATGAAAGTAATATAGCTGGCTTTGAAGTGACTAAACCAAAACAGGATTGCCCTCACAACAATTATTCGTGTTGTAGATTCATTACAGAACTAAAGATCTATTGTAATATGCCATTAAATGGAGCTGCTGTAACTTGTCTTGTGTTGGTACTGGAACAACCCACCTCAGATACTTCTTATCTAAGTTAGTTTGTTTGTTTTCTGTTTTGCCACAACTGTCTCTTTTATTCATGTTAAGGTATTTACAAGAAGCCCACTGCTGTGAAGGGCCCTGATAGTAAAACACTGCACAAACATGACAGAGTGGAGTTTACCTGCAAGTTTGTTGCATCATCACTGGATCACTTCACCCATGCTGCTTGAAAGAGAAATGATGATCCCAATAAGTTACCCAATAAGGCTATTTTTACCAACAAAAGTTTACCTGGAAATGACACTCTATTTGTTTATTCACTAATCCTAGAAGACATTACTGAGAGTGATGAAGGCACTTACTCCTGTTATTCTTATTACAACCAAACTATACTGAAGAGTATGGGGATTGATCATGTTATCGAGTCTGAGTGTAAGTCAGCTGATTTGAAGATTAAAGGTAATCAACTTAATGTATTTGTTAGGTCACTGAGATTGTCAATTTAATTGTTTAGCCCACTAGCACAACTTGTGAGGCTAAAACCTAACTATAAGGTTTGCGTTTCCCATAAAATATTGACCAGAAACCAGCCTTGTAATATGTACCCTGGCAGTAGTGGTTAGGTACAGTGTATAGCCAAGCCCAAAACTGCCTTCAGTGTGGCCTGAGATACTTCCCATAAGTTGCTATGGGATTTCTAAGTGAATTTTATTGACTGACTGACTGGCCGACTGATGCCTTCAGACAAGCACATCTCAATAAGTACTAGTAATAGCATGGGTAGCAGTGAAATTTGGGATAAATATCACGAGTGTTGTATTGGAAATGGGGATAAATTTCACGAGGCGAAGCCGAGTGAAATTTACCATTTCCAATACAACAAGAGTGGTATTTATCCCAAATTTCACTGCTACCCATGCTATTCCCAGTTAATACCATACTCGCTGCATATACGCATGCTGTGCATTAGCGTTGCTATATACGCAATTTGTCACTATGTACTAAACACGTGTCAACACTAATTGTTAACATAAATTCTAGCCAATGAAATTGCAATTACAACTTTTTCACTGCTACCAGTGAAATACGGGATAAATTTCACTGCTACTATTGAAACTTTTGTATGGGCAGAGAAACAGGTATGGTATTATAGCTAGAACTGCATACAGACTTGATTTATTGTTTTCTCACTGTTACTATAGATGTCACTTCTTGCCTTTTGGAAACTGCAGTGTACAAAACAAAACGCATGCATTATGGTCTAGTGTTTTGCCTCCTTTGTGTCCCATTTCATTTTGCTTGCAGTGTGATGGTGTCGATTTGTGGCAGCACATTAATACGAAACCATTCATAACATTAATTGTCCCTCACACAAAATAAACAGGTTGCTTCTTCATGTATTGTTCTTCTTGTGTATAGGGCTGTATAAGCAGAATAGAGTAGTAGAAAGATTACCGAAACAACTACAGCAGCAAAATTGAGATACTGTATATAATGCAGTCATGGACTTGTACGTGGAGTAAAGTTTCTCTGAAATGGAAGTTAAGAGTTATTTACCAAAAGAATGTTAGGGTGGTAGCTACACAGTAATTGGTTATACATGTAGTGTTGAAGGGTTGCACATGCTATTAATAGAAGTGCACTGAAAATGTATAGGCCAGTATTTCAGTCATATTGCATGACTGTAAGCAATGCACTATAACTTCTGTACAGTAAGCGCTAAGGCTACACAATTTGTGCCATTCTATTTGTGATGTAATAAGGAATAAAACAGTACCTAGGGTTTTACCCTTTGGTGAATGCATGAAGCCAAAAGTAGCTGTGAATACAGGCTGTCACAAAACATGAAAACAAACCATTACATACAGGTATCTTCAGAAAATGGTTGGTAACTTCTTCACAGTGGGTCCTGTGGAGTTCTGGTAAAGGCCATTCGATTCTCCTTTCAATGACAAATTATGCCATATAAAGCTCACATGAGTCAAACATTTTATAAATGGCTACTGTGTGAAATAACAGGAAATACAGTCACAATTCTTCGTGGTGTCGTAATTAGTGAACGATTCTTATTACAACAACTATTTATATAGCCTAATGAATAAACTTACCACTGACATAAGGTTTTCAGTTGTAACATTGTCTGTGTTGGCATAGATAATTTCAGTAGGTATATTATCTATGGTGCTGGTTGTTTAAAAGCCATTGTTTAGGTACACATTACCTGTAATACAGGGCTTTTAAACCTATGCGGCTTTAATGAATGAAGTGATGTAAAACTCTATGTTAGAAAAGTTAGAAATAGCCCTTAGGCTTTACCTTGCTCCTTCAGTACTTATTCAGTAGAAGTATAAGCTTAAAGAATAATCGAATATTTGGTCATTCTGTTCACAACTATTTGAAAAGTAAAAATCGCTATTCGTTTCAGCACTAATAAGTAGTTCAATTATGAGCCATGTGCATTTAAATTCCTACGTAGCTGGCTATTACTGGAAAATTGTGCCCATGGGATGGTACTACAGATGTCAGCTTGCATATACACTCAGCAACTGTTAAGGATTCTTAATAGTGTTACGTACTTATGCAGAGAATGGTACGTACTTGCCTGACTGTTCTATTAGAGTTTCAAGGCTGGCTGAATACAGTGTACAAAGCGCTAATGATTATTCGAATAGTGTGTTAATGAATTAAATAGTGTCATGCCGACTGAATAGTCAAATAGCTGAATAATTGTTGTAGCACTGCTACTTATGGTCTTCATTTGTAGTCTCCATAATGGGCTGAGTATAGCTGAAGGTGCATGAAGTGTAATGGCCACTTTACTTTCGAGTCAGTATTTGATAGTTGAGGCATGCGTTCAGACAAAACATGAACTCTGGCACTATTCATTCTTTTATGCAGTATGCACAGGTTCACCAGTCATAAGGGTGAGTCTGAACAAGCCCCACACTAACAGGTTGATGGTACGTACGTCTCAACAATTACAAGAAAACACGGATTTACTGATGCTCCATATAAAGCTGGTACGTATGTATTTCTTATTTTTTGTGCATTGTCCTAATGATGATACAGCTGAATTACTTTGTAGGCATCACAGAGAACTTAGATTGCAAATGGAAAAAGAAACACCAGAAGAAGCAGAACTGAGAAGAGCATGCAAGAAGAAGGGAACTTGACAGACATACAGTTACAGACAAATAGAAACACCAGAACAAGCGGAATTAAGAATAACTACAAGACAACAACACGGCAGGCACAGGAAAGATCACTTATATACAGAACAGCATCTGTTCATCATACAACAGCGAAAAACAGTTTACAATGCTAATAATCCCCAACTAGATGCTCAAGAACGTAGTATATAATAGTAGTGGTAGCTACTCAAATAGATCATGACACCATCACTGCACAGTTCCCTGGCACGGTTTAATCGACCAAGTGTCATTGTTAAGACAGAAGTTCATGCACATATAGATTCGTTGCAATTTAATTAAATTGAAGTGTGTCGGAAATAGCTCACCCTTTACATACTAGCAAATTATCTTTTCCAATTTTGCACAATCTTGTTCTTCTCCACCTGCAAAATACCAAAACAAAACATAGCATTCGTATACCTAATCTTCAACCATGCACTAATACAGTTATACAATTATATGCAACTCAACTTGCTTAGGCTCACCCCATGTAACTACATCATATTTCTTTACTCTAAAGTGCAGTGGCGGTTCTAGAAATTTGTAATGAGGGGCTCAAGTGTAGCTATAAGGTTGACATGTACATGAGTGTGCAAACTCACCATGCATGCTTTGCATACATGTTCTAGGGGAATCTGGGGGCATGTCTCTCCAAGGAAAATTAGAGATTGCATTTGATATAACAATATTAGTGTAAAAGTATCTATAAATGACTATAGCTACACAAGAAATTCAAGGAAAATGGGAACAGGAATGGGATGGGAATGGAAAGCGGAATTGGAATGACCCATGGAAAATGCTTGATAAAAGTCATCATGCAATATACAGGTTGGATTTTGTTACAATGTTTATGGTTTCAAAGGAGTAGCTAACTTATTGATGACTAATCTATGTCAGCTATAGTCCATCAGTTCAAAGGCTAACAAAACATTATTGACTGCTCTATTAGAGTATTTTAATGCAGGTGACTTCTCTATTAGTGTTTTGGTCATTTTTGTGAAAGGATCAAAACAATGCTGCAAAGAAACATTGTACTGTAAACTCCAACCTGTATATTGTATGATTACCTTTATCGTGGGTGGTTCCTACCTTCCGTTCCCATCCCATTCCCATGTTTTTCGAATTCTACTTACCCCTACACAAGTAGTTGTGCAAACTTTTTGATCAGCATAATTAACTGCTATATCATGGAATTGACACTTATACTGCTTGCTGATCTATCAACAACTTTATTATTTTATGAGGTTGCACATGTGACTTAGATATGCAACATTACTGTGCCACAACAGCTGTTCGGCCTCAGTAATAAATAAACTGATCTTTCGTGCCTGAGGTTTGATGTATGAATAATTTTACCATGCAGGAATAAATAGAACTGTGGTACACCATTACTAGTTGTGTCATGTCCATAACTTGATTAGCATAATTATTATTATTACAATGTACTCTCACTTTATGGTTATTATCACAGACCATATAATACAGCTGTCAGATTAATGATTGCTGAAAATTTAAGAACTGTGTATTCTGATCATCAGAACTTTTATATCAATGTTTTATTGTTCTGTTCTCTATGCTTGCCCTGCATGTCCTTTGTGTGTCTTCTGCATGTATCCATGTCAGACCAAACCATGCAGGAAATGGAACTCAATTTTTTAAAATAGATTTTCATGTGATTTAATCATGTTGTGAAGAGTGTGCATGTTGCATGTACAAATCTTGATTGTACACTTGTTACATGTCATTAGTTGGTTTCACATCATGACTCTGTCACTGTTATTCCAAAAGAATTTGAGCTATGTTGATTAACATATTTACAGACTGAAAACTTATTCCAATAAGTGTTATACATGTCATACGACAACAAAATTGTCTTTGAAGTAAAAGGTGTTGTTTTCACCAGCAAAGCGACTGTAGCACAAAGCAGATTCCACTTTTTGGAAATTAATTTTATGGTAACTATATGTGTATGATTAAACACATACATATACTATAGTATAATAAATCAGTTTCGTTATTCATTAGGTTATAGGTTATCCTTTGTAAATTTTAACTTTTCTTTTATGCTTGTATCATGTTTTGTGTTGCTTTTGTTACTGAGTACTGGTTGTTCTGTTTATTGTTTTTTTTTTTTTGTACTCCGACAAGGAGGAATAGCTACAGCTGATTGTTGTGAGTTTAAATAATAAATAAATCAATCGATCAATCAGTAAATCATGCATATTGTTTTCATCCGAACATGCCCCAGCTATTGTTTGCTGAAATAGCAAAGTGACTGTTACACTCAGTTCTCACCCATTACATAGTGGTAAACAAATTGAAATTAGGTTAGGTAATCCTAAGGCTGCAGCACATGTTGCTGTAGACCTTCATTGCTGGTCACTGTAAAGTGCTAATAATAATAATAATAATAATAATAATAATAATAATAATAATAATAATAATTGTGGAGAGGTTACTATTATGAGAGGCATTTACCAAGGAGATAGCTTGTCCCCGCTGTTATTTGTTCTGGCCTTAATGCCATTATCTGATGTATTAAACAACACTGGCAAAGGGTTTATTTTAGAAAAAGATGGGCTAAAGCTGAATCATTTGTTATACCTTGATGACCTTAAACTATTTGCAAGGACAAAGAATGAATTGGAATCCCTGCTGAATATTGTCCATATATTCAGTACTTCCATTTGCATGTCTTTTGGATTAAACAAGTGTGCCACAGCCTCTGTTGTAAGGGGCAAACTTACTGAAAGCAGCAATATTGCTCTGCCAGATGATGTTACCATAAAAGGTTTAGATGTTTTTGAGTCTTATAAGTACCTAGGAGTGTTTGAAAATAATGTGATTAAGGACTCTAAAATCAAGTCAGTAGTCATCACTAACTACAAAAAGAGAGTGAGGAAAACCCTGAAATCTGCCCTAAATGGGAAGAACATCATCATTGCCATCAACACTTGGGCGATCCCATTAGTGCGTTATACTGCAGGAATAGTAAAGTGGACACAAGCTGAAGTGAGAAGTTTGGATGTGTCTACCAGGAAATTGTTAACAATGTACAAGTGCTTCAGTAAAACTGATGATGTCCATAGATTGTATGTCCCAAGAAAATTAGGAGGCCGTGGGCTTTTAGCTGTGGAAGAAGTGATGTACCGGGAGAAGTTAAATCTGAGTAAATATTTGGCATCTAACCCTGAACCCTGGCTTCAAAAAGTTTACATTAGCAGTGAGTTTGAGCTTAATGAAACCCCAGATGATTACAAGCACCGTTGTGTTCAGGAAAACCTTGAAATGTGGAAAGACAAACCATTACATGGACAATTCCTTCGTGAAACATTGGACTCTGTTGATATGAATTTTCAATGGAAATGGCTTTCTACCAGCAATCTTAAAAAGGAAACTGAAGGATTTATATTTGCTTGTCAAGATCGAGCGGTTCCTACTAATTTAATTAAAGTTAGAATTTTTCAGCAGCCCGGGTCTGTTAATTGTCGTCTTTGTGGTTCACAGCAAGAAACTGTCGATCATTTGCTCACAAGTTGTAGTGTCATTGCCCAGTCTTTCTACAAGAAACGGCATGATGCTGTTGCTAAGTTGGTTCATTGGGAGTTGGCAAAAAAAGGTGGCTTTGAAATCAATGACAAGTGGTGGGAACACTGCCCATTGCCCGTTCTTCACAATAATTCAATGAAACTCTTGTGGGACTTTACAGTTCAGACAGATAAACATCTGACACACAACCGGCCGGACATAATATGCCTTGATTTCACAATGAACTGCTGTTTTTTGATTGATGTTGCTATACCAGGAGATAGTAGAATTTCCCAAAAGATTTCTGAAAAACGGCAACGCTATAGTGACCTGAAAATTGAAATTCAGAAAATGTGGTCTGTAAGAGCATCTGTGGCTCCTGTTATCATTGGTTCCCTTGGCTCTGTTCCTGAAGGTTTAAAAGATCAACTACAAACATTACAGATTTATCATGCTAACCTCATCCCGAAGATGCAGAAGAGTGTCTTACTGAGTTCCTGTCATATTTTACGTCGGTTTGTGACAGAACATTAAAATCCTAACCTTTTGGCTAAAGTGTGGGATATAACTTATTTACATCTAGTTGTAATTCCAGCATTGCTGTGTGTATATTTAATAATAATAATAATAATAATAATAAATAACACTGTGAGAAGGAACTCTACAACCAATCCAGTCGATTCGGATGATTCCTGTAGCAAACATAGGGATGCCATCATGTGGCAGCAAGGAGAAATGGGATACAAAGAAGCACATTGATGCATGTATTATTGTGGTATGCCAAAAGGCACTTGTTGGAATGACATTATAACAGTGAAGTTATTATATACTTGTAGCTTTAGCCATTATGCTTGTTGGAAGGCATCAGGCAGTTATTCAGTAGCAAAATCTGTTTTTAAAATTTCTAAAATCCACATAGCAACTTATCAGAGCATTTTTGGTCACCCTGAAGACACCTTTGGGTTTGATTCTATGTACGTACCTAACCAATACTGCCAAGATGCCATAAAGGTATTGTGAAGCTGGTTTCTGGTTAATATATTATGTAAGGAGGTACAAACTTCCATGATCCCAGTACTACATTACTATACAATGAAAACTATTCAGTGCTATGTTGGTAGATCACACTGAGACTTTGAGATGGGTCAAGTGTCTGATGGTGACAACATGGAGCTCATAGGTGTGGGCAATAGAGATGCAACGGTATATCGATATATCGAGTATTGTATCATTTTAAGACAATATTGATGTATCGATACAAAGTCAAACCATATCGATATATCACATATCGTGATATATCGACATATCGTGGCTTGTTAACATGGCTTACAATCAAATTATTGTACATTGTGGTTGTATGTAATACTTCTCAAAGAAAAAAAACTAACTTATTTCCCTTAAAAACGACATAGACTATTGTTTAGACTCCACTTTGTATGGTGCAATATATCTCTGTATCATGATACACTAGAGGCAATATATCGATACATCTAAACACTGTATCGTTGCAACTCTTGTGGGAAATGAAGTAACCTACATAAATGTGTCCTAAAAAGAATTTGTCATATCCTTTCCAATTTCTACGAAAAGTTGTAATAATTTTATGGTCTGTGATAAAAATAATTTGTTACATCCTTTTGGGTTTTCTATGAAACTGAATCTAAACAGAAGTTGTAGAAGCTGTGAAACTAACATTATAACTGATTGAGGTAGTGATCATTTACAGTGCTTCTAAAAGAATTTGAGCTATGTTGATTAACATATTCACAGGCTGAAAATTTATTCCAATAAGTGTTACACATGTCATACTACAACAAAATTGTCTTTGAAGTAAAAGGTGTTGTTGTTTTCACCAGCAAAGTGACTGTAGCACAAAGCAGATTCCACTATTTTGGAAATTAATATTATGGTAACTATATGTGTATGATTAAACACATACATATATTATAATATAATAAATCAGTATCTGAGTTTAAGGATCATAAATTGTATTAGTGGACAAACAAACTGTTGGCAATGTTGTAAACAATTTTGTGGTATGGTAAGTAGTGACATGGATGATAGCACTTGAAGATTAATATTTTTACATTTCTCAGGATAGTTGTGTAACACACTATGTAATAACTACACAATTTCGTTATTCATTATTATTGACCATACATTACCCTATATGTTTGCTTTCCATATTACTACATACTATCACATTTGGCATAAGTTTCCACTACAGTCAATATAACTACAGTACAATACATCATACAGTCACTGCCTCACACTCCAAGTTGTATTGTTTATGGAGAGTACCACTATGTATGGTACATACCCACATTTGTTTCCCATCAGGAAATCTGTGATGTGATGTTGTGGCAATTAATGGTACAGTGTATATGAGTAATGCATTGTATACTACATTTCACACTCATAGACATTATCTGCAAAAACATCATCTGAAATCACTCTAATGTCCTCCCAGAGCCTCTACAGTGATGTATTGGCCTTGACATGTTTTTCTCCAGAAAGCACACTAAGACACAGTTTCTGTGAAAATTGTTAGCCAGATAGTGTAGCTTTTTTGTGATGGTAATTGACCTAACAGATGTACAGTTCCCTCTCTTGTGAATAGGTGTAATGTTAGCAAGTTTCCAGTCAGATGGTGCCGTACTGGTTTCTAATGAATTTCAAATACAATGACTGACCAGGACTATAGTGTGTATTAGAGATGATAATGAACTTGCAATTGTTGTTTGTTGTCAAATTAGTGGTTTATATGTATGACTGACACTATACCTAGAAATTACTGTTGTCATATCAATTATTATTTTTATTTAAATGATATTTAATCAGGGAAAATAGCGTCAGCCAAAGAAGGCTGTTTTTCAGCTATGCCCTGAGAGCACAACAAAAAAATACAATACAATATAAGTACATACATACACAACAAAACAGAATTACAGTGTACAAAATAATGTTTTAAAACCATTCACAGTTTTAGCACTGTATAGTGCTTTAGGTAATCTGTTCCATATGGCCGTACCCCTGTACGCCAAAGACTGTTTTCCATAATTAGTTCTAACACTTGGAACAAATAATCGGTGTAAATTTCTACCAGAGCGACCAGTAACATCCACAGCATATGAAAAAATCCCATGTAAATAAGGAGGGGAAATCTTGTTGAGAATTTTAAAAACCTGTACAGCTGTGTGAAAGGTACGCCTTTCAGTTAAAGATGATCGGAAGTTAAAGTTATCAGAGGAATGGAAAGATGATGTAAACTTAGAATGGAGTCTTTCCAAACGACGAGTACTACTAGAATTTGATGGTAACCGCACAGTATCACAATAATCCAACACCGGTAAAATATAAGCTTGATATAGCAACTGCAGAACTCTAGAGGAAGCCAGCCTAACCCGATTCATAGCAAAAAGTTTCCTTCTAACTCTACCAAGAACATAAAGTTTCCTTCTAACTCTATCACAGTATCACAGTAACTCTACCAAGAACAAAAAGTTTCCTTCTAACTCTATCACAGTATCAAGAGTTTGTACTGTGATACAAAATTTTAAGTTTGATTAGGGATCAAAGAAAAGTATGCCAGTGAAACAATACCTGAATATATATATCTGAACTGAATATATACAGTGTATACTAGTGGAAATTTAATCTCTACTTTGGTATATAGGATTAAATATCCACTAGTATATCTGCAGGTGTAGACAACTTTCCTTGTTTTGTCACCTTTCCTTTCTTTTGATCCCCAATCAAACTTAAATTCCTAATTCTTCCTTCTACTTGCTTGTATAGTTTTTGTAACATTATTGTGACTACTATAGTGAACCCATGCTAGAAGAAGCAATGGTGCCAGAAATATTGAACGCGCCTCAGCTATCATTTACTGAAATAGCACAGTGACTGTTACACTTAGTTTTTAGCCATTACACAGTGGTAAACAAAGAACACTATGAGAAGGAATTCTACAATCAATCCAGTCACAACGGAAGATTTGGATCATTCCTATTACAAATGTAGGAATGCCATGAAATGGCAGCAAAGATAAATGGGACTCAATGTAGCGCACATGATCAGTGCATGCATTACTGTGGTATGCCAAAAGGTACCTGTTGGAATGACATGTAACAGTGAGATTATCATATACTCGTAGCCTTAACCATTGTGCTTGTTGGAAGGCATCAGGCAGTTATTCAGTAGCAAAATCTGTTTAAAATTATTTTTTGTAAAATTCCACATAGCAACTTATCAGAGCATTTTTGGTCACCCTGATTACACCTTTGGATTTGATTCTATGTACATACCTAACCAATACTGCCAAGATGCCATGAACGTATTATGAAGCTGGTTTCTGATCAATATACAGTGGTGGATCCAGATGGGTTTCTAGGGTTTCGACAGAAACCCCCTTTTAAAATTAGCTCAGTGGCAGTCTAAATACATAAACATTGTTGTACTGACAATTCGTCATATCAAACAACTATGTACTACTGTATTTCAGTAGCATGCAAGCAGCTGCACTTAGCTAACACCGTATATAGCTATTAAACCCTCAGCAACACTTCACTTTTCATCTCCCACTGCATTGAAAATGATCGATATACCCTAATAAAGCAGTCAAGTAATTACTCTAATAGAGCAATCAAAGCTACAGCTCATAGTCACAATCTTTGTGCTATAGTATTTCAGTTTAAAGCATTGTAATTGCTAACTAAAAGTAGCCTATAATCCACTCTCAGAGCTTCTAAAATCTCAAAATTGTCTGGAGAAATGTCATCAGGTGCCTTATTCAGAAAACCCCTTTTAAAAATCCTAGATCCGCCACTGATATATCATGTGAGAAGGTGCAAACCTCCAGTACTACTGTATTGTACAATGAAAACTCTTTCAATGTTATGTTAAGTAACTGGTAGATCACACTGAGACTTTGAGATGGGTCAAGTGTCTGATGGTGACAACATGGAGCTCATAAGTGTGGGCAATGAAGTAGCCTACATAAATGTTGTCTTAAAAAGAATTTGTCATATCCTTTTCAATTTCGATGAAAAGTTGTAATAATAATAATAATAATTTTATGGTCTGTGATAAAAATAATTTGTTACATCCTTTTGTGTTTTCTATGAAAATCTAAACAGAAGTTGTAGAAGTTGTGAAGCTAACCTTATAACTGATTGAGGTGATAATCATTTACAGTGCTTCTTAACTACATTTATTTAGACCATATTGATCACCAAAATTTAGTGGTTAATAAGTTTCACTGACTTAGTGGCTCTAACCAGTGGCAGCACACACAAGTCTAAGAATGAACTAATAAATCAGTAAATTATTACTTGTGTATAGTGTTTTATTACTTGTGTATAGTGTTTTATTACTTGTGTATAGTGTTTTATTACTTGTGTATAGTGTTTTATTACTTGTGTATAGTGTTTTATTACTTGTGTATAGTGTTTTATTACTTGTGTATAGTGTTTTAAAATCTCTTTATCATGTGATGACTAGAGAAGGAATACAGATAAAATGAATTGGTTTTAAAGATACAGATATACAGGTTGGCATACATACTGTATATAGGATCACAGCACAATGGACACATAATGGAAAACTAAAAACCTGCAGCTGGTACTGTTACAGTTATAATTAACTGTGGCTGTTAACTACAGGATTATACCCAAAAATCATTATGTTTGCACAGACCAATCGAAACACATGCCCTGGAAACTTCTAGAAACCTCAGACCCTGCCCCGCAATTATTAAAGCATTTACACTACTGTAAAAGTACTGGACACCCAATGGATACTTGTAACATCACAATAGGTTTGAGACCACTCCCATTGATTGATTAATAATAATCAAGCACGGAAATCACACTATAACAACTGTATGCTATACAAAAATACTTAATTATTGTATTGAAATTATGTAGGGATATCCAAGCAGTACAAAAATGTAATGAAACAAGCAATGAAAGATTGTATTATAGCATAGTTACGTGAGAAAATCCCTGCATTGGCATGTTAGTCATAAAAATTATAACGGTCAATGTCAAAATAGGGATTTTCCCAAGCTGGACCAACTTGAACTATATTACTTTCATGCAATCTCTGGACAACGTATATTTCAGATGTTATTGAAAAAGTATGGCATGGTTAGTTACCTATAGTTTCTCAGCCTAATTACAGTACAAAACTACATATACAGCACTTCCAATTACCTTACAGTACAGCTATAGTACAGCATAGCATTCGTTTTGTACAGAAATGATTGTGGGTTCTACGTATCACATGTGCTGACAGTTGGCATTGATTTATCACGTGTATGGCAGGTGCCTTCTTTGATTCCAAACCAGCACACTTATATCACAATTCAATCTTCATAAATAATCATTAGCATTTCTTGGTTTGGCTTCTTTTACTGGGAGAAGGGTTGGCAGTGACAAACTAGGCACCTCATTCCGTGACAGGAAGCTGTACACCCATACATTACGTGGCACAATATCCATCTGGTTCCACATGGAGTACTTTGAGATAACAAATCATTCTCTAGAGTTCCTTGGATACATATACATGAAATTGACAAGAAGAAAACATCCTGACCACCTAGCAGACTCCTGCGTTTGAGTGTTAATCAAATGGCTACAGGTTCAAGGCTGCTTAGGTCCAGTCATGGATTCTCCTTTCTCCACCTTTTCAAACACACTTTCTGTAACAACTTTCAAGAGGCTGTAGGGCCAGGTGTCCTACAGACCTACAGCACTTGTGCTGTAAAGTCTTAATAAATAAATAAAAGTAAATAAATAAAATGGTGGCCATCTGGATGAGATCTTGAGTAGAAATCACTCCTCTTCAACAACCTACTCATCCTGTTGAAATACTGAGCAAACTCTAAGTCTCACTCCACATCGTGCCATTTTCGAATAGTGATTGATCTCGTGACTGTCTACCAGTATATTTACTAGTCTCACCCCCAGACCAGGGGCGATGCTATATATTTACGTGATGATCCATTCACTTATATTGCATACAAACCAGTATAGTATACTGCATTTCTGTAGCTGTGTAGCTATTCACTGTATCCGGCTAGCTGCCTACTCGTAAATACATTAATCATAGGATAAGGCAGTTGCATGGGTTCCCTGTGAAATTTGGAGGGGAGTTGCAAGTTGCTAGCTAGTTTTACTTTAAATTTAGCATCAATTTTAAGGCATTTTCAAGCCTTTAAAAGTGCAAAAATCCTGCAGCTCCTGGGGTTGCACCCCCAGACCCCCTTGAACTTCAAATTGCTATAACTAACTGTACACTGCATGAGCCTAGCAAGTTTCATGCTGTGTCCCCTGTGTGTCAGGTCTACAATTACTTATACATAGCTATAATATAGTATAGAAAGTCTGAAGAGCAACAGATAGCTACAGGCTTGAGATTTATATTGCTAGCTAACAATGAAAATTGCATATCTGAGTGTCCAATTTTCAAAAATTTCCTGTGGGGGCATGCCCCCAGACTCCCATAGAAGGCTCGTGCCTTGCACCTCTCAGAGTGCGCTTCGCACACTGTGTAGCAACTCCTCCCATTGGCCGCACCATGCATAGTAGCAACTTCAACATATACAATGGCCTGACCGACTCAATTTTCCCTCCTCTGGCCCTGCTGATGCACAGGTTATTTTGAGGCACATGCCACACAAATTAAAATTGTGGCTGTTATGGAAGCAATTTTCAAAAAAGGGGGTTTCCGTGGAAACCTTGAAACCCCCTCTATCTCCGCTATTGATTAGTATGATATATGTTCATAGTCCAGTGTCCCTTGACTATATATGGCATCAGCAAACTGGCAATAAACACATGGTTGCTGTTACTATATGGCTTTGTACTCATTATTCATTGCAGGTCTATAATGGGATCAGTTATACAATTTCCTTTTCATGTGTTCTATATATATAGGGGAAATTTCTCCTTGTAGTGACTTCTTTCTTCTTTGTGTGCTGTTACTTTTGTCTTTGTTTACTGTTACATTTTATACCTATGTTTAATCATGTTGATAGTTATACATTAAACACCTTATAGGGTGTAATCTAAATCCCCCTGGTGAGTAAAGGGAGCAATTAGACCAAACTTCCCTGTTTTATCATTCACTAAATATTGACGTAAACATTGTGTGAGGCACATGATGAAGAGGAAAGGCCATGCAAAACTACACGCTGCATGTGACTTGCAGAAGTGACTACAAGTATAGAATATGTATAAGTATTGTGAAGGATATAAAAATCCTTGGATCGCCCAGCCCTGGTCCATGGTCCCTTTCTCCACTGTTTACACCTACCCCCATTGAGTGGCTTAACCAGCAGCTGTTAGTCTTTGCATTTGTGTCGCCAATGAGAACTTTAATCTCAACTTTAGTGTTGTCTTAATAGTAATGCATGCAAGTGTGGCTGTTATACTATCACATGCATACGTAGTTAATCTATAATTATATAGACATTTGAAACTATACAAATCCAGTTGCCAACAGTCTATGACAAATCGATCAATCAATCAATCAATCAATCAATCAGTGTACTGAGCTTAGTACTGTTTGATACAGGTACATGAATTTTGTTTTGTAATGGGGCTGGTAGCCTGGTACACAGTCATAGGAACTACCGCAAACTTTGTATACTGAAGTACTGTACATAAGTGTGTGTATTAATTTCTTGTTTATTGTATATATGTAATAAGAATCAATCAACTAATAATGTATATAAAACACAACAAGACACCGTTACAATGGCTTTCTAGGTATGTGCAAAAACCTAGCTACGTACATGCAAAGCTCAACCAAGGATGTGTGACAACATCATGTTGGTTGTTGAAAATCTACCGCACATATAGTTCTAATTCTTCTACCAAGACTGCCTCATCTGAGAATGCTTGGTTAGTGCACAGTCGTACTTCAATATCATCCTTTCTTTCCATAGTCATTTGACGGAAGAACCAGGGTTGGTCAGTGTTAGTGCAGCAATTGTTGTTTAGAAGACACCCATCACCATCCCACAAGGGATCTGTGGTGTAATATAAGTTATTGACGTATGTTCCAGTGTCACCAGCTTCACAATAATAATGTGTACCTACGAATGCAGGAGGGGATGGTCCCCGATATCTAGCACAAGGACAGTTAAAAGAAGGGTAATTGTAGTCATCGCTCAGGCCTACTGCATATGTCCAGACATGCTTACGAGGTCTGCCTAGTGTAATGGATATTCCCTCAACATAGTAATTATCTAAGGAAGGGTTGCTCACTTCTCCGAAAGCAGATGGTGACCCTTTTTGATAGCCTTTCACTTTCCCACAGATCTTATTGTACCCAACTGTGTGAACATGGAAGTGTGAGGAGTGGCAGCCAGCATTATCATTAAGTGATCGACATAAATCCAAGCCATTTACTTTAATCTTCTTCCATCCATTGGGACAATCATCTCCATTACTAGTATCAATGTCAGCAATCTTCATCCATCCTCCTTTGTGACCACTACACTCTAGTTCCATATCGCAGTAGACAGTGTGGACATGATCAGTTTTTATAACATAATATCCTGATTTGCCATGACTGGCTGGGTTCTTGTCATATATGTTAGCACAAGAGACTCCAGGAAATTCAACATCAAATCCATACCTTGCACAGGTCCCATTTTCAGCTGTTGCTTGTTCAGTTAGCAACAGCAACATTGCAGCTAGCACCAAGGCAGTGGAATAATATTCCATCATGTTCAGCTCACTGGCTATCAGACACTTATGATGATACCTGAATGACAGCTGCTCTTTTTATAAGAAATTTTAAACAGGAAATCATAATTAAATTGTGTATAGTAAAAGTCCCTTTTGTAATGCTGTTTTCCCAGGCATTGTGACTATTGTCAGAGAAGTTATGTAAACCTGTAACCTCATAAACACATTTTTGCGACCAGTTGTTCTTGTTAGGTAGATTATATTTCAATTTTGTGTGGTCTAAGAATGACATGCATGGACTAACTATGTAGTATGAAATAAGCCTAAGGATGGTGCTGCACACGCCCACTCAGAGTTAGTATCAGAAATTTAACCACTACACATTGAGATTGTATCATGTATGTTGTGCCTTATGGAACTATAGTGGAGTCATCACCTCTATCGATGTCACATATTATCAGTAAGCTAGACATCAGACTAGTAGCATTTGCACAAATTACTTATCACTTAAATGTCTGGCCTTTATAAATACAAGTAAAGTTCTTGCAGTGCTGGTCACTGTAAAGTGTTAATAGCAATAACAATAATAGTAGCCGCAAGGAGACTACATAACCAGTGACTGCAAAATGATGATTGCATGATTGCAGTAATTCACTCTATTAGAGGGGTCAGACATGTAAAACGTCACCATGTACATGCAGATATCAACTGTAGGTAAAAAGTTGCCATGTAGAGAGTTCAGCTTGTCATCCTGTAGAGAGTTCAGCTTGTCATCCTGTAGAGAGTTCAGCTACCTTTAAAGTTATCCTAGAGAGTTTTGCTACAAACAAGTCATCCTGCAGAGTTCAGCCACCTTGTAGAACATTCAGCTACATGTACATTGTAAGTCTCTCTGTAGTGAGTTCAGCTACACTATATAGTATAAATGCCCTTCAACTGCATAGCAAATCACTATGTGGAACATTCAGCTACGTACTTAACAAGACATACTGCATGTAGTACGTTTGATTACACCAGTAACTATTAGAACATTTATCTCTTTTTAAAAATCTTTTAAAGATATATTGTAGTTTAGTAGGTTCTTCTGTAGTCTTCTCATTGCTGTAATAAAGCAAAAAGAAAGTCCCAAAGCCAGCAATAGGCCAGCTTGGGGCTTGCAATAACAAAAAGAAGTGATATCTATAGCCAAGCTGCAAAAACGTTTGCAGTCCCCAGGGTGAAAGTGAAAGGTGGTAGCCAAGAAATGGCTGCATTGTGATAATGCCAATCATTTTAAATGATCCTCATTGTTAAAAATGATTTACATCATTAAAAAATGTACAGCATTTGTTGAATGATTTGAAGAGTACATCATTCGAATGGCATAAACGATGTTTGAATAAGTGCATACGCAAACTGGCTCACACAGGTTGTTTGAGTTTACTGCAGAAGATTGCGAGAAAAACCATTTTTTGCCATAGAGAATTACACTTGAGGCACTTGATTCTAGCTCTCTGTATTTCTTGGCTACCAACTTTGATTTCACAACTTTTAATGAGTTATACTTGTCTTATTTAGTCAGTAAAATTCCACTAAATTTTGCTTTTAATTTTAAGCAACTTATTTAGTTGCACTGAAGGCACTTATAGACTCGATTGTAACCAATCCTGCCAAGTGCAGCGAAGGTATTGTGATACTGAGGCTAGATAGCTTTTCATGGGAAAGTACAGACGTTGAGGATCCCTACAATAGAGTACTGCTGTACTGTTGATTATAATTAAAGCTACTGTTGTGGATTCTTCATGACTATAACTCATATTGCCTCATATTTATTACACTGTAAAGATGTTTGATCCTATGGTAAGTACAAAATAATCACATTTAATGAAACAAATTGAATGCTATCTTACTTGTACCTGTAGATCAAAGGGCAACATCAAGTTGTATGGAGTACGTACCCTCCCTCTGGTATTTTTTAGAGGATTTTCAATGACCATAATTTAAACTTAATTGGACCTACAGGGCTCCCTCGATTATCCGACCTCTTTGGGACCAAGACGTGTTCAGACAATCAAAAAGTTCAGATAATCAAAGCCCATTCACTTATATATATATATACAGAGCCCTGTTCAAACACTCTAATGGAACATACATCTTAGACAAAATACTCTAATAGAGCAGTCATTTCTACTGTTTAGATAACCAAGTGCTCAGATAATAGATGCTCGGATAATCAAGGCAGCAATGTACTTGGTTCCTGACATAAGTCAGCCTTCAGTCTCCCTGTACAGAGGGTTGTTTGTGTTCTTTTAGCTAATTGTAATTCCTACCCTTTTCTGCATGTTTATTTTTAGGAAACATTGTTACTCATCTGATGTATGGAGGTGCAGGTGCAGGTGCAGGTGCAGGTGCAGGAGTAATTGCCTTTGTAGCAGCAGTAGTAGCAATATTAGTTACGTTGTCTGTTCTTGTGTATAGAAGATATCGGATAAACCCAACTGCTCAAGGTACTAGCATTATTTATTGCCAATTGTTTTAGTGTCGTGTGTTGTAGAAGTGGCTCCACTGACTTCTTCTCCAATCCAAGGTACAATAAAATGATGATATAGTACAATTTATTTATATATCAATGTGTGCAGCGCAAGAATCTGACAGTGATACTGAAGTACCTGATGGTGGTCGCACCAAACAACATCGTAAGAAAAATTATGGAAGTGTTTCATCCCTATCTTTGCTTAGTGCTATGCCTAAATCAAATGGTAAATTAATACTATTAATGACAGAAATCATGTTACGTTCTAATACATAGTTTCTGAAGCAAAAGAAATGATAATACTCCATCCCACAGGTTAGCAGCACCTCCCTCACATGTTAACTTATTAGTGTACACATTACAGATACTAGACCACACATGCAGGCACTGAGAGATCATGTGATCAGTCAGATTAGTGAAGATAAGCTACAACCACTAGCATACAAATTGGAACTACCACAAGAAGTGATAGATCAGTTACCAGTGGGTAAACAAGGATTTGAAGTGATGCTGAATGAATGGTTGAAATCTGGTCAATGTACATGGAATGATTTGGTAGTTACACTTTGTTGTCCTCAAGTGGATGAGCAGCAATTATCAGATCAACTGATAAGGAAGTTACAGTCTACTGGTACGTATAGTATGATGGATAGTATCAAATATCAGGGAAGGTGGAACAGAGTAGATGGTGGGGGTGCTTTGTCAATGAAAGCTACGTTTCAGTTCAACAGAATGCATGCAGTTGGAAGTGTACACCCAGGTTGTAGAAGTGCTGAAATGGAATTATAGTTACTGTCACTCCGCTGATTTGTATGGTACTCGGATGTTGTTATGGAGCCAACTGTAGAAGCATGCAAAGCTCATTTGAAATTGAAGGGACCTGTAATTGACAGGCAGTACAGTTCTTTCTTTCTACTACCAATACCATATATATTCACTTATTTTCAGTGGTCTCCTCTAGCATACCATTTAAAGCCACAATATTACATATGCCACCTAAATCCCTAAAGTTCTTGTTAGTTAAATAAGTGAATGTTTTCTTTAATAATGTTGGTGTATTATAATAACATAACTAGTAGAGATAATAATAATAATATAATCATAATTTTATAACCTCATATTAATGAGTATAATTACATGATGGGGGAGGTAGGAAATAAAATCATCAATTAAAGTACATTCTAATCTTGTCAGATTTTCCACACATCTGTGTTGTTATACAGTAGACCCTCGGTTAGTCGAACTCCATTGTGTCTCAGGCAATGGTAAAAGTGTTCAGATAGGTGAATATCTTTGATAACTGAAACTCCTGCATTTATATACAGAGGTCTGTTTAAATACTCTAATAGAACATACACACGTACTCAAAATACTCTAATAGAACAGTCATTTCCAATTTTGGATAAATGAGGATCGGAAAACCGAAAGTCTACTGTACCTTCTCTTGTTTCACTACTTTTGTCCCTTGGATCCCATTTTTAAATTAAATACCCTAGTTTCTTTAATATGTGTACACATGTGACTGTTCTATTAAAATATCACTGTTGCAATAAGGTGACTGCTTTATCGGTGGAGGTATCCAGTGAGATAAATCTTAGGGCACCATGATTACCATGCCCTATTCTCTGCAGATAGTTATAAAATACAGTTACGTATCTTCTCCTTCTAATCATTGCATCAGCGTTTCAAAAAGATATTTGTGTTAACTATATACATGCCTATAAAGAAATGTGACAATACGAGATATTTAACTTCTTGATATGGTTTTCTCGCATGAAGAAAAAGACAAGAAGAAGAACAATTGAAGATGAAAAATAAAGGCAAAGGGCAGAGAGTGGGTAATTGTTGGAACTCTAAAGAAGCAAAAATTGCATTGTTGTCTCAGGTTGTGTACAATGCATCACTAGCTTTTTGACTGTGGTCATGCAGGAATGACTGTCAGGTAAACCAAAATATTCTGTAAGAGTCTAGTGATGCATGATACATATTGATATATTGGAATATCACAATACTCTTTGCAATATTATCGCATAGGCAATATGTATCATATTTTGCAATAATTATCGCATTTATCATCTAATTTGTGTCTCTTCTAGGCCTCATATTTGATACAGTTCGTGCATACTATGTCAGTTGGTTAACTTGTTAGCTAAGAAGTTATGTTTGTAAACTAATTCTCAGTAATAACATTCAGTCATATAATAATTGCATGTCACAAAAACAATATCAGCCAACCCTACATCACAGTACATAATAATAGAGGAATAGTCATGGCAATACCGACACCATGTTTGTGTATTGATATTTTGATTGCACGATCATGGAAATGCGAAGGTCTGGTTTTGTACAATTTAACGATGTAGCTTAGTTGTTTACCTTGTTATAGTAACAGTACTAAATATTGAAACATTATTGTTCCAGACATTTAATTAAATTTAATATGAAGGAGAATATTTTTGCACTATAACAGTGTAGCTGGGTTGCTAACTGCTTTCCTGGACTCTTTAAAGCTTGTTATATAACAGTGCAATGGAATAATACTGTCGCTGGTACTTGACTATGAATATTTATTGGTAGCCCATGCATTTAATAGCACTTGGACACATTCTAATATTGTTTGGGTGTGTATATTAATTATGATTATTTTCTGCTATAGTTATCGAGGAGGAGTTGTTAAAGCTGACCCCAACAGAGAGTCAATTATGTCAATATGTGGTTGACATGGTAGCACCAGATTGGTGTGCACTAGCAGCAGCATTAGATGTTAACATTGAAGGCATCAGTAAACCAGTGACTGAATCTTGTATGGCTATGTTTTGTGAGTATTTGAAAAGGTCAAGACCTAATTGGAGACATATACTAAGTGCTATGACTGGGAGCAGTAGAGAATCTTGTGCCAAACTCATAACACAATTGTTGCCAGGTTAACATAATTTTATCATTTACACAAAGTGATTATTGTGACCTGTAGAAATTGTTGACCTCGAACCATTAGAGTGGCGTGAATACCAATCAAGTAATATTGGTGGTTTTGCTATGATATGTATACAATTATCTTGATATTGCTTTAGGAAAAGTGCTGGTGGATATGTACACAATATTATCTGAGCTGCACATCATACAAGCAAGGCCTTTTCCAGATGGTATGCATCAATATAATGTACACTACCTTTGTTTTGTGCTTGCAGATATCCCCCATGCTATATGTATTGTGATGTATAATTGTTATCATACACTGACATGCAGTGTTGGGGGTAGCGAGTTACATAATATTATTATTACCTTTTGTGGTAACTATGTACATAATATAATGAAATATGCTGTAAAAGCTAGTAATGTAACTTAAGTTACTTTACTTATAGATGTAATGTGTTATCCAAGTAAAAAAAGTTATACTTAAACACCTCGAATATTAAGTAATTTTATTAATACTTAGTGGCCTGAAGTAATGCCTATCCACAACGAAAGCAATGAGCAGTAACAAAGCCCACCTCAAACTAATGAATGAAGTTAACTGATCAGAAGATACTGTTACTTTCTCTTGAATACAATTATAACCAAGACTTTACACATTGTTCAACAACATGACTGTGTTACTGATCAGACTAGTATATTAATTTTAAAATGAAGTAGGGATCTATGCAATAAAAAGAAGTGAAACAATAGATGAATGATGGTATTACAGCATAGCTCAGAGGGAAGACTCCTACATTTGCATGTTATAACAATCATTTTTGTTCAACACCAAAGTAGGGATTTTCCCACCGAGCTAACCATCATTCATCTCTTGTTTCACTACTTTTTATCGTTTGGACCCCTACTTCATTTTAAAATTTAAATTTACTAGTTTGGTTTTTATTGTTTTAGCATACAGCTATACACATGTGACTGTTCTATTAGGGTGACTGCTGTATTAGAGTTTCTTGTGTCAGCCTTCACCTACCAGGGGTGGGTCACTATTTCATATTTTCATTGTGCTAGTATTAACAACTAGACCAATAATAACGCGGTGTGTATTGTGATTGAGTAAATAGATTGTTAAGAGGTGTGGTCTCGGTGCTCGATTGTTACAATTAATCAACCTCCAAGATCACGTTAATAGGCATGGTACTGAACCTATCATGAAGTTACAGGTATCTACAAGCGTAAGTGCTTAAATAAGTTTGCGGCATCTAAATATGCAACTCAAGGAAAGTGTTGATAGGGAAGTTAATACCTCAATATGGTTTCACTGCATAAAGAAGGAAGAAGACAAGGCTGATAAAAGGAAAGACAAGGTGCAGAGGGCACACACTCATCACAACCCCAAAAAGCACATAACACAGATGAGTCTGTTATTGTGGTATAAAATAGTAACTGTGCACTGCTTTGTTTGGCCTCCAGCCTTATGACTGTGGTCAGGCAGGCAGACGGCAGATGAAAATTCGTGATTTTTAAAAAATTCTATATCTGGCTGCCTGTAAGTGTTTTCTTGCTTTTCCTGTTAGATGGACTAATATTATTCCATAAAAGTGATTTTCGTTGTGAAAGGTGTTTCCTGGATGATTTTTAAAGGTGAAACTTTATGCGGCAAGCATTATTTGTGGGTGGATCCCTACGTCAACAGTACTATACTACTGTATGATTAGAATTATTCACATGATAGCTTAAAGCTATTCAAACAAAGTACAATATAAGATGTAATATTATTATTGTTACTTTAGTAATGAGTAATACAGTAGGTTGCAAAATAAAGTTAACGTTTCGTAATTGTAATTACGGTGTGATTACTAAGTAATTACCATGTTTGTACTGTAATTACGTTTTGACCGTAATCTGTAATTATGCAAAAAAGTAGTTTTTCACCAGCCATATATACAATATACTCATAGTTACCAATAGAGCATAATTCGCAATTACGCTTTGTAATTACGCTACTACAGCGTAATTAAAATTACGAAACGTTAACTTTTTTCTGCAGTCTACTGTATGTTATCAAATAGTGCTGTTTAGTATGGAAAATTTTAATTCTAAATATTTAAGTAGTTTACTAAGTATGTTGAACTATAAGTATTTTAGTTATAGTAATACTAAAACAACACTAAATATGTAACTGTAACTAAATGATTTCTGTTGCAAGTAATAGTAATAAGTTACTTTAACTACTGTTAACATGCCTAGTGGACTTAGTCAGTATTTAATTTCTTGTGTATTAGGTTGGCTGGTAGATTCATGTACACTTTTGGAAGCAGTCAGAGAAAAAATGCTGCTTAACAAGGGAGAAGTTGATGAGATATTAAATACAGCATTATTATCAAAGGATCGAAGTGCAAAAGTTGTTCACTTACTACGGAGGAAACTTAATGCATCTTTATATACTATGTTGGCTGAGAGATACAGACCAGGTAATCAGGGTATATTCATTGTAACGTTATTCGTATTATAAGCCGACTTTGTGTACTATCAATGAACCTTCTGACCTGGAAATTTTAAAACCAACATTAATTTGCCGTAGTTCGGTGGGGTAGACACACTGGCTTGCTCACAATGGACAATCAATTGTGGGACTTGGTATCCGTATATCCCCAGCACTTGTCTGTGCATATCAACAGACATAGGAGCAATGTTACCTGCTGTCACCCACCATCGAAGTCATGGGGTATATCTATAAAATAAATCCAGTGGGTAGACTCTTTCTGGCTAGGGTGATGTAGGTCACCCAGGTGGGGCGGCCTATTAACCTGGATCGACTTGGGTGATTAACCTGGATTGACTTGGGTGATAAACTGACCTACCTGTTGTCTAAATTAGTTTCCCTAGATGAGGATGGTTTTGCTAAGTTTATGGGCTGCTTAAAAGATGCTGGTGGACATCCAGGTCATTTAGACCTTTATGAGAAGTTGAAAAACAAATAAAAAAATGTAATGCTGAGCATAATTTACTGTAATTGTTTAATGTGCACACTAAGGTGGATTTTTATATGAATGTGTTCATTGTAATTACTTTAATGCGTAATGATAGCTAACTATATGAAAGTTTTCTATTGGCAAGTTTACTGTAATAACTATGTAATGTAGACATTAAATGTATGCTATTAAGAACCAATAATCACTGCTGGATATTTTTATGAAAACAGTAATTATGTCAAATTTTATTTTGGTGGGGGTTAACCATAAAACATACCATATAATAATTATTATCACTTTCACAAGATGCTTAGCTATGTGTAAGTGTGACAGCCATGAATGTTGGATAGCTACATTAATATTTGGTATAGCTATATTTAATTGTTGTAAACTTGTACTATGTCTAGGGGGCTGCTGAAGCACCCCCTCCAAATTTTTACCAAATGCTTGCTAGAGAGCTAGAGGAGGGTACAGTACTGGTGGAATTACACATGATGTGGGAAATGAAAAGACATAAAGAGCAAGAAGGGAAGAACAGAATCAACAAGAATCAGTATTGAACTTCCTGTGTACTAGGTTGGCTGGTAGATTCATGCACACTTTTGGAAGCAGTCAGAGCAAAAGAGCCTCTTAACAAGGGTGAGATACTAAACGCAGCATTGTTATCAAAGGATCGAAGTGCAAAAGTTGCTCGCTTGCTACGGAGGAAACTTAATGCATCTTTGTATACTATGTTGGCTGAGAGATACAGACTGGGTATAATCAGGATATTATTATTATAATTGTTTCATTGTAATGTTAGTCTACTATAAAGCTGATTTTGTGCACATTTAACAAAACCTTCTAACCTGGAAATTTTACTAAAACTCCTCATTTCTTTCTCTGTAAAATTAAAATATATTTGACAGTAAAGCAATACCTCTGCATTTTAAATGTCAGCATTTAATTCTTTTGTGGATAGGCTTTGGTATGGCTATGAGGTGTAATTTAGAATTGTTTTTATGACCACGTTGAACAAAATTTTGTATCTAGTAATCTGTGTACGTACTCTGCTTTATGCCTGTATAGTAGATGAAACAAATCACCAAATTTGATTACTTGTAGTTCAATAATTGATCTACTTAATTAACTTGGCCACCAGTACAGGATACTGGTGGACCTTCGACATACTTAGAAAGTGCAACCATATAACTGTTGTAATTCTCTGTGTTGAAAAACATTTAATAGATAAATAAAAATAAATTTAAATGGTTAGAGAATCTATATTGTTTGTGTAACCTAAATCTGTAAGAACATGGAATTTTGCATCAAACATTTGTATTTATAGTGCATACGAAGGTCAAACCTACTGCTAAAATGAATAGTAGTTTCAAATAGATGTCCAAGTATTCAGTTAAGCATGATTCTTTTGTTAGGGGGTAAAGCCCAAAAACTATTTTATCTCATCTAAGCAAGAATGAATCTTTCACTATGTCCACTATCAAGACTTGAGTCTCATCCATCTGAGCACAGTTTAAATAGTGCAAACAAATATTTGGTAGTATGTAGGGACCCGCCGATTATGCTGGAATAATTATGAGCATAATAGGTACCTGAAAGCATTGAGCATAATGCTAACATATAATAGGTAGAATATTATGTAACAATATGAATTCTTGCTTATAAAAATAAGTATCACAGAAAGATCGATATACTCTAATAGAACAGTCGGTAACTCTAATAGAGCAATCACATAGCTGACTGTTCTATTAGAGTATATTGATCTTTTCTGTGATGTGCTTTTGATAAGTAAGTTTGTGCTTCAGGCACTTATTATTTACCCATAAACTGGAAATTATTAGCAGAGCATGAGAACTGAGGCATAAATAATTGGGCATAATTTGAGCATAATAGGTAAGTATTGAGCATAAATGTAAGCATAATAGGTAAATTTTTGAGCAGTGCAGTATAGCATAATAGGTAAAATTATGAGCATAATCGGCGGGTCCCTAGTAGTATGTTAATGAATCAAATATGTAGTCATGCCAACTGAATAACCAAATACCAGAATAATCCTTTTAGTGCTAACCTACCCCTAACTCAAACTAAGCCAATCCTTAATATTTTATGATTAAAATTTGGCAGACAGCAGAGAAAATGTGAAGATTACGTCGCTTGAAAATTTGTATGTGTATGGTATGAGATTTGTATTGTATATATGTTAAAGTCTACAATGTTGATGTATAACCTGGTATTGTTCACAGGTACTGAATGGGGTAAAGTGTTGGAGAAGCATCGGTTTGAACTGTGTGAACGCCTGGAGCCAGTTGTATTTGGAATTTTAAATTTTCTTTATGAGATTATTCCACTTGAAGAAAGAAGCAAAATTAATACTCCACAATATACATCAGATTATCAGAAAGTTTCTATTATTTTAGCTGTAATAATTAATAGTAACAAGAAGGAGTATTTTGATAAGTTTTGTGACAGTTTGTGTGAACTCTGTCATACGCAATTGGCAGAAGAACTGAAATTTAAACTGCCTTCATAATATCAGTTATAAATGTTTGTATATACACATACACAGTCTTGTAATATAAGTAGATTAAGCTACATGATCATGACCGGCTGTTTATTTATTTATACTGTTTGTTTAGAATATGTGTTTGAGGTACATAGTAAATACATTGTGTATTAACATAAAGCTATGTACTGCTTCATTCTTACAAAATTATATAAAGGATTTCAACTGGAAACACAAAAAAACCATCCATTGATACCACTGGAATAATGTGGGATTGCAATTATTAAATTATTATGATGGTGCAGCCCAGAAATTTACTCAGATTAATTTTATAGCTATCCATTTCGGTACACTTCATCAGTGACTCAGTGTATAACTAGCTATACTATTAAAAGTTTGTAAGGCTGACAACATACATACCACATAATTATTACAAAGTTTGTTTTAGCCACCTGTTCAGAGTAGACTACTATTTGAATTCATGATTAGTTGTGAAAAATGGCTCCTTGCAGTGAAAGTGTCATCTACCCTGTGGTCGTGTACACAGTTGACAACATTAATTATTTTGTGACCTGGATCAAGAATTTTGATTGTTGAAATTTTCCATTAATGGCATCTATAAAAGAGCCTAGCAATTCCCAGGGGATATTAAACAAATCTGGTATGCCGACGATGTTTGCGCTTGTGGTAAGCTTGGAAGATTGTACCAGTGGTGGCAACGTCTCTGCTCAGTTGGTCCATTTTATGGCTATTTTGTCAATGCTTTAAAGACCTGGCTAGTTACTAAGGAGAATCTGCTTCCTGATGCCAAACAACTATTTGCTGGTTCATATAGTAAATGTGACCAGTGATGGACGTCCTTACCTTGGTGGTGCAATAGGCACTTCATCCTACATTCAAACTTCTGTCTTTAATAAGGTTCAAATTTGGACTGAAGAAGTAAAACTGTTGTCTAAGATCGCTGAAGCTTAACCACATGCTGCCTATTGTGTCTTTTTCACACATGGACTTTCAAGTCAGTGTCTATTTCTTTGTTGTACTGTCCCTGGCATTTCCCCCTGTCTTCAACCACTTGACAACGTCATCTGCCAGGTTTTCATTCCTACAATCATTGGTTGTTCACCTCCATCTGACTCATTATGTAAGCTTTTCTGCCTTCCTGCTCAATGGGGTGGTCTTGGCTAACCCGAACCATCCTCTATCTGTGACAGTGAGTTTGCCACTTCCATTAACATTTGTGAGCCCCTTTGTGACTTTATTTGTACTCTATCTCTTTCCTATGCTGAGGTTTCTTCCTTCCAATTGAACAGGAAATTTTTGATTCGCAAATCAAAGGCTGAGGGATATTCTGCTCTGTCTTTGTCTTTGCGTGAGAATTTTGAGCCTTCATTACAGTGTGCTGTTGACTTTGCTTCAATTAAGGGTGCCTGTAGTTGGTTAACTACCCTTCCTCTGCAGGAGTATGGATTTGTCTTACTCAAATCTTCCTTTCAAGATTCCCTTGCACTGCGTTATGGTTGGTTTCCTCTTAGGGCTCCTTCCCTTTGTGTTTGTGGTTCCTTTTTCTCTGTAGAGCACGTGCTGTCATGTCCAAAGGGTGGACTCCTTTTTTTGAGAAACAATGATACCAGGGACCTTACAGCTTCTCTATTGATTGAAGTTTGTTCCCAGGTCATTGTGAACCTGAGCTGCAACCTGTCTCAAATCCAGATGAGTACTCTATCGCTACTTCGAATACTCAAGATGGCGCTCTTCTGGATGTTGTCATGATTGGTTTTTGGGGTGGTCAATCAGAGAAATGCTTTGTCAATGTCAGAGTTTCCAATCCTTATGCTGCCTCAAATAAGTGCTCATCATTGTCTGCTGCCTATAAACATCAAATGGCGTGCTTATGGCCAACGTATCCGAGAAGTTGAATATGCCTCATTCTCTCCCTTGGTTTTTTCTGCTACTGGAGGTCTGGCTCATGAAGCCACTATCTTTTACAAACATCTGGCTTCTCTTTTGTCCAATAAGTGGGGGGATAATTAGCTACTCGGTTACTCTAGGCTGGCTCCGTTGTTGTCTTTCCTTTTCTTTGCTGCATTCTGCTATTGCCTGTATCTGTGGTGCTCGGTCATCATCCGGTCAGTTTGACAGAACTCCACCTCCAATGGATCTGGTTAGGGTGGAGTCACGTTAATGAACTGATATTTACTCAAAGTTTTGTTTACTGTAAAAAAAATTTAATTAAAACAGCAACAAAAATCTATAGAAGAGTACCAACTACATAATCATATTCTAGAAGTAAGAGATGAGCATTTGTATTTGGGTGTCCTGTTACACTAATCCCTATCATGGTCTACTAATATTACTAGAACTACTGCAAAAGCATCACAACTATTCAACTTTTTAAGATGCAACTTGAGTAACTGTACATGTTCTCCCTCAGTTAAAGCCTCCGCCTACCTTACTATAGTTCGTCCTGTTTTAGAGCATGCAGTGTTGGGACTCGGTAACACGTTACGTAATATTATTATTTTTGTGGTAACAAAGTAATATAACGAAATACGCTATGAAAACAGGTAATATAACGCAAGATACTTCACTGACAAATGTAACGCGTTACCTAAGTAATATAATTACTGTAACGAGTCTAATATTACGAAATATTATTACTAAAAGTAACAAAGTTACTAATCTCGTCAGTAATCCTCTGAGTAACGCCTAACCACAACGAAGTAACGAGGCCTACTGAATGAAGCTTATTCACTAGCTTCTTACTTATAACCAAGATTTGCACATTGTCCAACAACGCAATCATGTCACGTGATAAGGTGGTAGTTTCACACGTGACAGCTTAAGGCTGTGGACACAAAATAATGTAATATGTAATATTATTACAGTTACTTTATTTTATGGGTAATATGTAACTAGTTACTTTTACAAAGTAACTTGCCCAACACTGAGAGTATACGGCATCAGTATGGGACTCATACCAACAAAATGACATCTTATCCCTAGAAAAGGTCCAACGTATAGCTGCTTGGTGGGCACTGTCTGACTATAATAGACTTAGCAGTGTAACTGATATGCTAGAGATTTTGCATTGGCAGTCACTTGAATCTA
Source organism: Dysidea avara (assembly GCF_963678975.1). Lineage (NCBI taxonomy): Eukaryota > Metazoa > Porifera > Demospongiae > Dictyoceratida > Dysideidae > Dysidea > Dysidea avara. The sequence goes on along the minus strand of NC_089282.1, from coordinate 26,063,546 downwards.
GACAAAGAATTGGTCGATTACAAACATTTTATAAAAGGATCAACAACTTATCAGGATTATCCATTCCACCATATTTCTTGTCAATTCAACGTTCCACCAGACACCACCACACTCACCACTTTATCCAACCCAGCACACGGTCCAGTTATTACCAGCATTCTTTTTTTCCAAGAACAATCAAAGATTGGAACAGCTTGCCAGTATCTGTCATAGAAACAGAAAATATAGATACATTTACTAATTACTAGCTTATTGTCTATCTAATTGTTTGCTGTATATTTTATGTGTATGTGTGGGGTCAGTGTTGATCGCCCCCTGGCCGTCTGCCCAGTAACAATAAATCTATAGATTGTCAACCGTAAACGCCTAGTAAATTCTCGTGCTTAATCGCCACTTCTGCCCCTTGATCGATCGCTTGATTGCATCTTGATCCAAGGGGGTGTCACGTAGGTATGCGCTGTAAGTAGATTGCGACCGCGGTCAAAGTCTTGACCAGCCAAAATTTCCCTTTGACCTGTGACTAAGAGCCATTTTCGACCTTTGACCGGTGACTTAGCGACGATATTTAAGCACTTTTCGATTGTGGGTTGGAAGCTTTTACCCTTGACCGCTGAATTGGCACGATTTTGGTGGCCTTGACCTTTGACTTAGACTTTGACCGCGGTCGCAGATCTACCTACAGTTTGGCATTCCAGACTGATCTTAAAAATTTTGGAAAAATGGGCTTTTTATATGCTCAATAGATAGAGTATTGATTGCTGATCTCAGAAATATATAGTTTGTTGGGTTGGAATTAGCTACTTTGGCATGGACAGTGCTTAAAAACTGAAAAAAGGTACATTTTTTCTCCAGGGCTCCCCATACATTTTACAGGGGAAAATGGCACAATTGAATCAGGAAGCCATCTAGCAATCTGGACTATCTTGAAACTGCAGTTGCTTCTAGCTGCAAGTTTGTACATGTAATGAGAGTAACTTCAGGTCTTATTGGATCTCAGCGATCTTTGTATGCTTTGTGGTGAGCAAATATGTTTCACCCACTGCACACTTCTCAATACAATGGTGCATGCCCATAGGCAAGTGGCTATCTCAAGTTGGTAAAAACATCAAGCTAACAACTTATAAAGCTAAACAACTAAAGAGGTGCCACAATGATTGCAACAATACCTAAGGTGGAGTTGTGGTTTCAATTATGGCATTGTTATGTCGACTTTGAAGTGGTTTATACTTTTGAGCTGATGACACAACCATCAGAAAATTGCTCTGGAGCTGAAAATCGCTAACCCGAGCGAAGTAACTACGCACTTTACAGTAAGCACCAGTGACTACCTTCCACCCGACAGTACGTTTTTTAAAGTTTTAAAGTATCCTACATACATTACAAGGCTTGAAAAGATTACAAAACAACACAAAACTTACTTATATGTAACGCGCACGATAAAACTAAGATTTTCATGATGATCAGCGTGTGGACAAACCCCACAGCGATATTCACCCTCATTGGAGCTCGGACGACGGAGCAATCCCAAGTTAAACACGAGTTGTCATTTTGTGCCAGGGTTAGGCCCCTATTCGGTGATTATTAGTTTCTCATCCAGCCTTTCTAATTATTATGATGCGGGCGGGAGGGTATTACCATTATGCCATTATTTTATAATATTAACACACTGATGTACAGACCTTGTACAAATTGTCTTTCTTTCTTACTACAAACATTTCCTTCACCAGCTGATTCTAATTTTCGCGATCGCCAACTGTTTTTCGACAGTCAACTGAAAGCCTGCTTTGATGAAGTCGATAGAGCACGATTGCAACTGGCACTGCAGCAATTTGCTAAGGAAAACAACAGCTTTCCTGGTGATATATAGCGCATTGTAGCGTTCATCAACAAAAATTATAACAGTTTGATATCACGTGTTCTTCTGAGCATGCGCAGAGTAAATAATGGCTTACCATGCGGTAGCTTAAGAGGGATGCGGGCGGTGGATGAGAAACTAATAATCACCAAATAGGGGCCTTAGGGTCCGCAATCCGAAAAATCAACTTCTACAAATCAATCCCCCTATCATTGTGGGATGTTCATTGTAGTATCCCATTGCTTGATCCACCATGAAACCGGAGGCACGATTGTTGTCTTCACAGAAATATCATTTTCAGTATCTCACAAGATGCAAGATTTATTTTTAAAATTTCGTGCTCAACACAAAGGACCGGATGAAACTTGCTACTTAGCCAAATCGTATCCAGAGTTGTTGTAGTTGAAAACTACGCACAGAAATAAGTAAATGGTTTGCTGGGTGCCCGGCACAGAGTTGCTTTCTTTGAAAAAACAGACAAAGAAATACGAACTTTCGAATTCAAACTGCCCTACCACCCAGGGTAAGAGAAGCCAACTCTTCCTCATAGTGTTTCGATACGGTTGGGTGCATAGTCTGTCTATGCTGTTAGTTTGGAAAAGATCTGAGACTTCTCACCATCTGGGTGACGAGCGTCAAAATGTTTTACAGCATCAAAGAATTGTGTTGCGAATTCTACCCATTTCCAACGCTTCTGCAGCCACAACAATCATCAATTATAGACTAAAACTATGGCAAAAGATGTCCCTGAACGTTTGGTAACAGTGGTTGTCAATTATTATTTCATCCACAGCTTCCACGCCTCGCTCTGAAGCTATGCATCAAGGGAGGCAGCAAAATCGTCCAAATTTGACTTCACCTCTAATGCTCCACAACAGCTTCAAATCTTCACTAGATCACCCTACATCACCATTATGCTGCAAAACATCCCAAAACAAACTGAAAAATGCACAAAATCTTTCATTTTTTATTCGAGCTGAGTGGAGCTGCTGGTAGCTATACTGCATCATATGAAATCACAGAAACACCACCTTCTACTACTACTACCAAACGTTTTGAACCATCATTTATCATCATTCTAAACAAAATTAAGTGACCAGTGTGGCATCAGAAGTACCGGAAAGCACTTTGGTACCATTGAGAGAATCCCTTGAAATGATGCACGAAAAATTTGATGTTCTTCACCCAGATGGTGAGAAGTCTCAGATCCTTTCCAAACTAACAGTATAGACAGACTATGCATCCAACCTTAACACATCACTATGAGGAAGAGTTGGCTTTTCTTGTCTTGGCTGGTAGGGCAGTTTGAATTCGAAAATTCGTGTTTTGTTTTCTGCTTTTTGGGAGAAAGCAACCCTGTGCCGGGAACCCAGTGAATCATTTGCTTATTACTGTGCGTACTTTTTAACTACATTAACTCTAGATAATATCTAGCTAAGCAGCAAGTTCTATCCTGTTCTTTGTGTGGAGCCCGAAATTAAAAAAAATAACTTTTGCATCTCAGTCACGAAATACTAAAATCGATAGTTCTGTGAAGACAACAACCGTGCCTCCGGTTTCATGGTGGATCTAGCAATGGGATACCACAATGAACATCCCACAATCGTAGGGGGATCGATTTGTGAAAGTTGATTTTTCGGATTGCGGACCCTACCAGGGTTCTATTGGGGAATATACGGAGAATTTTTTTATTAAAAAATCTCGGATACTGGAATGCCTACTACAGTGAGTGCCTGTGTGTCACCCTCGGTGTCACCCCCTTGTGATCCCAGTTGTCAAGCCAGTTGTATGTTCCATTACTAGCGATTACTAGTGTTTACCATAGATACGAAGAATATACCAGATATACGATCCCTATATTATTATTTTACTGAACAAACAGTATGAGTATACTGAGAAGTGACTAACCCTTGGCCGAAAATGTGCTGCTACGTCTAGCGGGAAAAATTTCCAACATGAAACTGTTGTTAAACGAGCTGCTAACACTTCTTGTGTTATGTCACATCCAAGACGGTAAGTCATTCCTTTTATCATCAGTATCATCAGTAATTTTAGACTTAAGTGTTTTATATTATTATCTTTGTGGTTGTATAGCTTGTCTTGGCTTGTAAACATCTCATGTAAAAAAAAAAAAGTTACCCTAAAAAAAAGTTATAAAGCTCCTGCTAGGGGGAACTGTGAGAAGGCTGTATGAAAATTTAATAGTCAAAAGCATACTTAGCATTAAAGCACTAGGCTTATTACTTCTCAAGTTTTCCATAGCTAACAGGAGCTTTATAATATGTATATTAGCCCCTTTTCTGTTACACCTTTTCAGCCAGTCTGTAAGTCAAGTCATTAGGTCTAAGTCCCTGAAATTAGGTTAGGTAATCCTAAGGCTGCAGCACATGTTGCTGTCAGACCTTCAGTGCTGGTCACTGTAAAGTGCTAATAATAAATAAATAAATAATATCATAAAACTAAAAACCTTACCATCATTGTCTCGCCATTTACCGGATCACAAGTTATTCACCCCTAAAATTATTGGCATCTTTTTTATTGTACAAGCTGTCAATGACTGGAACAGTCAGTACCCAACAAGGTACCCAACGAGGTACCCAACTGTGTATTTTATTGTTCGCTAATGCAGTGGCTATTGTCACCGATCATCGGTATCATTATAGGCACCACCAAAAAGCTATTGACGCCGATCGTTGGTGTCAGTAGCAAAGTGCCACTAAATGCTATTGATACCGACCCAGCAACTCAAGCATCAAACACTCTAGTTGTATGAGGTAAGTTCGAAGCGAGCTAGGGTTAGAAGGAGCAAAGCGTGCGACTGTCCCAACAAAGCTGGGCCAACCCTAACTCACCTTGAACTCACCACTGAAAATTATACCTTAGTTAAAGTCATGTTTAACAGGCAAACTTCAGGGTTAGGGTCAGGTTCAGCCTTGGCTTCTTTTCACTGCTTTTCTTAAATGTAGCATCCTTTTCGACTAGCATTTATAAGGTTAGGAAAGAAGACAAGTTGGTAGCTGGTATGGTAGTTGAATAGTTAGCACGGTCAAGTAGGGAACAATTTAGCAGCCAAGGACGAGAATCTGCTTTAGTGCAACTTTATTTCTACATTTTGTTGAAATCTTTGCCATTTGGTGTCAATAGGCACTTATAGTCCGGTAGATCGAGAGTATAACTGAAAAAAGGGGTGAACCCGGAAAAAAATCGAAGAAAGCTGATTTTTGGTATCATTAGAAAGCAAATTTTTCATAGAATAACATATCCAAAATCCTCTAAAATCGACCTTGGGGAAACTTTTTTATGGCCAATTTAGTATTGAAGCATACATGTATGTGACTGGATTCAGGAAAGTGGATCTTCCACACATATCCAATTTACCAACGTTGACAACTCATAACTTCAGATTGGAAAATGGTATTGACTTGAAATTTGATCAGTAGTGAGCACCAGCATCACTAATTAGGTGGGAAAAATTTCGGATTGATATTCAACTTGAACACTAAGTTGTGGTTTCTCAATCGGATGTATTTGCAAACCCATTTTTGCAATCTGGTCATTTGTGACCAACAAAAATGTGCTATCCTTAAATTATTTTTTCATAAGAAACAGTTTCCTTAGCACTTCTGCAACTCTCTCTCCTCCACATTTTGCAACACACTAATAATCCATGTTTGCAACAGGAGCATAATATTGCTACCACATGGATTTGCAGTGGAAAACTGGAATTTATATTGTACAAAATTAATATGATCTATGGGACTGGTCCCATGTCTATCATCATCGGTTGCAGCCTTAATCCTTCTAGTTTCCAGCCCCATATTAGGTTCCCTCCAATGAATAACTTCTTGCATCAGCTAAAACCATTGATCCTGAAAGCTCCATCCAACTACAAGGGTTAACACACTTTCACAGCTCACATGTGTAATAACTTTCTGATCCCATGTACTTTGTTTTGTATACCTGAGACTCCTCAATGAATCAGACTGATTCCCATCAAACTCCAACATTTTCAACATGTGCAATTGTTGCATTATACAATCCATCATTAACTTTTCAATTGTTTGCACATCATTTGATTGCTGATTAGGCCGACTTTACCTATTCAAATGTTGTGGACATTGTATCACAGCCACCCCAGGCATGTGAAAAGAGGACCTACATAATTATGTGCCCAATAACGTCATCATTTTTCCAAATCTTCAAATGTTCCACAACCTCTGAATAAAAAGAGATACGTACTTGTCATGTTCTGCTTCCAGCGTGCACCAGTAGCACAAGAAATTCATTTTTGTCATCAGCTACAACATTCACTCTACTTCCTTCAATTGCAAAATTGAAGTGCGCATTGGACCATCAGTATGTCAGAATCTCCATGTGTGCAATCAGTGTGTAGGGCTGGCAGCATCCCCAGGTATGTTATGGTATGTGCAGGTGCAGATATTCAGTCAAGTGAATCTATGGAAGCATACAAAAGTCAGGAAATTTTCTTGCAAATGAAAAGAGCAAACATCAATTGATTGCCCAATATCTGAGAGGTCATGGCTAGGTTGTGCATCAGAGTAATTTGGATGCTGACACACTGATTGTTCAATATGCACTTCAATTTGCAATTGAAGGAAGTAAAGTGTGTTGTAGCTGATGACACTGATGTTCTTGTCTTCCTACATGGTGCACCAGAGCATAGCAAGTATATATTTTCTTTCAGAGGTTGGGAAACATTTGAGCATTGGAAAATTGATGACATTATTGGGCACATAGGTCCTATTGTAACGTCATAATTACATCTTCTCTTTTCGCATGCTTGCATGGAGTGGCTGTGATGCAACATTTGAACAGGGTAAAGTTGGCCTAATCAAGAAGAAAATGATGTGCAAATGATTGCAAGAACAACACACTTTCACAACTTGTACGTGCATCTACAAGTTATTAATTAGAAGGAACTTAATGACTAACTTGATCCATTACCATAATGGAGCTGGAAACTAGAAGGATCGAGGCTGTATGCAACTGATGATAACAGACATGGGACTAGCACCAGAAGTCTTAACTTAAATTTGTACAATATAAATGCAAGCTTTCTACTGCAAATCCATGTGGTAGCAACATTATTCTCTCAGTGTAATCATGGATTAAAGTATGTGGCAGTTGCAGGGGAGAGAATTACAGAAGTGCTGAGGAAACTGTTTACAATAATCGTGACAAATATATTTGTTCAGAACTTACATGATAGGCACCTTTTTATTTCTATAACCAGTCTTATTCTTATTTCATACAGTTAACATTGATTGCAATGAATTTCTTATGAGAAAATATTTTAAGGATAATATGCATTTTTGTTAGCCACAAATGACCAGATTTGCAAAAATAGGTCTACCAAATGCATTTAATAAACAACTTAGTGTACAAAGTGAATATCAATCTGAAATTTTCTGCAACTAATAAGTGATGATGGTGCTCACTACTGATCAAATTTCAAGTCAATACCATTTTCCAATCTGAAGTTATGAGTTGTCAAAGTTGGTAAATTGGATATGTGTGGAAGATCCACTTTCCTGAATCCAGTCACATATGCCTCAATACTAAATTGGCCATAAAAAAGTTTCCCCAAGGTGGATTTTAGAGGATTTTGGATATGTTATTCTATGAAAACGTTGCTTTCTAATGATACCAAAATCAGCTTTCTTTGAATTTTTTCCGGGTCCAACCTTAAATCTACCGGAGTATTATTGACACTAACAATTGGTGTCAATGGCCTCCGCCTTTTTTTTTTTTTTTTTTTTGCACAGATTCTTTTAGTAGTGTGTTTGTAGTAACAAAACTGGTAGCTATATAATTCGGCTCTCCTAATTGTGTAGTTATTGCACCTAGTTCTTGACAGTAGCTAGTCTTTTCACTTTATTGTGTAATTGTGATTTTGTATAATAATAGTTTAGTTACACAGTTTTGCCGCTAGCATGTAATTGTTGATTTTTGTAAAGACCAGGCTTTACAAGATCCATGAGCCTTCTTTACCTGTCATACTATAATATGGGCAGTACTAACCATAACCACATGCTATTTTTAAATAGTAACCATCACTGCATTTCTGTAATGACGATCACTTATGAACTGTACTATAACATTTTCCTATAGCATTGCCACACTCGTCATCACAAGCTTCCCGTCACATAAAAGTGACCATCACAACTAATATCACTTCAGATTTGTTGTGTAATAATCAATCAGTCCAGCTCAAATGTCATGCTGGTGTTATCATCACTCACCCATCCTACCAGTGGACCTCTAGTATGGACCAGTCAAACTGGATTAATAGTGATATCTTAGTGACTGCTAGTGATCACGTTGTCAACTATACTTGTACTGTTACTAGTGATGATCGTACAGGAGACAGTACCATCTCTATACTCAGTAATGGTGAGGGGAACACTATAGTATATCATATGAATAATATGTGGACAATAACTTTAATTGGTATATCATCCATGGGCTGCAATAAAAATTGAAACCCAGATACTTAGACCAGTTTTAGCAATCAAACTTGGTCTGGCTAACCAAAATAGGTGCAGGTTATTTATGTATGTCACTGGAATAATAATGGCCAGGTGGGTTATGTAATGGGGCATTGGTTTAAACTCAAACTCCCTTACACACCACTGCTACATCTCCTATAGGTTTTGCAGTGGTGTAGCTATATATGTGATCAATTGCAGTTAGTCCAGTTGATTGGTAAAATACACTAATATCAAGATATTCTAATAGAGCTAATGGCGATTCTAAATCAACAGTCACAAAGTATCTCACCAATTTTTTCTGTGTTTCATATACTTTATTGTGTTTCATTAGAGTATATATACTCAAATTATTGTTCAGAAACTAAATATTGATGTTGAGAAACCATTGCTAAAGATTAGGTGTAAAATACACAATGATGAATCTCTGATTGTAAGTCCACAGAAATTCTCAATGTTGTAATAGGATACAAGTTCCAAGGGATTTCCTGTAACCATGGAAACTTGATATAATAGCTAACTATGTAGTATTTTGTTACGTTCGTAATATTTCATTAATGTAACTGTAATAATTCAGTATATCTTACACTTTTGCAAAATAGCTGGAAGTTAGTTACAGATTTTAAGCATTACATTTTTATAGATGCTGGGCCCTGAAGCTGTAGTCAGTGTACCTGTATATACTATGTACTTCACCCACAATAATATTATGAAATCTCAACTTGCGTATTTTGCCCATACCCCAAAAAGTCTCTGAGTATATAGCCCTGTTAAGTGATTCACTAATTATAAAAAGCTGTATGTCTGTCTGTCTGAATTACATTCTTCATGATACTGCTAACTTGGCAACCAAAGCATGTATCAACACAAGACTTTAACAAAATTAAGAACTCATCATCTGGCAATTCCACGTTTGTTGTTACAAATTGCTACATGCTTTTGTTCATTATCTACAGAATATTGAAGGTGTTGGTGTAGAAACTACATTCCTGTCAAATCCACAAATAACCATAGAACTCTTAACCCAAAGGTCCATGGTTCAATTCCTGCCTATGACAACTTTTCCTCTTGTTGCAGTTACTGTAGTGCCCACTAGTGACACAACTGTTGCTGTTTAAATACCTTTCTGGTGCATATTTTTTCAAACTTAATTTTTTTTAAGTTTGTAGCATCCTGATATTGCTTCACAGCATACAGACTGTTGGAAAAGTATACATATAGTAGCACATTTGATAGTATTTGGGTGATTGTTCATTTGTCTGTGTGTTTATCTTGTGTGTTCTATTAGAGTAATTCCTTCTGTTGTATATCTTCAATTCTTTATGGTATTAACTGCTTACCTAAAATTACTTATAAATAATTAGCGTGTAAATGTGCATCTTTAAATTGATTTTGCTCAAACCTTCGCTTGCAGTATAGTCACATCAAATATTAATCCTTTAAATTATTTTTGTAAAAAAATAATTTCTCTTTGTTGACAAGTAAAACCTAAAATTGGTGCATACTATAGGAGCACTCTCATTGTCAGTCCAAATCCGATGAAGTGTAGATGATAACAATTATTAGTAACATAAAAGTATTGTTTAAATATGGTAAAACTATCAATGTCTAGGGAATAACCCCTTTGACATCTTCTAACGACCTACTACAACTGGAAACCCTTTGTAAATTCCTAGAATCTCCATACAATATTCATTTATAAGTGACTCACATAGTGAGACAGTTGTCTGACCACATAACTATAGGGAAATCTTGTGGTGTAGCTAAAACTACCAACTACATTTGATTATTAAAGACAAGGTTTTGCCAGATATCCATTAACATGTTATAGTAAATGTTGGTCAATAATGAAATACATCTGATATACAGAAAAAGTAATTGCTGCATTATGGGTGATGGGCAATGATGTAATGGTAGAGATTCTTATTTGATATACTGTGTATGTGAGCACCAACACAATCATGTGATTATCATGTGATTTTAATCATTTGATATTCACCAAGTTGTGATTACTGCTCTATTGTGTTACTGAATAGTGAATAAATTTATATCATTGCTATTGGCTTTCGTTTCACCATAGATAATATACCTTAACATGATTTCATGATCACTTGTTGGTTTTAATCCCAATTTCTAGGAATTAGTTGCCAACCAAACAATAACTGGATATTGGTAGATACCTCATCACATCATATGAATCGTGCCACCACTAGTTCATAAAGTTGTGTTGTTTTATTCATTTGCTTTAATTTAACTATCAAGCACTCAACATCACTATAGGCTAACTTCACAGTTTGTCTATACTTAAGCTTGTTTCTCCTAACATCCTGTCTAAGATATCCAGGCAGCTTCTAGGGTTCCACCTAATGCACATTTAAGGCTCCATATTATTCTTTCTAGCAATTCTTTGTTTCTTCATCTAGTATTCTGTAGGAGTGACTCCTGAAATACAGCAAATCACATCTGCTAAAGGCAATTACTAACAATCATAAAATTGTAGCATAAAAGATCAAGATATTCTAAAATGATGTGACTATTTTATTATTATTGCAGGGGTTGATTTTAAAAGAGAGGTGGCCATTCTTGTCACTAAGACCATTTCCCTAGCAACCTGTTGACAGCTAGGTTGTTACCATACATAAATGTTGAAACTTAAACATGAGGTATGTATGTTAGTATACATGAATGGTTTCCATAATTGCCACGTAGCAACAGTATACAATAGTGAACAAATTGGTGAACTTCCTTTAGTTCACTAAACTTTAGTCCTGCTTAACTTTCATCATTTACCAGTATAATAATTGTTTTGTTTTCTTGCATTATAAATAGCTAACTGAATTTCTTGTCCATAGGTTCAGTTCCATATTTGTATAGAGAGAACTTCAATGAGGAAGAGATCATAATGGAAGGAGGATCTGTTAATCTAACAGTAGTTAATAATCATTCTATAACTAGTTACTGGCATAGGACACATGCTCCATTACCTGATGGTCACATGGTCCATAACTATGCAATTGGAGAAACAAACTACAGCTCACTGACCTTTAGTAATGCATCATATTCTGATGATGGTGGAGAGTATGTGTTTAGTGGATCTAATGAATGTGGTGATTCTGATGTCAGTGTTAACCTTAATATAAAGAAACCAGGTAATGTGTGTGTGTGTGTGTGTGCGTGTGTGTGTGTGTGTGTGTGTGTTCGTGTGTGTGCTAGTGTGTGTGTGTGTGTGTGTGTGTGTGTGTATGTGATACCTCACAGATGAACATGTGGGTACCTCATGAGACATTGCACAGATTACAAGTCCTCATGTGAGACTTGAGATACACACACCTTCACCTTTGGGACATGTACAGCTTCCTATGGGTCACTCTGTCCAAAGTCTGCCACATATGTTAATGTCAAATAGGACCATACATACACTCTACAAAGGTAAGGTAACAGCTCCTGTGTTCCACAGTTATGTTGGTAGAAACATTCTATAACCGTCCCTGCCAACCACTTTTTGAACAGTCAATTTCACATTTGGGTAGCCAGAAAGCAACTGATTTAATATGGAATGATTCATATACCATAAGTTGTTAGACAAGTGATAGAATAACCTGTTTGTTTGCAAAATGCAGTGATTGTGAATTTCTTAGCCATCTAGAATTTTTGCATAAATGACAAGCGATGCCGTTGACAGTCAATTACACGTATAAATCCATGTATTGACAGCAAATCTGTAAAAAGGGGGTTAGGCTTTTAAAGTACCTTGGTTTAAAAACTATGGTGATGGATGAGAAATTACTGCAGCGATGTTATTGCTAATCAATTTTAATAATGCACAGCCAGTATGATAGTGTTGTACAGTAGTAGGGTTCCACCTAGCGTCTGCCACAATGCTGGCCTTAAAAACCATCATAAAATGTAACATAAAAGTGTCTTAAGGAAGAGTCTTAGTGCATCTAACTTCCAGTGTTGGGCATCACTTATGTAACATGTTACATAATATTATTACCTTTTGTAGTAACTAAGTAATACAATCTAAAAACTAGTAATATAACTCAAGTTACTTTACTTACAAAGAATAACGTGTTACCTATGTAATGAAGTTATTGTGATGACTTAAAAAGTAACTACCCAATACTGCTAGCTTTAAATCCAGCGTTAAGAGCAAAAAGACATTTGTAGAAAACTAATTATTGATTTTTTTCAAAAAGAATTGCCAAAACCTGATTCTTTCTTGCACCTGTCTGACCACAGTCACAAGGCTAGAGATCAAATGAGCCACCATTTCCTGCCACAATGGTACACTCACCTGTGGCATGTGTGCCTTTCCTGGTTCCACTCAGTGTTTGCCTTTTACACTTTTAAGCAATCTAAACCTTTCGCCACATCCTTGAATTATCAGAGCATGGTGACCTCCCTTAATGATCTAGCTGCAGTCAGTTGCAGTTGCTGTAGAAAACAAGTGTGTAGCTCACTCAAGATAGGCAGGGAGACTGCAATACTCTAATAATTAAAACAATCACAGCCACACTATATATCATACGTAGCTACGCTACATTAACAGGGGCGGGGTTTCAGGTTCTCTGGAATTGCAACTTCAGCCTAGCTGCAAGTTGAAGACCAAACAAAAAAAAAAAAAGAAAAAAAGGTCACTACATGGTTTTGAACGCTGTGAAGGTGATTTTAAATGCAGAAGTATGAAGTTTTGCCAATAGAAAAAGCCATAATATATATATAACTCTTTGTAACTTTTATCACCCAGATGAATCATAGGGACGCGCGCTATTTCAGAGGGGGTTTCTGGAAACCCCAGAAACCACCCCTGATTAAAGTGACATTATGTGTATTTTTTATAAATGTATTTATAACGTGTGTCTTCATATTTTAAAAATTGATACTTATGGTGCACACATTGTACATTTTAATAAAACTTGTCATATTATCTTGGAATAATGCTTAATGCTTTAGCCAATCTATTGCTAGAAACTATGCCAGTATAATTGGCACGAGCCTAAGTGAATCTGGCTGTATAATTGTAACTAATGGAGTGCACCAGATTGTATAAATATGAAATAATACATAGGGTCACCTGTGACATGTCAATACAATAAGAATTGATATGAAGAGAACAACCAGCTATAAACAAGAATGCAATACTTAATTTTAAAGTTTGTGAAATCAAAAGTAGTGGTGTTAATCTCTATAAAGTACCATACAATTAATATTGACAAATGGAAAATTTGACAAAATTCACAATGTCAGATGATGATATGCAAGAAATCACTGTCTCTTGTGATGCACTTGATGCATTATAAAATTTGACGAATGTAACCAATTTGTAAAACTAGTCAAAAGTTTTCTTTTGTGAAAACTTCCTGTTGTATGGTAAGTGTTTATGCTGCCTACTAGCATGATAGTACCATATGCTTTGGTTTCCATTACATTGAAAATATGTTACAGATGTACAGTGCTTCCCTCCTGGGACTGCTGTTCCATTGGTCAGTAAAAGTGTCAACAAGAGCATAGTGGAGGAAGAAGTGGTAGAGTTTAGTTGTGTATTTGGAGGGAATTACAATCCAGTAGATTGTACAGTTGTATGGAGTGTTAAACTTCTTAACACAGATCCAGTGTATATTGATGATGAAGATAACGTTACTGATTTTGAAGTGGCAAAGCCACAGCAGGATTGCCCTCGCACCAATTATTCATGTTGTAGATTCACTACAGAACTAAAGATCCATTCTAATATGTCATTAAATGGAGCTGCTGTAACTTGTCTTGTGTTGGTCCTGGAACAACCCACCTCTGACACTTCTTACCTTAGTGAGTTGTTATTTTCATAGTAAAGTTGTGGTTACCTACCTTTGAATTCATTCTATTACTTATTTAGCTGTTTACAAGAGGCCCACTATCATGAAGGGACCTGATAGCAGAACACTACACAAACATGACAGAGTGAAGTTTACTTGTAAGTTTGTTGCTTCATCACTGGAGCACTTCACCCATGCTGCTTGGATGAGAAATGATGATCCCTCCAATATACCAACTAATGCTGTTTTTTCCAACCAAACAATGCCTGGTAATGATACACACTTTGTTTATTCCTTAATCCTCCAAGATGTCACTAAGAGTGATGAAGGCACTTACTCCTGTTACTCTTATTACAATCAAACTATACTGAGGAGTATGGGGATTGATCATGCTATTGTGTCAGTCAATATGTCAGCTGATTTGAAGGTTGAAGGTAACACAACCTTGTATTTCTCACTTATACGTATGTTTATTAAACCAGTTGTGTTCCCTCACCTGACTACAGGCCAGCTGTAGGTGTGCGCCTGGTTTCCTGAAATTGTTTTCATCAAAAAATGTGTGTGTTTTGTTTGTCTTCAGTTCCACACCCACACAGGCAAAACTTTTAGTACTAAAAGTAGTCTTTCAGGGTTTCATTTATATGGAGATTACATTCTCACATTCTTGGGTACCTGAGAATGCACCAAAAGCAATCTGAAATACAAAAAAGAAAGGGTAGTTGGAAAAGGCGGATACGGTCGGACGCGGACACGGACGCGGACACGGACACAGACATTTTCAAAAAGGACTTTTACATTTATATAACAGTTATTTTTCATACCTAACGCTGTTTTTACAGTAGTCTTCGCCTCCAGACCCAGGCGTCGATCTTTTCATAGCGCTTATCCGTTTATAAGCGCACGTGCGAAGGACTAGACCAGCAGTCCACAGCATGCCAAAGACCATAATGGTGTTGTACACATGTTCTAAAGTCTAATACAGAGTTATATAGTTGTAGAGATTAGCTTGTATGCCCCATGCAACTTAGCTTAGCAGGTCAAATCCACAATCTTACGCCTTTTAGTATAAGGCGCAGGCGCTTATACCAAGTGTTGAGGATTTCAAGGACCTGGCCTACGAGATTAAGTTGGGACATGCTAGATTAATCTCTGTGACTGAATTAGATTTCTAGAGCATGTATACAACACTATAATGGTCTTTAGAGTACTAGTCTATCCTTCGCACGTGCGCTTATAAATGGATAAGCGCTATGAAAAGATCAACGCCTGGGTCTGGAGGCGAAGGCTACTGTAAAAACGGCGTTAGGTATGAAAAATAACTGTTATATAATGTAAAAGTCCTTTTTGAAAATGTCTGTGTCCGTGTCCGCATCCGACCGTATCCGCCTTTTCCAACTACCCAAAAAGAAATCCTTAGGGCATGTCATTCTCAGGTACCTGAGAATGCACCAGAAAAAATTTGCAATCTAAGCAAGTCTAAAAATGCAAAATTTTCCTAGTGCAGGGGTTCATGGGCAACAAAATTTGAAGTGATTTGGTTGAGCAATATGACCTTGAGTACTATTATAGTATGTTTTCACGTTGAGCTGAATCCTCAAAAACAATTAATAACTTACAGGCCCGTACGCAGGAATTTGAAAAGGGGGGATCTAAATTGAAGTGGTAGGCGATCCCAGATTCGGGGGTCTGGGGGTGCAGCCCCCAGACGCTGAGAAAGGTTTAATATTCAATGTCCTGAGAATAGCCTCAAATTGCTTAAATGCAGAAATGCATGCATTGATTAAATAAACTTCATTGTAATGACACAAAGACCTCTCAACATGGGCCCATCACACACTAATACAAACAAGAGATTACAATATGGTTGTAGTGCATGTACACTCGATCATTTCTAAGACTGCTCAGGATTGTTCATTTCAGCTATAAGCTAACCTTACATTTCACCATCGTCCAAACATGGATGATAACCATAATAAGGTTAATATTAAAAAAACTGACAGACTCACACACTTGACACTTTAGAATTCATATCATTGAATGCAACAAGCCAGGATTACTTGTTGTTATAGTTAACAGTCTATCAGTCGCAGTGTCTATCCAGTCTGGTGTTCATCATTGCCATTCCAGGCTCTTATTAGAAAATATGTATATGTCTGTATTCATGCATCATTAAAGTGGTTTCTAAGTACACAGATAACCTCGAAGCGCTATGGTTAATACCTGGAAGCCACATGTGGTTCAGCTGGTGTAAGCCATAGAAGGAATGTAATTATGATTATGATTAAAGTACCTTGTAAAGGCAGAGCCTGTATACCAGAAGGCCTTATAAAGGCCTAAGATGTTTATATTAACTGCACTATAAGTGTGTTTGAAAAGTTGGAGAAAGAAGAAAAAATCCATGACTGGACCTGGGCAGCCTCGAACCTGCAGCCATCCGATTAACGCTCGAACGCTTACAATAATGAATGCTAGAACACAGATTACAGTTGAAAAGATCATTTTACAGTAAAAATAAAATTTCCAGTTAAAATAGGGGGTTCAACCGAACCCCCCTGGGTACGGGCCTGACTTACAATTGCTACATCGCACGGGCCTCCTGTATTGCTTGATACATAGCGCTTCTCATTCCACTAAAAATATATTAAAAGCGCTTCATTCGAATGTAAGACACTCTAGTTATGACACTGTAAAGTTTTGCCATACATTTTCAATGGAGAAGCCCCTAAAGCACAGCCTTTTGATGTTCATGTTGACACATGTTTGTGGCAAAGCCAGACATCACACCCCCGCCCTCAACATGCATGATTTCACCATCCGTTATGTAATACACTTTTGCAAAAAAAATAAAACAGTTTTTGTGTGTGTAAAACAGAGTTGCATGAGTAGAAGAGCTGGGGCCACTGGATAAGTGGCCCACTTATCTTCAGGGGAAAAACCTCTTTCAGCCATTAAGAGGAAAAACCCAAATTATAACAGCTCAAGTACTTTTATCCAGCATAGGTGTACCTGCAAGTGAGACAAACAACATGTTTTTAACTTCACATTTACCACACAGCTGCTTATTCTCTCCTATTCCCATCTAGTCAGTTTGTCACTTTAATCCTTTTCCCATCACTTTGTGCACATGCCATACAAGCCGTTTCAAATCAGCACCTGGTTCTCGAAGTCACTTTCCCACAGAACTGTACAAAAAGTTTCACCAAATTAAATACTGTTTGTATGAATTTGGACCCATGATACCTTTAGTGACTTCTAAACACTCCTGTACTGATCAATATACACAATGTCTGGTATGTTTACCTTCTGCAAGCATAATAAAGCAACAATAACTTTGAAAGTGCATGCACTTACACTTCATCTGTTTTGTTTTTTTCATGTACTTTGCAGAGTTCAATCCCAGCCATCCGATGACTCCTGGGGAACAACATACAAGTTGTAACACTAGTACTGTAAATATCAAACAGTCTTACATCAGATGAAGTAGGCTCAGAAGAAGACTCAGACTCACTGTTGCTGGTGGTGGAGGAGTCATTAATACCACCATCACCACCATCACCATCTTCACTAGCTATCGCTACTATCACTGCTGACGTGAATGAGGAATCGTTCTAGAAGTTCCTGATGAAGTCCATCCTGTTCCCAGTAATGATCTTCGACTTCTTCTTGAACGTGCTTTATCAAAGATTGCCTCCTCTCAGATGTAACAGCTTCAAATCCTTGATAAACCAGTTCCTTATCTTCAGTCAAAGTAAACCTGAACAGATGCCAAACTATAACAATGTCCATAATAACGTTGATATACCTCTTGTTCCGCTTTACGTGTCCCTTCACTGACTCCAGGCTATCTCAATAGGATTCAGTTCAGTGTACAACTGGTAATCTGACTACTTCATGGCCTATTATTATGTTAGCCGAAAGAACTGGAATCACAACAGTATACCAGAAAAAAGCCATACCAGAAAAATTTCAGAGCCACAATGTATACACTTAACATACCTTTACTTCCAGCTATCTCATCTATAGCGTATCTTGGAGGAGTTTTTGCTCATTTGATGATTTCCCACTGATCTCTCTTCAGTGAACTTTCTGGATATGCTATACGTACCTGTGAATCATCGTACAGTCACATACTGAAACAGTGACAGTATGTACACACTGCCTTACGTTTCTTATCTAACCACTCTTTCAGCTGTGCTTTTCACCACTTTTGCTTTAGTTGCTCCTCCAAGTGGCGACTGCAGTTAACACAGTAATGTTTACAGTTGACAAATGTAACACCTACCTGTGGTAACTGGCATTGTCCATTACAATCAGACAATTGGCTGGTAATGCTGGAAGTAACTTTTCTTGAAACCATCTTTCAAAATTCTCTGCATTCATTTCTTGATGGTAATCAGCTGCAGATCCTTTCTTGGCTTTAAAAACCCAATCACAACCTGAAAGAACGACTGTGTTTACTGGATACTTCACATCATAGAAAATTACCGGGAACCCATCCATCTTTGCCTCCAGCATGTAAGATAATAAGGCGCTCTCCTTTACCTGATAACTTGCTATGTATAAATTAGGTTAAACAAGCAGAATTTTGAAAGCTATTTAACCAACTTGACTCCTCCTATAATCTGTCCAGTAGTCTTATCAGCCTCTACCCAGGCTCTGGACTTTCCATCATGTGCATTGGCCCAAGTCTCATCCAAGCACACCACTGGTTTTCCTTCAGTTCTGTTGCACCTCATTCGTCTCAAATGTTTATGACGCTGATGGACTATGCGGGGCTGCTCATAGTATACCCTGTATATATGTGTACTAAAATTAAAACACACAAACTGGTACAATGCTAACCTCTTGTCATTAATCGTTCTATGCTTGAATCCCATATCCTTTAACACCAGTGGCCTTCAGGTGAGATTCTTTGCTTCACATTGACGGAAACTTTAGACTTATCCGCTTCTTGTTCAAAGTAGTTCCATAGCTTCATGAGTAGAAACTTTGTTTGGCTGTTTAACCTCTTTCCAAGAGGGTTTCACTCCGCACTCACTGATTCCACACTGGACGCCATATTTTCGACAATTAAGTGCGCGCCTGTAACACGAGCTTACAAATAAATGCGTCATGAACATCATGTTTAAAGCCTTTGATCTTGTATGGCTTCTTAATCAACAACCCAGGATTCAGCTCAACGCTAACGTATTCCTATGCTTGCGTGACATATGAAAAATACAGCACTTGGGGGGTGTCTTGAGGCAAATACACCACTCAGCTTCATCTCGTACTGTATTAGCATCTTGAAACAACCCTTTGTACTGCATTATCCATACACACGTGCAGAAATGCTTTAACTATAACTTACAAACCATAAGCAAAGCTAATAAATACATAATTTATATTTAAGGTGCCTGAATTTTCTAGAAGTCGCACAGCATCAACCTGTTTTGCTGTTAATATCATCTTTTTCCTAGGTGGTTTAGGAACAGCACTAACTACTGCTCTATATGCAGGGGCTGCAGTATTAGTGGCAGCATTGATCATTTTACCAACCATCATTATATCATTCATTTACAAAAAACACACTGGACCATCATACCAGAGAATTAAAGGTATCAATACCATCAAATTTTGCAGTTAGAGTGTTTGATCTGATAGGAGAGGATGATGATGATGGAGAGAGACGTCCACTAACTTCTCCACTACAAGGTATAAAATGTATGCTTGTGATGGCTGAAATGTTTGTACAACTATTACACTAGAATCTGACAAGAGTGGTAGTGACACGTCTCATAAATCTCTTAAAAATGTTATTAAGGGTGTTCTAGCAATTGGTATGAACATGTTGTGTGTGTGTGTAATACATATACACATAATATTACCAGTGTCCATGATTGTTGTACTAGTCAGGATGAAGGAATAACAATGACTCTGTCTTAAATAAACTATCAATTGTAACCAGATTTGCAAAAAGGTACACAAATTCAAAGTTTGACCAGTTTTTTTCTTTTTGAACTTTGAAGTGAAACTTTTAATCATGAGAAATAATTGCATCACATTTCCCATGAGTGTGGCTACAATATCTGGCTGCATTTGATACTGATAGCAAGTTGATCATTTACTGGTATGTGTAAAAAGGTACTCTTTTGCAAATCCTGTCACAATTATGTTTTCTGATGGTACAAAGCTAGATATCTCCTTAGTGACTGTATGTGTGCATTCAATATACACACTCAATAGGAAAATTGTAGTGTGCATACAATTTTGATCATCTAACACGTGTGTACACATTTACAGAACCTGATACATTTGATGGTAACACATCTCAAGGATCCCGAACTGGTACAAGCTGCTCTTGTAGAACAAATGGTACTGTACTGTTCTGACTTATTACTAATGTATACTTGTTAAATAGGATTTGAACAATTGTCTGTGGAGGAACATAATCCATTAGGTTAGCAACACCCTCCCTCACATGTTAACTTGTTAGTGTACACATTACAGATGCTAGACCACACATGCAGGCACTGAGTGATCATGTGATCAGTCAGATTAGTGAAGATAAGCTACAACCACTAGCATACAAACTGGAACTACCACAAGAAGTGATAGATCAGTTACCAGTGGGCAAACAAGGATTTGAAGTGATGCTGAAGGAATGGTTGAAATCTAGTCGATGTACATGGCATGATTTAGTAGTTGTACTTCGTTGTCCTCAAGTGGATGACCAGCGACTATCAGATCAAGTAGTGAGGAAACTATCAGACAATGGTATGATACTATGTACACTGTATGACTGAAAATTGTAAGATATACTCCTCAGTGTCTTGATAGTTTGTATAATACCATGGGATAGGCTGTGGAAAGTGAGAGACTAAACGCCAGGAGGCTGAAACCCTCCCCTTAGTTGTTTGAGAGGAAGCCCTCATCTCAGAATGAGATCATGCTGAAATTATAGGAATTGGGCATGTAAAATATTGATATACTCTAATAGAACATTCAAATACCCTAATATTCTAAATGTAATATTACAATAAAGAAAATTGTCTGTGGTGGGCACGTACCTTTCAATTTGAGAGTCGTACAACAGTACCAAGTTTCTCCAAGAGTCTAAATGCTGTTATACTAACACTAACAAATTGTTGTTGAATTATTTTACAAACCAGGTGCACAAGCACTTAATGCTAGTATTGATTACAGCTATGGTGTTATTCAATTTTGTTTTGGATATTAATGCATTTTGTTATTCCATGTACATAATTCATTAATTACCACTATGTATTTCATTGTTAAGGAAGTGTAACTCTAACAAACCGCTTCAATTAAATAATGACAGTCTAGTGTAACAGTTATAGGCTACCAGAAATTGTGTATCCCTTTAAGTCAAAGGGAATGTCCAAGATTGAAGAGTAGACTCAAGGCTCTGTCAAGACTATAAAGATATGTAAGTCTGAGCGTTATTTGTGGTTTGAATTTGAAACACTCATACAGCATAACAGTACCAGACTCTTTTAAAAGGGGATTCCACTCTGGTATTGCAACTTCAGCCTAGCTGTAAGTCGAAGACCAAGAAAATAAATCATTGCCTGTTAACAATAGCTGCCTCTCACCAACTATATCTCCTTATTTATAACTATGTACGTAGCTTGCTACACTGTAGTGTTCTTCTGAAGAATACTGTGACTGCTCTATTAAAGTATCTCGATCTTGACTGTTCTATTAGAGTATCTCAAGTAAGAAGCTCTTCCAAAAGGGAGGTTCCATGTAACCCTTTGAACTGGATCTGCCCCTGCATAACAGGAAAGCTGTTCACAACGAGTTCAGAAACTATTTTAACCTATGGCACCACATTCGCATATACCCTACAGTAAAACTCAACTGCCTGTAAGTTTACTACAGGGTTTATAGAGCACAAGCAAAAATATGAACATTTCTTTGTTGCACAAGTAAAAATATTAACGCTTTTAGCAATTTCTTTGTTGCACAAGCAGAATTTTGAATGATAAACATATTAGTTAGTCACTACAGCCTCAGGAAAGCCATAATGCATTACCACAAATTGACGCCTTGCACTATCAAAAAGAAATGGTAAGCTCATGATGCGTACATTGCATTTATGCCAAAAGACAACTGTTGAGCTGAAGCAACATCTAGTAGTGAAAAAACTCAAGCTCATAACCTTAGCTGTTGTCGAGTTACACTAGTCTGAAGGCATCAGTAAATTAGTTTGTCAGTCAGTCAGTTAGCAGAAAATTCCACTAAATAAAAATATTAAAATTTTGTAGCAACTTATTGGTAGCATTTTGGGTTGCAGTGAAGGTATTTTTGGGCTTGATTATACCTCATCAATACTACAAAGTATCATGTAGGTATTATGAGGTTGGTTTCTGGTCAATTATATTTTTGTGAAAATGTGCAAACCTCTATTATACAGTACTTCTGTATTACAGGGAGCTAGATATTACAAGTATAATTAAGTAATGGCATTCAGCATTTCCTTTGATGTATGCAGGTCTCTTATTTACAAAGAAACCTGGTATCAGGTGTCTTACTAGTAAGACACCTGACTCAATAGTTGCATAATGTGGCCCACAGTTATGCAATTAGCCCCTTGTGGACAATTAGTATTTAGCACATCAGTAAACAGTAAAGGAAATGAAGCATAGGCGGCGGAAAGGGGGGGGGGGGGGGGGGGGGGGGGCTAGGGGGCTAAAGCCCCCCCTTGGTCTGCTGAGGGGGGGCTTAGCCCCCCCTCAGAATGATATCACACCGAAATTATCTTTCTTGGAGTGGGGCTGAAAACCGTGATAAAGATCGAGATACTCTAATAGAGCAGTCACTCTAATAAAGTATTCAGTGTGTAGCGAGCTATGTAAGGATTTTTATGTTGTTTATCAGCTAGAAATGGTAGCTGGTGAGGTGGAAAGCTCTTGTCAGTTGGTTGTGACCTTTTTTTTTTTTTTTTGGTCTCACCTTACCAGCTAGCCCCCCCTCAGCAGTTGGGTCAGCAGTTGTCAGTTGGTTCGTTTAAAATCCACTTGCCGGCAAGTAATAAACCCGCCCCAAATAACCCCCAAAAGGCCCAAAACCAATAACACCGGTGAAAAATAAAGAGAGGCCAAAGGAAATAACTTTAATAAAAATCGTACTATCCCATATCCCCCCAATTTCAATAACACTCCAGCTAAAAGCACCGAACCTGCAACCGGTGCCTCTACATGTGCCTGCGGTAATCATATATGAAATGGAAACAAAGGTATTTTAACTGCAAAACATAAAAAAAATAAAATAAATAATATACATTGATCTTTAAATCCCAATCCATAAGACTCCAAATAAAAATAATCCAAAGACCCCACAACCGAATATATTCAAAATATCCCTATTAATAAAAATACAGAACCAAAAAATGTAAAAAAAAAGAAATAAAATGCCGCTCTTACCTTTTCCTCTCTTGATCCCCATATCCCTATTATAAGAAACATTGGAATTAATACACCCTCAAAAAATACAAAAAACAACAATAAATTAAAACAAGAAAATGCACCAAATAATAACCCTTCCACAACAAATAAACATATTACAAATTCTCTCACAAACGTCCTAATACTCCGCCAACTTACTAAAATACAAATTATTGTTAAAAAAGATACTAAAATAAAAAACAAATAAGACACATAATCTATTCCAAACACAAAGGGTCCAATTTTCCCCGACTCTGGTCCTACACTTATTTCTCACCCAATAACCAAGTCTGGGTCAGCCCAGCCCCCCCTCATATAAATAAATAATAGAAATAAATAATAGAAATAAGTAAATAAAGTAATAAATAAATAATAGAAATAAGTCTGGGTCAGCCCAGCCCCCCCTCATATCAGCTACTTCCTCCGCCGCTGAAATGAAGGGATTGTAAATTACACTCAGATACACCATTATGTGGCTATATAGCTCAGTAGGGATTAGCTAGACCATCATGGTAGCTGGTTAATCAAAAAAGCCATTAATTCAGTTTGTGGCCTTTAGGCAGGAGTCTGTTATGCATTTTAATCTTCCAATTATTCTTTCTGGAAATTCTTTTTAAATTGATCTGTTATTCCCAAAATTATACCTGGAATTTGTGCAAAAGAAAGCATATTAGTTTTAGTTTTACATAAGTGAAGAATTATGGACTCGAACTTGACTGCTCTATTAGAGTAAAAGTGACTGCTCTATTAGAGTATTTCAATCTTTTCAACTGTTTTTATGCTTGCACTGTTTCAGTGGTGTTTTTAAAACAAATTTGCATCACACTACAAGAAAAACTTATAATTTTGCACTAATTATTCCTAGAACTCATCCGATTATTCTGGAATATTCCCTAATTCTTTCCACTACCTATTATTCCCGAAATTATTCCCGGCATAATAGATGAGTTCCTAGTGGCCTTCCCCATCTTAAAGCACCTAGACAGCCATGCTGTCACTGGCTATTCACATTCACTGCCATTCACACGTATCTATAATGCCCTTTTATCGATTTTACAAACCTCTATTTGTGCTCCATGGCTTGCATCACCTCACATCTTTTGATCACTGAAATGCCCTCAGTGTTTACAATGAGAACTCTCTATACTGACTCTACTCGTAATAGGTGTCTTTGAGGATTTAAAAAAAAAACATTGGTGATGTCAATAATTACCTCAGCTGCACCTCGGTAATTATTGACGTCACCTCAGGTTTTTAAATCCTTGAAGACATAGAAGTTGTCCAGTTCATTTGACACATTGTGGACACTTGTAATGATGTTGTTTTAGTCATCCAAGAGGAGTTGTTACAGCTGAAACCGATGGAGTTTCAGTTGTGCCGGTTTGTGGTTGACATGGTAGCACCGGATTGGTGTACAATAGCAGTTGGATTAGAAGTGGAAATGAGAGCCATTAACAATGAGCCTCCAGTGGTTGAATTATGCACAACAGTATTTCAAAATTATCTGAAGTGTTGCCAACACCCAACCTGGAAGCACATACTTGAAGTGATGGAGTCTGAGGCAGTTGGTAGGAAAAATTGTGCCATTTTTATCAAAACAATTTTACCAGGTACTTGTTCAAAATTTGTCATCATTTTTAAAATGCTTTTTAACAGAAATTGTTGATTTTGAGCCAGCTCATTGGGATGAAGTTAAGCAACGTAATCATCAAATTGTGTTGTTGTCACACATGTATACATACGTATAAGTGTCTAGTGTACTAGTCCCAAGTTATACCATGTGCACTTAACAGGTAATATGTGACCATGTGTACTTAATAATCATAGTCTACAGTGTTCATATGGTGGAAATCACTGCATGGTGTAAGCTGATACTACATAGAATGGAAGCAGAAAATCATAAAAAACAAACCAGGAATGTCACAGTACAATCAATGCTTTTACCAGGCATGTATCTAACAAGTATCACTGCCTGTAATATTAGTAGCTGCCATTTTCCTCAACTTAATCAAAATAATTATTTTATTAATTAGTTGTATTCAAATTGCTTGGAAAATGTATGGTGACAGACACAGATAACAATCTCCAGCAGAAGCTTCCAGCTGTCATTTATAAGCACATGTGCTTAACAAGTATAGTTAATTACACAAATGATATAGTTTGATAAGCAAATACCAGAGTCTATCGTATGTTCTTTATAGGAAAGTACCCACAACTGGACATGTTTGTGATCTTAACTAAACTATACATCATACCTGTTAGGCCTAAAATAAATGGTAAGTTTGTATGTATTGGTGATGATATTATGATACAAACTGACCATGTACATATGTGCTGTTAGCATAGTGTATGTTCTATTGGGATTGTATGAGTGTGCTTCACTTATCTGGGCAATTTTAGCCTTGCCTGAGAGCACTGGGGTCACTGTATTGTAGTTTAAAATACATCTTGTTAAATAATTAGTGTAATCCATTATAGGTTGGGTGGTGGACTCATACACACTTTTAGAAGCAGTTAGGGGGACAGTGTCAGTGGATAAAAGAGAAATCAATGAAATAATTGACGTGGAAATGTCACCAAATCGTCGCAATAAGAAGGTCATTCAACTGTTTGAGAAGAAAATGAATGCATCCTTGTGTGCTATGCTAGCTAAGAGATACAGACCAGGTCAGTCATACCAAGTGTTAGTAATGTAGTCTTAGTGGTAGTACCTTAACTTGTTACATGAAATGTATACTGATAATTAGCCTATTTCATGAGGTTGGTGTTTGTTTTATTTATGTATTATAAAACTTAAAGCTACAAGTGCACTTAGTTAGTATGAACAGGAGTGTATTTATTTATTTATTTATTATTATTATTATTACTAGGACCGCGTCACATACAACCAAGCACATACACCAACGTGACAGCCCCCCGGTGAGGCTATTAGGTAGTGAATGCATTATCCCCAAATCAACTCAATATGTCACAGTAGTGACAGATATAACACAATAGTGGCATCGTAACTAAAGGCCACCAGTAGCTAAGTGCCAGTACATCATTGGTGTGGTATAAATGGCACAGTGATGTGTACAAAGTATATGTATACAAAACATACAGGAGAGAACTATACATTATTGCAGTATTGTATGCAGCAATACATTATAGGCAACATCACCATGCAGATAAAAATTATTAGTCAATATACAGCAATGCATATCAACATCAACTAGAGCTAAGTAAGGTTCATCAGTGATGTAGCAATGGCACAGTGATGGGTGACACACTATAGTTATGCATACACAACTTTCAGGAGATAGCTACACAATGCTGTAGGCGTATGCAAGCCAGATGAACCAGATAAAGGAAGACAGCCAAGCCACTAGAGCCTAGTAGCTACGCCAGGTGAAGGCAAAAAAGATTAAGCACGTATTGAATTGCCTGACACCAACACAAAGAAAGTTCGCCATGCCAGCTGCACAAGACAAAATTGTTTACTTGTATTTTATATGTAACTGTAAGCTTATTGTAAAGAACGTGGCATATGTCAGTTTAATGTTTTCTTGTATTGTTTATTTACGTGAATGAATCCACTGGCAGCTGGCATGGAGACTTGAGATGTTACAAACATAAAAACTTACTTGTAATCTTCTTGTTTACACAAGTGGCTTCTGGCTCTCCTGCACGGGCATCACTAATCTTCTTCGCCAATCTTCTTCGCGCAATATGTAAGTAATTAAGCAAGGGTGTGGTACTGGGCGTTATATAGAATTACACGTATGGTCAAGTCATCAGCACAAACAGGAGCGACGATTATACGTTTGTGCCTTCATTCACAGGCGAATCTATCCCCGGTTAGTTCATGTCTCTAGGCCTCGTAGTTTTCTCAAACATTAATTATTAATTATTTATTTATTTATGACGTAATTTTAACCGCGTTTCGTATTATTCTTAGTACTTGGTTTATTATTATTATTATTATTATTATTATTATTAGCACTTTACAGTGACGTAGCAGTCCTTTGCACCAGCTACATACACATACATACTTACAGTCTACTAACTCTTTAGGTACAGTAGAACCTTGGTTATATCTGTGTCTCAGGCAGTGTTCAAATAAGTGAATTGTTTGGATAACTGAAGTACATACATTTATATACGGAACTCTGTTGATATACTCTAATAGAACATAACCTATACTCAAATACTTGGAATAGTCATTTACAATCTCGGATAAACGAGGGTACAGATAACAAGGGTCGATGTCATCTACTGTACTATTAAAACTGTCCAGTACTGTAGAAGCCATATCAAATAAATTGGTTGTAAAAAATAAAGTGGAAGTGAATACTCATGACCTCATTAGTAAGACCACCTCATTATTGGGCAACTAGCTGTGTTTTGTGTCATAGGAAGCCTTCTAAATACTTCTTTAATACATTTTGTGTTGTATTGCAGGCTCCTTGATGCCATCAGGTGTTGGTGGTGCTCAACATGTCAGTGTAGATGTTCACCATACTTATGGAAGTACTACAGTTGGTAAGTTATCATAATTGCTTTATGCTTGATAGGGGGCAGAGATGCACCGTGATTACTTCATTGTTGCGTTTGAGCAATAATTACATTGTTCAGTAGCTGATGTCAACAAATGGCCTTCATTAATGGTTTAAATTTGCCCATGGAGAACTGTAAATAATAAATTTTAAGTGGGGAACTTTTATTGAATCCAAACTAAAGTTTACCCTACCCAGTTTGTGAGTTCATATATGTTTCAGGTAGTACCTAGTTTCAGGCATCTCTTGCTAATAGTTTTAATTAGACAAAAACAATCACACAAGTTGTCTGTGCACATGCAGCACATTAATTCAACTTTGTTTAATAGCATGCTCATGCTACCACAACTCTCCAGGCTGGCAAGTTCATGATTGTGTAGTAGAGAATATGGATAGAACTGTTGAAAGTGGTCTAGCTAATCTGGTTATGGTCGGGTTCATAATGCTCTAATAGAGCAGTCAGCCACATAGGTTCCTCTAGTAGCTTGCATTGGTAGTTTCACTCAAACATGTTTCCAGAATTAATGTCAAAAAACTAAATAAAAGTTTTCTGATGGGGGTGCCTTCAGACCCCTCCATGTTTGTATCTACCCTTTCATCCATAACACAGATGATAATGGCCTGACCATGTTCCTTGTACCTTTCTATGACTCCAACGGATCAGAAAGCAATTGCTGCCTTATGGCTTACTCTTTACATAATGCCTGTTGAAAATCTGCCAAAATTTCTGAATGGTTTGACCAACTGCCATTCTGGCTATATAGGTCTGCGATACTTGTGACCATATATGGATTGGTATGAAATGGTAACAACATTAAAAATATTTCATAATTGTGGAGTTTCCTACTAAGCCTTTCCAGGATTATTTTTTTTACAGAAATCGTTAAACCTTATCTGAACACAGAACTCTACATAGTAGCTGCATTATTCATGTACTGAACTTTCCTTTTAGGTGGTTCCAGTTCTGCACCTACACTTGGGAGTGTTCCTCTTTGTGGTTAGTTGTACATAATAATATGTATTACAGTGAACTATTGGAGCAAAAATAAGTGGCTCCATTAATGAGTTAGCATTGTTACTGAAAACCTTATTAATGCAATCGTACAGAAGTGACCTCACTATTGAGGTTTTCAACAAACTAATAGATTTATTTTAAGCCATATTTTATACATTCAGACTTTTTTA
Source organism: Dysidea avara (assembly GCF_963678975.1). Taxonomy (NCBI): domain Eukaryota; kingdom Metazoa; phylum Porifera; class Demospongiae; order Dictyoceratida; family Dysideidae; genus Dysidea; species Dysidea avara. Next base: position 26,034,215 of record NC_089282.1, on the reverse strand, counting down.
ATGTTTGTAGTGCATGAGATACTCTAATAGAAAAGTCATACATGACAAATTATCATGGCAAACAGATATAACCATGCAAAACAGTACTAAAGCTTTCATTAATAAACGTCATACGTACTGCTCTATAAATTTGACTGTACCAACGTGTTAGTGCAAGCCTAATTGTAGAATGCATTAAACATAATGGAAATGTTACAAAAAAAACATGATTTTTTGAGTGCTTGTTTCACAATAAAAATATGAGCAAATCTTCTCTAGGACTCAGATCAAGACACACGGTAGTGTGTTGTGCGGCCAAGAAAGCTGGCGACTACACCGTGAGTATATTAACAGGAAGAAAGAAAACAGCTTTTCATATGTACATAGCTCCATGGCTCCTTCTCCAAAGCATACCATTTTTGCATTATAGCTGTCCCCCAGGTAGGGTACGCCACACAGCAAATTTGATTAAATTCGCAACAGCCATTTGCGAGATATGGGCATTCAAAGTTTTGTTTTAATTTCTTCATTTTTTTCTTCTTATGCCATACAGGGGCTTCAATATCTTTTCACACACTTTGCAAAAATTGCTATAAAATGCAAACGTGTAACTTGATTGCCTCGATCTTTGGCACAAATGAAGAGCATGTAATGGTGGATTCACGTACCAAGTTTGTTGTGAATCTGAGGAATATTCAAAGAGTTATGAGCATTTATTCACATAAAAAAAGATCTAACTTCTGTCAACCGAGTATAGAAATAACTTGAAAATTGGTGTGTAGATAGGCTGATCATCATAGCGGTGCCTTTTTATACTTTGATAGAGTTACAGCAACAAAGTTATAAAGCAAAAACCAAGCAAGTGTAAAATCACGGTATTGAATTGACATACTCTAATAGAGCAGTCACCGCGGGGTAAAAAAAGTGTGCAAAAAATGTCAAAAAAAAACTTACCAGAGTTCAAACCAGGGACCTCCATACCTAACACCTGCATCCTTAACCACTGAACCACTGCTACCTTGGCTGATCACCTCACTTAATTTCTGCTTTATAAATGAAATTTCTAGTTGAAATCTGCTTATAATCAAACATTTGTAATTTCATAGATCTACCAATAGAAATACTAGACTGTTCTAGAACATTCTATGTATGTTCTATTAGAAACCTGCCAAAAGACGCGATGAACGTCTACTATGCCAAACTATGGTGAAATACGTGTGAGTTACTTTGTTAAACTAGTTTGTGTGCGTTCAGGCTGTTAATAGTTCGTGCAACGCTTGTTAATTACGAGTCCTAGTGTATGGTGAAGCTACACGACTAGAAAGTTCCATAAATCATTTAAAGCATAGCCTTGCTCGTGCTATATGAAAAAAAAAGTACTCGGCGCTTGGCCTCGATGCTAATAAAGCACTTGGCTTCGCCTCGTGCTTTATTAGCATCTCGGCCGCGCGCCTCGAACTTTATTTTTCATATAGCACTCGCGGCTATGCTTTAACATATACAAATGCAGTTTATACACATAAACTTTAGGTGATTTTCTGCTCCTCCTCTCCTGTTCTGAAGAATTGAAGAATATCGGCATATCGGTTACAGGAATAGGCAAATAATCGGTATCGGTAAATGCGAAAAAATGCATATCGGTATAATATTAGAAAAAATGGTGCGGCCTTAAAAAGCCTGGGTGAAAAAAGTTGTGAAATCAAAGGTGGCAGCCAAGAAATTGTTGCAACGATGTTAATGCTAAAAAATTTTGATAATGGCTGTGTGCATTGTTAAAATTTGCATAAGCTTGAAAAGTGCATACTTTATTTTGTAAGAGCCCTTGGATTTCTTAGTGAAATGGCACTGTTTTGCAAGCTTGACAGAGGCTCTTTTAACCCTTAAACCCGCAGCTGTTTTATAAAACGCAAGCACTGAAAACGCATAATCCAGTAAACTGGATTACATGCATGCCTTGTAAAACTAAACTCTATAACACAAAAACTGTTAAAGCTATCTAAAAATGACATACACCATCTTACTCACCATTAAATTTTGGTTTAAATGGTCCCATACTTCGTCACGTTCATCCAACCCAGAGATACTTGCTTCACTTTGAAAGAGTACAAGAACTATCTCTCCGTCTTCCTTCTTCACATAACAATGTACAAAGGGCCATAACTTGGCCGTACTTTGTCACATCGACTTTTGCTTGGTCTCATTTTACTCCTCACGTGATGGCGATTCAGTTGATATATAGGTATCACGTAATAACGTCACTGTCGGACGAGAATAGTGGCGATACGAACGTGGAAGGACTGAAAATGATTCAGCACATCATAGTGGGTGAGTTCCTTGTTTGTATGTTGAAAGTTTATATACTGGCAGATAGCTTACTCTTTGCCAATTAATAATATCTGTTTTTCGAAGTGATCAGATAAACGCTTCATGAGATATGCTTGTTTGTAACCGCCTATGTAGATTGGCAAAAGTATTGTGTATTTTCAATTCGTTTTTTATCAAATCCAGTTTTCTGGATTGTGTGGGTTTAAGGGTTAACACAAAGTACATTTTCTGGAAGTTTACATAAAACACTGAGCCCTGCATGTTTAATAATATACGTAGTGAACCCAATTTTTGTATTAAGATTATTAAGACACATGCGAAATTCAATTCCTAATACATATTATGCAATAATTAAAGCGGTGTACAATGCATGTAATACTCCTGGGAACTGTTAACAAGGTGGCCTTGTTATTGAATTGGGTACTATGTGAGTATCAACTAATGTTTTTCTTGCGACAGATGCTAATTGGAGTAGGACACTAAGGGAGAATCAGTTTGATTTATGTTGCACATTGGAGCCAGTCATATCAGGGATTGCTATAGACCTTACTGAGTTCATTGAGAGAGAAGAACGTAGCAAACTGACCACTACTGGGTATGCATCAGACTTTCAGAAGGTTGCCATAGTGATAACTGAAGTGATCAAGAGTAATAGTGAAGTAGTTTTTAATAAGTTTTGTGAAAGTTTATGTAAACATCGTCATGAACGTTTGGCTCAAAAACTGAAATTTGATTCTTCCATTTAAATTGTTTGTATTTTAATTTTATATTTTAGACATAGAGAACATAAATTATAGTGCAGTATTTATTGTGAGGTGTAACTGATACATACATAAGTGTGACTTGTTTCATCGAAAAGAGAGACCAAAAAATATAATGTTGAAAAGTTTTGCTCCCAAAATATCAATAGAAAATGACAAATCCAGAGCATTCCATAAGCATGAAAATAAAAGTGACTAGATCAATTATGTTTGGTTCTGGTATACATTTTGGATGGGTTGACAATCATGTTGTACTGTTGTTGAAACTTTATTTAAACAGATAACTAATCTTGCATTTAGTCGTTTCGGAGCATGCGTATTATACTCTAATGCAAGATAGCATGTGATCCACAGAAATTGCAAATTGGAGATCCATAAGTACAAATCAATGGTGCCATAAGAGGACACAAACCATAGCATAGGACAAGAGCATTCTAGAAAGCGCATGAGTGAATGAGGGGATATTATATAATTGTGCTGGTGGCTGATTAATTTTGTCTGCATGTGCATGTGCTGTAAAACAATAAATAGATGGCTCTACATGTACAGTCTTTGTCTACACAGCAACATTTTTGATTTGTCACAATCAATCAACCATAGCATGCACCTAGTGTGGCGGCACCCACACATTTGAAAATGTTTTTGAAGGAGCGGGTGCACCCAGACTAGATCCAGATAATTATATAGCACTAATAAGGTTACTGGTAAGAAGGTAAAAACCTGATCTAAACATAATCAACTATACTGTAAAAAGTATTATACAAAGAGAGAACCATCATTAGTAAATGAGGAAACATGTAGATACATTACAATATATGGTGAGACCTTGGTTTCATGTGACCACAGCCAGACTCTTTAAAGAGATCTGTGTGGGCACGACAAGGTTTAACAAGCAAACAAAAAATCCTAAACCTATAGCTACATGCAAAAAATTAATAGAAAATTTATTACATTAATAGAAAATTTGTTAACTATGCTATCCACTCACTGAAATCAACAAAACTCTTGAAATTCTGAATACTGCTGGACTGATGTTGTCCTAGCACACTAATTTCAACTGTTTCGTATTAGTTATCAATCCTCAAACGATCAAATTCTGCAAGTAGCTGTAAGTACTCTTGTCTTATTTTGCTTCCTATAGATCTAGCTGCTTCAATGTGATGTTCAGAGTCCAAGGGACAAGTCTGTTCCAGTAAAGCTACAGAATCGAAGATGCTTCAGAATTACGAGCAGAATTGTGAACACTAACAATATGATCTGGTCTGTAAGCAGAGATGCCACCCTCTGAACAATTTTAGGAGTGAACTTTAAGTAAGGTACTCCATATCTATTACGGGATAACTTTAAGTAAGCAACGCCACTTATATTACAGGGAAATGTTAAGTAAGCAACTCCATACCATATGCGGGGAACTTTTAAGTATTTTCAAAAGATCACGTGATCCATTAACCTTAGTGTAGACGTATAAGACAAAATGGCGAATAGTCAGCTGTAGCATGGTGACATCCGGAATAGCTAAGAATTGGTATCACACTAATTCCTGACATCCAGTTGTGGTAAGCTAGTAATTATACACCTATAATTTGTATCACCTAGTACCCAGGGGTGGATTTTTTGAAAGGGGGGCTAAGCTGGACAGGGACATAGGTGCCAGACATCAGAAGATACCAAGCCTTCTCACAAGGCCCTAGTTGTAAGATTCAGTATCCATGGTAAAATTAGCTATTTGGAATCAAGGGCGGATAAAGGTAGTAGACTAGATAAAGGGGGCTCTTGGCCCCCCTCCAAAAATTATTAGTATACCAAGATCGAGATACTCTAATAGAGCAGTCACTCTAATAGAGCAGTCACTCTAATAAAGCAGTCACAGAATTAGAACAGTGTGTAGTGAGCTATTTAAGGATTTTTATGTACTTTATCAGCTATAAATGCGTGGTTGGTGAGGTGGGCAGCTATTGTCAGCTGGTTGTGACGTTTTTTTTTTGTCTCACCTTATCAAACCAGAAACAATGTAGTGCCTCAGTTAAATTTTGACCCCCTCTTTCCATAAGTCTGGATCTGCCCCTATTTGGAATAGTGACTACATTAGTGTGCAAACCAACCTAGGGGGTCTGGGAGCATTCCCCCAGGAAATTTTTGAAAATTAGGCCCTTTAAAGGTGAATCTGAGAGTATTTTAGCAGTTTTTCAGTGGAAAATAATGGAAATTCAGTTTATTATTTTATCATTCAAATTTTACCTTTCCGTTAAATCAAGACTGATTGCAATATGCATTGAGTATAGCTATCATGCATTCCTTTTCACTTGTAGCTACCAAGCTTTTAGATATAGCTAGCTATATGCCATAATGCATCAGCTCCTCTTAGCCATGCCTAAATCTGTGAAGCAGAAACATGTATAGCTAAGTAGTAGTGGTATTGAACGTCACAACTATGATGCATGCTCCTTAGCCTAGTGACACTTTGTTAGCCATAAAATCAATGAAGTGTACTGAAAATGGAATGCAATGAAGGGTACTAGTAGCTATTAGCTAGTCCACTGGCAATCCTTAGCAAAGTGCAACTATATTTGCATTTATGGGCTTTCTCAATTTATTGTTGTGATAGTCAATTTATTAGATCTGCCAGGTTATGAAGACTGAACTATAGGCTAGTTACAAATGCCAGCACCATAACCCACAGCATGGAGTCACATAAGAAGGTAACTGATACAGATTTTACATTTAAAGCAAAGTGGGTGAATATGCTATAGCTGCCTTATGAGACTGCAAATTACCAAAGACTACAGTTTGCTAAATGGCTGAGTTGGTAGCTACATATATTATACTGAAGCTGATAAATCTAACCAATTAAACCAACTAACACTTTTTGAATCATATAATTCATTTTAAATATAAAAACCACACTAATCACCTCTTATAGCCACACTGCTAATCATTTGAATAAAACAAAACCCACAATTACAACTTTTGTAACTGGAGATGCAACCTACAATCGAAACTTGTTTTTGAAGAACTTTAGAGGAAAAGGAAGCTATATTCTACTGGAACAGAGTTGAACAATAGGTATAGTTACATAGACATTATTTGTGTTGGTAGTGATGCATATAGTTCCTGAAATAATGATACACACAGAAGATATAGGGTTTTATTGGCTAAGTACTAAGAAAGGAAGAGGGGCTACAGCCACCTTAGCCCACCCACTCCCTAAATCCGCCTCTGGTACCCACAGTACAGAGAGAATTAGCTATATGGAGATTCACTATTTAAAATGGCCTTTGGCGTTAGTTTTCTTGGATTCGTGTTGGTTCTTTGGGATTACTTCAAAGTTGGGAGGGGAAACGGTGGGGCATTTTCCACTTCTATTTGTGAATTCCCACTCATTCCTCACCCTGCCCACACTGTGTTGGGGGGATAGGCATTAGTATAGGTAATCACACACATTTGAGTGGAATTATGGAATAATTGTACTCGTAACAGCCAAAATTGCACGAAAATGCGTGTGATTGCCTACTAATCACATAGTGACCACCCTTCGTGGTTTGTAGTACACATCTATCCAGTTCTATGTGGCCATTAACTTCTACCAGGTGATTGCATCATCCTTCTTTGTGTATTACATCATTTGTTGTTGCACTTAAAAGGCTTCACGTGTCAACAATTCTGATTGGCTACTCAAAATCTCTACATATGTTGCACTTAAAAAGGCCATTCACACGTATCTATAATGCCTTTTTATCGATTTTACAAACCTCTATTTGTACTCCATGGCTTGTGCATCACCTCATATCTTTTGATCACTAAAATTCCCTCAGTGTTTACAATGAGAACTTTCTATACTAACTCACTGCTTCTATGTCATTGTCTATGACACTTAGGCACTCGTAATAGGCATCTTCAAGGATTAAAAAAAAAAACCCATTGGTGATGTCAATAATTACCTCAGCTGCACCTCGGTGATTGTTGATGTCACCTCAGGTTTTTAAATCCTTGAAGACATAGAAGTTGTCCAGTTCATTTGACACATTGTGGACACTTGTAATGATGTTGTTTTAGTCATCCAAAAGGAGTTGTTACAGCTGAAACCGATGGAGTTTCAGCTGTGCCAGTTTGTGGTTGACATGGTAGCACCGGATTGGTGTACAATAGCAGTTGGATTAGAAGTGGAAATGAGAGCCACTAACAATGAGTCTCCAGTGGTTGAATTATGCACAACAGTATTTCAAAATTATCTGAAGTGTTGCCAACACCCAACCTGGAAGCACATACTTGAAGTGATGGAGTCTGAGGCAGTTGGTAGGAAAAATTGTGCCATATTTATCAAAACAATTTTACCAGGTACTTGTTCAAAATTTGTCATCATTTTTAAAATGCTTTTTAACAGAAATTGTTGATTTTGAGCCAGCTCATTGGGATAAAATTAAGCAACGTAATCATCAAATTGTGTTGTTGTCACACATGTATACATACGTATAAGTGTCTAGTGTACTAGTCCCAAGTTATACCATGTGCACTTAACAGGTAATATGTGACCATGTGTACTTAATAATCATAGTCTACAGTGTTTATATGGTGGAAATCACTGCATGGTGTAAAATGGAAGTAGAAAATCATAAAAAAAACCCAGGAATGTCACAGTACAATCAATGCTTTTACCAGGCATGTATCTAACAAGTACCACTGCCTGTAATATTAGTAGCTGCCATTTTCCTCAACTTAAACAAAATAATTTAATTAGTTGTATTCAAATTGCTTGGAAAGTGTATGGTAACAGGCACAAATAACAATCTCCAGCAGAAGCTTCCAGCTGTCATTTATAAGCACATGGGTCATTCATGTCAAATCAACAAGGAATTTAGGGTCACCTCCCGGATTTTGACAAAACTTGGTGTGTTTGTAGTACCTGTGGTGCTTATCACTCATGCAAATTTTTAGCTCCATACATTCCATAGTTTCTGATTTATGACCACAAATATTTTGAATATTTCATGAAAATTTGGTCCATCTCTAGTTATAAAATTGACTGCAACTTTGTACTGTGTAAATATTTTTATACCAATTTTGACTGATGGAAGACTGTTGATTGACCTTTCAAGTGATCCCTAAATTATGGGATATCTACTTAATTATGGTTCAAAAGTACTTCATTGAAAACTTTAGTCCTTTATATTTTGAAAAATGCTACTTGAAATTTTTTGAATTCTTTTATGAATAATGATTGGGTCATAGTCTATGTTTGATAAAATTTTTGTGGTGGGACCACAATGGGCTCAAGAGATATAATGAATTATGTTGTGGTATACGGTGGAATTTGCAGGCTATTTTTGCTGTATTGGAGTGTACACCTCCAATAACCACTTGTAACAAGGCTATACCAAGTTTTTCTTACAGAGTGAAGGTATCTAGGTACATTGCAACCTGTATTAGTGACCACCTGTATTGAAAGGCCATCTATGTGCTGTGGTTAAGTTATACTTCTTTAATGTATAGCACCAGAGCATCAACCCTTTCTAGCAAATCCAAAAAATGGTCCTTATTAGACAGGTTGACTATAAATTACAGATCTGACCACCATGTGTCCATAAACATCATGTAAATGTTGTACCATCTTTTCACAAGTACCTTCTTTATTAAGTTGAATACCACTGTAGTGAACTTAGCCATATTTAAGTTCCGTATGTGGCTGTATAGATACATACAACAGAACTCCTCAGAAGGGATACCTGGATACCTTGATAACCAGGACACCTGTTTATACACTGTACTCCCACTCTAGTGGTGCACATACATTTAGACCAAGATACTTCTGTGGCTTCTGTAATATGAGCACTTTGTTATGGTCCTAGCAATGGAGGGCTTTTACCATATGCATGCATTAATTGTACCTCAATTTGTGAAATTTTATTACTACATTACTTTACATTCACGACCACTTTGAAGATCAAGTCATAAATTCATACACATACTCACATAGGAAGTAAACATATTGACCACATATTTAACATTTACCTGTACTGATCTTCAAAATGTGAACGTAAAATACTTTGAACCACAGAGTTGTCTTGAGTCCAAAATGTACGTACAATTATAAAGTAAGATCATGAGGCTATCAAGGTGCCCAGATATCCTTTTTGAGGAGGTCTGTTGTACCCATGTATGTAACTTGAATAGTGTAGAGTGGGGATACGTATGTGAGTGCACTACGGCAAGATTTTACTTAATAAATAAGGTATAACTGAAGAGATGGTATAACATTAATGTGTTTATGGATGCATGATGATCTCATTAATAGCCAACCTGTCTAATAAGGACCATTTTTGGATTTACTAGAAAAGATTGATGCTTTGGTGCTATACATTAAGATCCAATTAAAGTATAAATTAGCTGCAGCTTATAGATGGTCTTTCATTACAGGTGGTCACTAATACAGGTTGCAATGTACCTAGACACCTTCACTCTGTAAGAAAAACTTGGTATAGCCTTGTTGCAAGTGGTTATTGGAGGTGTACACTCCAGTACTAGTACAGCAATAATAGACTGCAAATTCCACCACATACCACAACCTAATTCATTATATATCTTGAGCCCATTGTGGTCCCACTACAAAAATTTTATCAAACAGACAATGACCCAATCATTATTCATAAAAGAATTCGAAAAATTTCTAGCAGCTTTTTTCAAAATATAAAGGATTAAAGTTTTCAATGAAGTACTTTTGAACCATAATTAAGTAGATATCCCATAATTTAGGGATCACTGGAAAGGTCAATCAACAGTCTTCCATCAGTCAAAATTGTGTCTAAAAATATATACACAGTACAAAGTTGCAGTTGATTTTGTAACTAGAGATGGACCAAATTTTCATAAAATATTCAAAATATTTGTGGTCATAAATCAGAAGCTATGGAATGTACGGGGCTAAAAATTTGCTTGAGTGATAAGCACCACAGGTACTACAAACACGCCAAGTTTTGTCAAAATTCCGAGAGGTGACCCTAAATTCCTTGTTGATTTGACATGGAATGACCCACATGTGCTTAACAAGTATAGTTAATTACACAAATGATATAGTTTGATAAGCAAATACCAGAGTCTATCGTATGTTCTTTATAGGAAAGTACCCACAACTGGACATGTTTGTGATCTTAACTAAACTATACATCATACCTGTTAGGCCTATAATAAATGGTAAGTTTGTATTGTATTGGTGATGATATTATGATACAAACTGACCATGTACATATGTGCTGTTAGCATAGTGTATGTTCTACTGGGATTGTATGAGTGTGCTTCACTTATCTGGGCAATTTTAGCCTTTCCTGAGAGCACTGGGGTCACTGTATTTTAGTCTAAAATACATCTTGTTAAATAATACTATTTGTGTAATCCATTATATGTTGGGTGGTGGATTCATACACACTTTTAGAAGCAGTTAGGGGGACAGTGTCAGTGGATAAAAGAGAAATCATTGAAATAATTGACGTGGAAATGTCACCAAATCGTCGCATTAAGAAAGTCATTCAACTGCTTGAGAGGAAAATGAATGCATCCTTGTGTGCTATGCTAGCTAAGAGATACAGACCAGGTCAGTCAAGTGTTAGTAATGTAGTCTTAGTGGTAGTACCTTAACTTGTTACATGAAATGTATACTGATAAGTAGTCTATTTCATGAGGCTGGTGTTTGTTTTATTTTTTATGTATTATAAAACTTGAAGCTACAAGTACACTTCGTTAGTATGAACAGGAGTGTAGCAGTCCTTTGCACCAGCTACATACACATACATACTTACAGTCTACTAACTCTTTAGGTGCAGTAGAACCTTGGTTATCTCTGTGTCTCAGGCAATGGTAAAAGTGTTCAGATAAGTGAATTGTTTGGATAACTGAAGCCCATACATTTATATACAGAGCTCTGTTTAATTACTCTAAAAGAACATAACCTATACTCAAATACTTTAATGGAACAGTCATTTGCAATCTCGGATAAACGAGGGTACGGATAACAAGGGTCGAGATCTACTGTACTATTAAAACTGTCCAGTACTGTAGAAACCATATCAAATAAATTGGTTGTAGGAAATGAAATACTCATGACCTCATCAGTACGACCACCTCATTATTGGGCAACTAGCTGTGTTTGGTGTTATAGGAAGCCTTCTAAATACTTCTATATACATTTTGTGTTGTATTGCAGGCTCCTTGATACCATCAGGTGTTGGTGGTGCTCAACATGTCAGTGTAGATGTTCATCATACTTATGGGAGTACTACAGTTGGTGAGTTATCATAAGTACTTTATGCTTAATAGGGGGCAGAGATGTGTTGTGATTACTTCATTGCTGCATATGAGTAATAATTTAATTGTTCAGTAACTGATGTCAACAAATGGCCTTCATTAAGGTTACGGGTTACCCAGTAAATAATTTTGTAGGCACTTTGCTTATAGTTCTGTTTTAACTGTTTTGCTCGGAAGAACACACTAAAATAAAATGGTATATCAATGTACAAGGAATACCATAAGCCGCAATACACTCAACAAGGGAAGCGCTCATACAGAAATGCAGGTACTAAGCAGCAAAACTGCTGAGTTACTAAACCAGGTTTCATGGAAAGCCACACCGTGATATTTAGCACTAATAAGCTATAACTTAGTGATTTCTAGGTCCTCACGAACAAATTGAGCTGTTGTCCAATTGTAACAGCACGGTAGTGGACTCGTGGTATTTCCGTAGCAGTACTAATTGCCATTATCCTTGACAGATATGATAAATAGCTAGCTTCTCGTCAGTTTTCACACAAAGTCTCCACGACAGGACATAGATAATATAACCACCCATTGACACTGCCACAAAGAATTATTATTAATTGGCTGACAGCTGCTATTTTTGATGAATAATAACCACATCAAGCAGCAGCGCTAAATGCTGGTTTGCGGGAGACTTAATTTTATCTTTCGCAGTAAATTATTAACACTCACTTTGTATAATTCCTCTACTATTATTGTGTGGCTATTCAGCACTTTGAAATTAACAACCTTCTCACTAACACCTGCTCAAGTTTCGTGCCAATATTGCATCATCCATCACTATCACTCATTAAAAAATAATAACCTATTATTAAGCACCTAGCCTGTAACCTTAATGGTTTAAATTTGCCCATGGAGAACTGCAAATAATAACTTTTAAGGGGGGGGGCCTTTTTATTGAATCCAAACAAAAGTTTACCCTACCCAGTTTGTGAGTTCATATATGTTTCAGGTAGTAACTAGTTTCAGGCATCTCTTGCTAATAGTTTTAATTAGACAAAAACAATCACACAAGTTTTTTGTGCACATGCAGCACATTAATTCATCTTTGTTTAATAGCATGTTCATGCTACCATAACTCTCCAGGCTGGCAAGTTCATGTAGATAATATGGATAGAACTGTTGAGAGTGGTCTAGCTGGTCTGGGTATGGTCAGATTCATAATGCTCTAATAGAACAGTCAACTATATAGGTTCCTCTAGTAGCTTGCATTGGTAGTTTCACTCAAACTTGTTTCCAGAATTAATGTCAAAAAACTAAACTTTTCTTTTCTGATGAGGGGGGGCCTTCAGACCCCTCCAGGTTTGTATCTGCCCTTTCGTCCATAACACAGATGATAATGGCCTGTCCATGTTCCTTGTACCTTTCTATGACTCCAATGGATAAAAAAGCAATTGCTGTCTTATGGCTTACTCTTTACAAGTAACATAATGCCTGTTGAAAATCTGCCAAAAGTTCTAAATGGTTTGACCAACTGCCATTCTGGCTTTTGCACATGTATAGGTCTGTGATACTTGTGACCATATGGATTGGTATGAAATAGTAACAACATTAAAAACATTTCATAATTGTGGAGTCTCCTACTAAGCCTTTCTAGGATTATTTTTTTACAGAAATCGTTAAACCTTACCTGAACACAGAACTCTACATACGTAGTAGGTGCATTATTCATGTGCTGAATTTCCTTTTAGGTGGTTCCAGTTCTGCACCTACACTTGGGAGTGTTCTTCTTTGTGGTTAGTTGTACATAATAATATGTATTACACTGAGCCATTGGAGCGAAAATAAGTGTTACAGTGAACCATTGGAGCAAAAATAAGTGGCTCCATTAAGGTGGTGGTATACTGGAAGCCTGAAATTCCGAAAGTACACATACTCTCCTAAATTTAGTTCTAGCACACAGACCTTACAGGTTACACACACACGTCAAATTGCAATTGAAGAATAATGTACCCTCTACTACTGGCTACAAGTTCAGAGAAGTGGGATCTTTACTTACTGACTTACACCACGTCCAAAATGTGCCTTTGAAATAACCACTTGGTGTCAAATTTCAACGAAGCGAGCAGCTACAGATCTGCGATCACCACACTGTACATTAGTATAGACTACTAGCTAGTGGCCAGTAACAGAGAAGACTAGGTAGCTTTTAACACACAAGAGTTATTAACCATTATAATTTTCGTGGCATTGCAAAGTTGTGAAAACATTGCGAATAGTACTCACTACAGCAATAGAAGCCGTTTCTTTATACTACTGGTCACTACGCCTACGTATATTACACAAGCTAACACAAATACAGAGGTCTAACTCACTAGTATATTAGAGGAAACTGATGCAGAAAAACTGCCCTCGCTATTTGGGATACCATACTAAAACCACAAATTATCCTTGCCGCCAAAATTTCGTGCAAAGGATATCCCAACCAAAAACAGCTTATAGCTGTAAAAAAAGTGCACGTCCAAGTAAAGCAGAGTTAACTGCGACAAAAAGTAATGATATCATAATGCGCCCATGTGCGAGGTGTGCAAGTTGTAAAATTAATATTAGCTAATCAGATAATACAATGTTATTGTTAAAGTGTTAATGAGAACTATGTGATGCTGCTAGTTTTTAAGTGTGTGAGCATCTTCATAAATGCCACATAAATTTAATTCTCAATAAAGCAATGTGTATAGATTCTCTGATATTAATAAATAGTTTGAGTTTGGCCACCTTTCCTTTGTTCGTAACATTGCTGTATACAGGAAAGGCGGCCAAACTCAAACTATTTATTACTATCAGAGAATCTATACACATTGCTTTATTGAGAATTAAATTTATGTGGCATTTATGAAGATGCTCACACACTTAAAAACTAGCAGCATCACGTAGTTCTCATTAACACTTTAACAATAACATTGTATTATCTGATTAGCTAATATTAATTTTACAACTTGCACACCTCGCACATGGCCGCATTATGATATCATTACTTTTTGTCCCAGTTAACTCTGCTTTACTTGGACGCGCACTTTTTTTACAGCTATAAGCTGTTTTTGGATGGGATTTCAATACTTTTTGTTAGAATAAGCAATGCACGGTTGATAACAGTAGGTGAGTTTCCATGGTTTTGACAGAAACCCCAGATTACAGTGACAGAATATTAAAATATAACTGTAATTTTAGTGGCCAGGGCCGCCCACATTGGGGGTAACTGGGGTATTTTGCCCCCTACCACAGCCCGAAAGGGGCCACTTGAATACCTGTTTAAAGAAAGATCGATATACTCTAATAGAGCAGTCAGGATCTAGACCCTTCCTTGCCCCTGGGCCCCTCTTTAACCCTTTTCCCTGGGCCCTCTAATTTCTCTGGACGGCCCTGTTAGTGGCATGCAACTGCAGTCAACTAACACCCATTTTAACTAGTAAACCATTAACAACACTTTGCCTTTCATCTTGTACTGCATTGAAACGATCAAGATACTCTATTAGAGCAGTCACAAAACAGCTGTAACACAGCAATCAATATTTAGCATAGTTACAACTTCTGCTTAGCATCGGATTGTATAGTTTAAATTACTAGCTACTTACAGACTTTACAATATAAAAATATGGTACTTGTAGAAATGTGACTGTTCTATTAGAGTATCTCGATCTACTTCAAGCATTGACTAATTCAAGTGAAGAAGCTACGCCCCTGCCAAGAGATCTTGTGAAATGAAATGAGAATAGTAAAGAAAAGGCAAGTATGTACAGAGACAATAGAGGAGTGCGTAATTATGTCCTGTTGTAAATAAACGCCTTTAAAATTTATATTACTACTAAATAAACGCACCAGAATAGGCTTGTGTGGCTGTTGTCTCCATGGTTGTCTCATTACTTGTCTTTTCGTGTTGAAGTGATTTAGTCGCAATTGGTGAGTTTAACTATACATGCATTTGTGTTGTAAAACTTAATTGTAAAAAGGCGATTAGCACATATCATGATAAACATGTATTAGTCACAGTAGAGTCTCTCACGAAGTCACGATTATTACGAGACATTGGACCAGGGTAAAAAATTTACTGCTATATTTAGAGGTTGTAGCGTTTGTATATCTTAGTATCTTAATAAATAATCCCCCATGATCACTAATCACTAATAGTACAGTGAAAACTGGTCATTATTCAGGCCGTAGGGACAAAATTTTCTAACCTTGCCTTATAAAGAGGTGGCTGCATTATGCAGCCTTAAAAAAAGGTAAGAAGCATGCTGTTCTAACTGGCTATAGAGATGGATTTAGTGTATGACAGTGTATGAGACAGTGAGTGCTGGCATCAAGGGGGCAGCCAATCTGTTAGAGCACCAAAAGCACTGCTTCAGACATAGGCAGTTGACTGTCAGCCCCAAGTGTAAAAAGTTTCACTATTGGTCCTTATAAGCTCCTGAAGAAGAAAGTGATGAAGTCATTATCCATAGGATATATTTTTCAGAGTATCCATTTCAGTTCTACAATATAGTAGCCAAGCATAAGATGAACATAACACAGCATTCCAGTAGTTTAGTGGTGACTACAACACTGCCTGAGTTAAACTGTGGTGAGATTTGAGACTACCAGAAGCCCTGGAATGTCTTCAACACATGAAATACCAAATATCTAATGCCTGGCTTTCATCCACAGTGGACCTGTCTTGGTGGCCACTTGTACAGAAGGGAAACAGCTGCCACACAGTCTTGCGAGCGAAACAGCTAGTTGCCACACCCCTTAATTATCAATTTGTAAAATCTTTAGCAAAATTGTGTGTGCGAGCAAGTGCGATGTGGCAGTGCCGTGTATATGGTTGCTGCCTAGCAGTGACACATCACGAGTATTGAAGTCACAATGCGTTACTGTATCATCCATCTAAATACAATCTCTGAATGTGTCATTTTGTGTAGAGAGCAATCTTCCACAAGAAGTGACCTGCAGGTTTCAGTGTATATTGTTAACCATTAATATTGTTCACAATATTGTGAACTATATGTACAGTGAAACCTCACTTAGTGGCCACCTCTTTAATAAGACCACCTCATTATATTGGCCACCTCTAGTAGGTCCCAAATATAGCTAAGCATTACTTATGACCTCATTAATAAGGCCACCTTGTTATTCAGGCCAAATTTTTTGGTCCCACAGCTGGCCATATTAATGAGGTTTCATTGTACTTATGTGAATTTTTATTTTTCGTAACTTTTCTTCAGGTTTACTGATGGGCACTATGAAGCATTGTTGACTGGTACGTGTATAATGTGGTGACTTGAAATGCTAAAACAGTACGTAGCATATCTTGTATGTACATGTAATGTGTTGTAATGTGTCCACACATCCACACATCTTAGAAATAAATATAATTGTATTCTCTATAAATAGTCAGTTCCATTGTGCCACTGGGTCATAAGTTGGTTGAGTATGGATCATCCAGGGCACTTGAGTCACATTTTGTCCTGGCCAAGTGGATCTCATCCACTGACAGAATATACAGGATCAGATCACGTGTATAAATTACGGTGGAACTTGTTTATTGCCACCTTCACTCATTCGCAGGTAACAGTGTATAAATTCTCAATTGGAATTGGCTTTTCAAGAGTGGTTGTCTTTCTATACTAGTGGCCATTAAGATAGGTTGTACTGATAGAGTGTACATACTAGAGATGCAACAATATTCTCCACTTAGTGTCGTTTGATAGTGATGCAATGGAGACTATGTATTATTGCATTTAAATACTATACTATTATATTGCAACTCTAGCACGTATTTATAACAGGAATGTTTGTTAACTGTTTAGACATACTGGAGCCACACCCATTCATCTGGATTCTACAAATGGAGTCATACCAACTTGTTGTCATCATACTTACTCGTTACTCCCATTGTGTTTGGATGAATATACATGCCTTCATGTGAGACTTACTACCATGGCGGGCCACTGGAAAACATTTGCATAGCAGTTATATTACAGTCATTATTGTACAATTCTTACATTATTGTTGTGAAAAGTGTTTGGTATTCATGTGTCTCCTCTGTATGTTGTAATTACATGTGTAATTTTGTGTGGGGGTGCTATAAAATGCAATAATGTATGGTGACAATTGTATTAGGCGATTTTGCACGCTTCCCATGTGCTAATTACTCACAGCTTGTGTCAACAACTGGTAACCGCAGTTGTACTCTTGTGTCATTCTTTAAGCCGCGCCCTTAGAGGACAAATTACGTGGGGGCGACTAATTTCAAAACGAAAGATGGTATGCAGCACCATAGATTATATCTATGGACTATAATCTATGGCAGCACACTTCTTGGTGGCTATATGTACTGATTAACTACATAGAGCGCCAGTTCATCAATACCCAGTGACCGCAGTTGTGCTCTGCGTCATTCTTTAAATTCCGAGTAAAATTCTTAGAGAGCAAATGACGTGGGGGCGACTAATTCAAATTTCAAACTAGCCATTCTCGAAAACAAATGTTTCAATCTGAACGAAACTTTCAGAACAGTTTAAAGACACATTGCCCTACATGCCAAGCGAGTATTGCGGAAAACAACAATCTGGGATTTGTATTTGGCCTCTAGGTCGACTGAGGACGACTGAAACTTCGTTTGGTGCTGAAATCACGACTGTAGGGTAATCATGTATGGTGAAATCGATGATGTGAATCTTGAGGTGATTGAGTGAATACTGAAGCGATAGCAGGGCAATCAATGTTCGGAATGCACAAAGGAACGCAAGGCATACACCTGCGGTTGCGTCTAACCGCATGGGATTAAAATAAAAAAAAATGAAACTTCCCCTTTGATGTCGGCAACCTCGATCACGAAACAATCGGCATGGATTTGCTTCACTGCTTGTGTGGTAGTTACTAGTGACACGATGAGTTCAACTCCAGAGTTTCAGAGGGATAGCGTAAGTGACGGGTGGATTACAGGAAGGCCGAATTTGACAACGTTCGTTCTTGTAAAATCCTCACGTAGTGGTCGCGTCATTTATTGTCTGCGGCGCGCGTTTCTGCTTTACTGTCCGCGCGACTCACTACCGTGAGTCTTGATAATTGTTCTTACACATATCTTGTATAGAGGGGTTCTGCTGTAGTGTTTTGAGTGTTGTGTGGCTATAATAATGACAATTACGGCCATGTCACTAGGCCAAGAGTTGTAAGACTACTTCAATATGTGAAGTATATAGGTCCCAAACACAACTGAGATGTACTTCATGACCTCATTGTAAGACCACCTTGATATACATTAGTGATCGTGTCAACTATATAGAAAAACTCATGTAATCCTATGATACATTTATTGTGGCTGTAGTTGGTTTGTTAGTCTGAGTGCTATATATTTGGGAAGGTTACAGGACCTTTATCTGGGTAGCTTTTCAGAAAAAGTGGACCTTTTTCAAGACAATCTTTTTATATGGCATGATGCAGATTACGTTATCATGGTGTATAAAACGAAACTAGGGGGTCTGGGGGCATGCCAAATTTAGTGGCATTTCAGTCGATAAAAATAACAATTTCATAGATAAGCTCAAGACCAACTATTTGGATAAAATCTGGGAGATATATCTCTGCTGTTACTGTAATTATACAATCTGTACATGCATTTGTCTAAATATAATACACTATATTGGAATGTCACAGTGAATAAGAATGGGAAAGTGTCGGATCATGCATTGAAGCATGGATACTATTTTATGGGCTCTGCATGTATGCCCACTAAACTTTTTATATTATGAAAGTTCTAGTTAGACAACTACAACTTTTAAATAAAAATGTAATTGTGACTGTTCTATTAGAGCGACTGTTTGACTGCTCTATTAGAGTATGTCGATCTCACATTGCATTGCAAGTGCTGAACAAGCCAGCTATTTGGAGCACTTAATTCCTCGTTAGTGGTATTTAGTAAACTGTAGCTAATGGACTTTTGATACGACTTGTATACTAAAATGTAGACCTTTTTTCCAAGAGGGTGGTTCCTCGGAACCCCCCTGGCTATGATAAAAAGAATTTTTTTAGGGTGTCTTCAACTATACTATAAGCTAACAAACCCATTTGTCTAGCAAATCATTTTGTGCAGCATATCGATACTGTTGCAACTGCTGTGACAAATTGCATGGTAAAAAATAAATGTGATATATGAGAACCATTACTTGTATATTTCTTGTGAGGCCATATGATCTTTTCACAGGTGTCGACTGTGTTAACTAATACCAGCACGAAATGTAGCTACCTGATTTATGTGACATGTTGCCATAGTGATAGTTGTTGTAACACAAGGTTTGGATGACAACAGCATACTACTGTATCATATTTCTGCCATCGTAACAACAGGCCTACCAAATAAGCACAATTGAAGCCTTGCTACAGAGCCCAGTGGGAGTGGCAGCACAGACCTTAAAGGAAGATGTTGTGATGTGTTGTTACCATCTTGGTGTGTGTAAACACATGCAGCAGGGTGAACTTCCTTAGGAGATGGCTATGTGCTTCTCCAGCCTCAGAATGGCTGTATTGCCAAGGGGATGAGGGAAGCATTTATTGACTATAACATACACCAAGCTGCTGCCGACAGGTTAGCATCAACCACATCCACACTACTATTATTGTTGCCATGGTTACCCAAATGAGCATCGTCATGCAAGCTGCAGTTGTGACGTTACCATCGTAAAGAGTTGCTATTTCATCAGTGAAGAAAACTAATGACACCATGGCAACCTGGTGGCACGTACAAGTGAGCATGTGCTGCAGTAAGTGCAGTTGTGTCCATTTAACTGTCTGTTCACAGGACAAACCTATAGTGAGTCTACTAGCAGTCCAGAAACACACTTCAGACCATTATTTAACACAATTTAAAATGAGTTAGCGTACAATACATATATTATTACATTGTAAGAAATGTCATCCTTGTAAGTATAAACAAAACATGCAACACATACATATGGTTTACTTGTGCATGTCATCATTGGGATTAAATAATCCATCCTGTAAAAGATCTTGTGTATACATAAAGGTTTTCCAATGAATACTATCTGTCGTCATCCTTTCAGTTCATTGATCCACCAGTTTGTAACAGAATTTCATAGCTGGGAACTTCAATTCTCTGTTGGAAATAAATGGAAAGTTTTGGCCTAGACTAGCAAGGAGAAGAGCACCATTCATCATATTTACTGCCAATTAAACCAATCTGATATGGTAGTATCAAGAGTTCTAATGTAAATTATGTACTCTGGGTAGTATATACACGCCTTTCCTCTAGCAATTTGTTCTTCAAATTTGCTATAAAGTGACAGTGTGGCAACTGTTGGCATCACACAAACAGGCATTTCATACTGTTACAAGTCACTGGAGCAACAATGTTTTGAGCTTTAGTTGTCTTGCAACATTCTAGAAAACCACTAAACTCTATCTCTGTCTCACATGACTATCATCAGCCTAGCCCCACCCCTTACACTGCAAACTTAAACTAGGCTATTTAACGGTAGCCATCTCATTCCTTAGCTCTTCTTTCACAGATGCCTACATGTCTGCAGGCTGCAGCTACCTTTGTCTTCAGCTCCAGTGTCTCCAGAGCTATCTGCTCTGTATCAGTGCATCCCTATGACAATGAGCAATATTAACACTCATTGTGTCATCGAATATCTCGATGCCAAACACATAACAATTATTTAAATACATGATTAGCAGCACCACGTCTCCTTTGGTAAACATAAAGATTCACCATACAGCAGCACTATAGTATTGGATTACAATAGAATGATGGTATATGTTATAGCTCCCAACCGAACTGCTTCTAGAACACCTACTACTGAAACTAATACTGCATGTGCACACTAAAAGGATTAGAAAATGGTTAGCCATAGATTATATATTCTCTAGGTGGGGAATGTAATCTATGCCTGAACTCCATAAAACAACTAAAAACGGTTAATTCACAAAACGTGATTTTTTTATTTTATCAGAAGTTCAATGGCGGATCCAGGATGGGGCATTTGGGGCAAATGCCCCCCCTTCAAGAAATTGCATACAAGATCGAGATACTCTAATAGAGCAGTAAATTACTCTAATAAAGCAGTCACAATGTTCATGAGGCAGTGCAGCTTACTTATGAAGCTATTTATTTTACATAACATACGTGATATAATATATTTGGTAAAGGATAACTAGCTATTGTTGTTGTGACCTTTTTTTTTTTTGCTCTTCAACTTTTTTCAGCAAGGTGCCCCCCTCTTTCCAGACTCTGGATCTGCCCCTGAAGTTGGCCCACAATAAAATGAGTGCTTCCCTGCCAATCTACCTGAGTAAATGCTGCTAACTTAGCTGTGCTTTTTGTGGGGTCATGAATGACTGACATAACAAAATTAATGCATAAAGATAGCTACTCACTAGCAGGGGTGTAACCAGAAAATTTAAATAGGTGAGGCAGATCTAGGATTTTGTTAAGGGCAGTAGAAGTGACCACACAGTGTGTGAAGCACACTCTGCGAAATTTCGCCTTCTAGGGGGTCTGGGGGCATGCCCCCCAGGAAATTTTGAAAATTAAGTGTTTCGAGTTTGAATCTGGGGGAAATTTTAGTCATACTATGGAAATAATTATTGCAAAGAATGTGCACTGGAAAATTAATACAATGAAAATTAATACAATTATTATGTACAATAGCTGAATGTACAATAGCTTATATACCTTCTGTAAGTGCATGTTCTTTGGAGTTTTGAACTGTCAAAGAAGCACTTGGTTCAAGCTCAGGTGTAGACTCAGGCTGAGAAGAATGAGCAGCAGACCATACAAGCATAAAGGGCATTACTTAATCTATAAGGCAAAGCTATTCTCTAGATTAGTTAGTTACTAGCCTATTATGCTTATAATAGAATACTTTGGAATTGATTATAATAAGATTAATACCTAGCATTAACTAAACTCACCCCATAAATGTAGAATGGTAATTTGGCACTTCTTTTTTGGTTGTTGTGACCATAGGCGTAGCAAGACATTTTTAGATAGGGGGATCTAGTTTGTGTTGAAGAGCAAAAAAAGGTCAACACCTACTAAGAATGGCTGCCCTCCACTAAATAATAGTTTGTATCACTGATAAAGCACATAAAATCCTTATTCACAACTTCATAGTTTGCTACGTATACACTGCTTCTCTGAATTCTGTGACTGCTTTATTAGAGTATCTCGATCTTTTTTGAATTTACAATCATAAAATCACAAAGTGGACCCCAGCCCCCCTTGCCCCCCCGGTTACTACGCTTATGGTCACTTGTGACTCCTCACTCTGATGATCCATTTTTTTAGCAATAAAAAAGAATCGCCTAACCATTCAAAAAATTATAATAGGTGCCAACTGTTGTTTGTAACGAAGCAGTACCGAGGGTAATCTGCTATGGATGGCTTCGTATTAATTTCCATGGTAAGTTCCCTAGTACCATAAATTGTTGTAACATTAAGTTTCAAGTATAAAAAAGTCCACTACTAGCTTCTCACTTCAATTACTAATATTTGGTGGGGCAGCTGCCTCACCTGCCTACATGGTAGGTACGCCCCTGACTAGTCATGTAGTCTCAGCAATACAACTATTAAAACCAACGATCACACTATCATACCACATAGAAATGATCAGTGTTCACTATTTCATGTTCTCCACTCCCAGCAAATTCAGTAATGGCGAATCTGTTCATGCGTTTAGTTAGTCACCTCGTGTGTTGTGGGATGGCAAGAAATCTTCGACTAGCTGCCTGTATACTTTGCTACATCACTTGAGAAGAAGAATTAGGAGGGATCCACTATCAGTAGCTGGGTTGAGTCAAGGGTTTTTTCTGTTTTCCCCGAGATTCACCAACCCCCTGTGTAATAATGTGACTTTCCGTAAAACAAACAAAAACGGTGAGTTCACAAGACTAGAAAAATTTTCTAAGTCAGAAGTGGGCCCAAAAAAAAAATTTGCCCTCACTCGGCCATACTAACGGAGTTGCTTCCACAACCATATGAGCATACAAGGCTATAGTAAGGCCACTGTTGGAGTATGCTTGTGTAGTGTGGTCACCACATACTGCTAAAGATGTGAATTTGTTGGAGGCTGTCCAGAGACGTGCTGCATGGTGGGCTTGTGGTAGTCGTTGGAACCCAACCACATGTTCTTGGTCTCTTCCCCATGAAACCTGTTATCAAAAGTTGCATTTACCTCCCTTGTGTTCCAGGCGTGACTATTTATCAGTTTGTACTCTTCAGGACATTCGTCACAATGGTTCCATTCCTTTTCTGAAGTACTGTACTTACAACACGTTGGCTACACGTAGTCATTCTCTTTCTCTTGTACCACCCCTGTCAACAATTAATGCTAGGAGGTATTCTTACTTTGTATGGGTATGTTTTGTCTGGAATCAAGTGCCTATTGATATCTTGGGAATTGCAACCCGTACTGCCTTTCGCCATGCTGCATATAAACACTTCTGTGGCATTTTCTAAGTAATTTATTGTTAATGTTGTATTGCTTTCGTGTATTGGTATTTTGTTGTGTAATGTTGTCTTTGTTTTGTAATGTTGTATTTTGTAGTTATTTTTGTATTCTGGACAGTACCTTGTACAGGCTTACACCTTTTGTACTTGTCCTTCCCGGTCTGTGGTAAATTGATAATAATAATAATAATAATAACCACTTTCTCTCCGGCTCTTACTTCGTCAACAAGGTATTTAACCAAGTTGTTACATGTGTTACTTTTGGAGTTGCCTGCTTGAGGCAAGTTAATTAACTAACCCAAATTGGGCTGAATGGAACGTAAAGTGTTACTTAAAGTATTATTGTTTTTTGTTATTATTTCCGGGCTAGATGGACTGCCCTTGCCACCATCCCCAGCACTAGTTGGCATGTACTGGACAACTAAGAGACATAAGGTTGGACTCAGTAGTCCCTGTTTTCATCACAGTGGCTCATCTCTGGAGAGATGTTAGCAGATCGTAGCAAGATGGACCTGCTACCACGGATACACACTGTTGTTGAGGGCAACAGAGAAAAGGACAGTGTGCAGGCCAGAGTATGGCTGTATGCAGTTAAATCTCAACGAGACAGTGGGTCAGCCAAACGTGTATAGAAAACTATGGCTTCTTTTCCCATTCCCCAGTAGTGGGGGTAAAAGAAGCCTGCTCTATTTCTCTGAAGAAGGGTAGCTAACACAAAAGGCTAGATAGCCCGTACAAAGTGGTCCCCAACTCAGAACATACATACACACATACAATTTATCTGTTTATGATTACTGCAGAGGCATACGCAGTAATTTTGAAAAGGGTTTCCACTACAGCTAAGTGGCTGTTATATTAGAGTAGTTTATATTATCTGAATGCTTTATTAGAGTATCTCAATCTTTTCACCAAAATCAATTCAGAACAATGCCACAGGTGTTGCCATCATGTTAGAAACTATTATTTAACTAAGTAAAAGTCCTGTTCCATGATAGATTCCATATTCCGGAAACCTGAAGTTTCAATTTCTTTATGTTTCAAGTACTGTGTAAAATGCAAAGGGGTTTCCTGAAACCCCCTTGGTACATCCCTGTTACTGGGCAATCAGCACAGCTGGTGTGCCCCAAAAAAAAGGAAATTACAGTATTAGGTACAATTATATAATTATTATTAGACACAAACAAATACAAAACAAAGTTATACTACTTACGCTAACTAGCTATATTTTACAACAATCACACAAAAGACCACATAATTACAAACTAAATGCCTAAGCCTATATGTAAAACTTCCTGCAGTCAGCTGAGACAAAACTGCCAATGGTGTAGAGTTCCATAACATTGGTGCAGCCACAAAAAAGGAGTGCATGGCCTAAATGCGTTGATAGTTAAAGCACTAGGTTCAAAGTCAACGAATGTGACCTTGTGGCTAACGTATTGAATTGGAAAATATTTTTAAAAATCAATGGCTGTTCTCTTATGAAAGATGTAGTAGAGAGTCCAAATAGATAATTTTCAATGAGCTTTGGGCAAGGGCCATCACAATTCACAATAAAAGATATGGACCATTTTGGCATGGCCTGATTATGGAGTTCTTGTACACAAACATTTGACTACTTTTCGAGTCTTTCTGCAATGGCCCTAAGTAGTAACATACATTATTAGTAGTTTGGAGTATGCATGTTCTTTCTACAACTAGCCAGAGCCAAACTCAAATACATCATAATTATGCTTTTACCTCATTTTACCTCTATGCTTTTATTTTGGCAAACAATGGTCTAATTGGTATTAGCTACACCTCACATCAGAGATGATGGACAATGATGTTGAATGTGAAATTTGGTGAATTTTTCAAGGAACAATGCAAAATGATCCCATTTTTTTGCTTTTGTACCTGCAAGTGACAGGTGCTGGTGCAAAATCATTAACTATACCATCACAAAGCTCATCTTTTAATGGACTCCACAGCAGGTGGCTCGCCTCTCTAACCAGTTGGGCACAATTTATATACGGGCACAAGCTGACCTTCACTACACCACTGAAGAGGGGTAGAGGTGTACACATATAATTTAATTTGCAGACTGATTGCATAATTAATTTTTTGTTATCTTCATGTAGGGTGATCAAGGGGATATTGAAGTGAACAGTCCAGAAACTTACCCTGCATCAATGCCACAATCCCCATCACAAATACCACAATCTCCAACACCAACCTCTATGTCACCATTTACGCCTTTTCCACCAGTACCACTGCTGCCATCTCTACCGATACAATGATATACTTATTATAGGGAACCAGAGAAGGGCCTATTGATAGTGCTGTTATAAAGCATGTGATCATGATTCAACAACATCAGTTACGTACAATAAAATCTTCAAATGATGAGGATGTTCAAAGGATCAATATCAGAAGATCACAAGTGTATTCTGATTCCCTGCAACATTTTTCAAAGAAGGCATTTGATGTAGAGAAATTATTGAAAGCGTGCTTCGTAAGACAAGAAGCAGTTGATCTGGGAATCCTATTTCAGGATGTCATGGCTGTTGCTAATGACACTTACTGTACTGTTGAAAAAGTACTTTCAACATTTTCAACTCACAGGGGTATGGAGAAGTTTAACAGAAATACTCTAAGACAAGAAATTAGGTGTTAAGTATATAAAATTGTACACATTGTTATGACATATACATACAATATCAATTACAGGTGACATGTATTACTGTTGATTTGCAAAATTAATGTTGTCCTAGTATATACATCAGGGGCGGATCTAGGATTTATAAAGGGGGGGGGGGCTAATTCAAGGTACTAATCTCTTGGGTAGAAGTGTGCAAAGCATGCTGGAACTAGGGGGGTCTGGGGGCATGCCCCCCCCAGGAAAATTTTGAAAAATAGATGTTAAAACACTGCAATTTGGAGACATTTCCACATAAAATTCATAATATTTTCTGCCTGTAGATATTTTATATATACTGCCTTTAGATTATAGGTATGGCTCTCTGAAGCATTTTGCTAATGGAAAAGTTTTGGTAGTTATAGACAACCAAGTACATGATGCACCCCTTTCACAATTGTACAACACTGAATAGGTGCATGTTAGAATAATAATGTTGAAAGTGGAAAATTTTGAAATTTGAACAATACAAGATTGAATCCGAGAGCATTTTCAATGGAAATTGTGTACCTGAATTAAGTATTGCCATACATATTAACTACTCAAATGGATGAATGAAGCCCTTTAAACAAACTAATTCACTTCATTGTATGTATAGGTGCAGGCAGATTTGGAAAAATTCCATAAAAGAACCAACTACAAGCTTCCAGTGAATGATCTATTCGAGTAGTTAGCTGACTGCTCTATTAGAGTATCTCGATCTTGTACACCTCCAATGCTAATCCGGGTCCTTGTTGCATAAACTTTAGCATAAATCCACTGATAATACACCTTGGAAAGATGTTTATAAGGTGGTTTTATGAGTATTTGTATTATTAGTGATCATATAATTATGCTAAGACAAAATTTCATTATAATACTCAGCATATTGATCAAGTAAAGCCTAAATATGAAGGGGGGGCTTCAGCCCCCAAAGTCCCCACCCCTGGATCCGCCCCTGTACATTGCTCATAAAATTGTTTTCAAAATCTGTACAACCTGTTCCAGGGTAATAAGCTCATTAACAACCTGTTTGCATTTTTCTTACAGCCTACAGTTGTATTGTTGGCTAAAAGGACAACAAAAAACCATGCCAACAAGTATGAATTTATATGTTGGAATCTCTACAAGGTCCATCTCCTCTGGCATTAAATCTTGTTGTCTGCTTGTTAATCCAGATTACTTCTTGAGGCATGATACTGCACTTAGTGGCCTGTAATCATCTAGGTACAATTGAATGGGAGTCATGTCGCCTTCAGTTGACCGCAGAGTGTCAGAGTTCCAGCCACCTTGAAAATCAGCCAATGCTTTGTTTATTTGAGTTGAAATTAAAACTGGTCAACATCAATACTACACCACGATACGTAGCTAGATACCTTGTTGAGATGTCCAAATCCTGGACTATGTCAGCTTCAATACAGGTTCTACTAGATCTTCTGGAATCAAACTACACCACAAGACAGCCCATACCAATGCAGCTATGAACTCCTATTTTTTTCGCCTCCTAGACTATGGAACTCTTTGCCAATAATTGATCATACACAATCACTAGCTGTAAGAAAACAGAAATTGAAGAAATTTTTATGGAATCATTTCCTAGCTAACTTTGACAATTCACCCTGTTGTTTCCATTACCTTTGTTCCCGTTCCCATTGTTCCATAGGCGGCGGAAAGGGGGGGGGGGGGGGGGGGGGGGGCTAGGGGGCTAAATCCCCCCCTCAGAATGATATAACACCGAAATTATCTTTCTTGGAGTGGGGCTGAAAACCGTGATAAAGATCGAGATACTCTAATAGAGCAGTCACTCTAATAAAGTAGTCAGTGTGTAGCGAGCTATGTAAGGATTTTTATGTAGTTTATCAGCTATAAATGGTAGCTGGTGAGGTGGAAAGCTCTTGTCAATTGGTTGTGACTTTTTTTTTGGTCTCACCTTACCAAACTACACTGTTAAAAATAAAGAGTAACCACCACTCTGAGAGTTCCCAGTGTAGGGAGGATTTAACACCCCATGGAGAGTAACCAACACTCTGAGGAGAATATCCATTAGGCCAATGAAACTTGATTACTAGTTTCTCGCTCAGATTTTTGAAAATTTGATGCGGGCGGGCGGTTATTATTCATTATTCATTATTTTTCCAAAAGCACAACACACATCCAAAAATGAAGATTTCTGTCAAAAAAACAGTGAGATCTACACTGATTGTTCTTGCATTAAATAGCTAAAGTACGTTACTAATCTATAACAAGTGAATTTTCCATTAGAGTATAGCTGATTGCTCTATTAGAGTAAAAGTGACTGTTCTATTAGAGTATTTCGATCTGAAATACCAATAATGAAATTCCATGCGGGTGTATCAAAAGCATGCGGGCGATGACGCGAAACTGCTAATCAAGTTTCATTGGCCTTACTCTGAAGAGTACGTGACACCACCTTCAGAGCATGTGTTACTCCCCAGTTACTCTTTTGGAGTAATGGTTACTCTCCTGGGGTGTTAAATCCTCCTTACACTGGGAACTCCTTGAGAGTTGTGGTTACTCTTCATTAACAGTGTATAGAAATAAGTCAGCCCAGCCCCCCCTCATATCAACTACTTCCTCCGCCGCTGCATTGTTCCAAGAATCCTGCATCTAACAATTTTAACCACAAGTATATGTAGATGTTAGTGTATAGTTATTTTTTAATGTATGTTAGGCTATCAGTGTAGGTCACTGGTAGACCCTCAGAATTATTATTCTGTAAAGCATTATTATTATTATTATTATTAAGTCTCGCTTTGAGGAGTAGGAGCCAAGACAACTGGTGGCATCACATGGATGCTTGCGGAGGAAGCCACACTGTTGTACACTAGATCCGTACGTTTTGTACTTGGTTCTGTGCTATTGCCCCAGCAAATGTTAAAAACGCTTGTTCCAAAGCTTGTGATAACATATCTTGCCATGTATATGTGATAACCCGGTACGACATCCGCCATCCTGCTTTCGGTTGCACGTGCGAGGATTTATTCTACACGTGCACAAAGGTATCGATTATTGACAATCATTACCAAACGATAATATCATGTGTTTGTGGAAATACTAAATGCCTAATAAATCACGTTTATAAAGTATATGTTAATAATTTACAAATTACGTGTATGGTTTATAAATTATCTGAATGATTTATAAGTATGCATGATTTGTAAAGTATAAGTATGATTTACAAAGTATATGTCTATGATTTATAAAGTATGTGTATGATTTATAAAGTATATGTCTATAATTTATAAAGTAGTGTATTGATTTATAAAGTATGGTTATAGTTTATAAATAAGGTGTTTTTGTACTATTTTGGCACAAATGGCACCCCATAGGTTTAGCTGCTTTTTGTCTTTAAATTAGGCTTGATCTAGTGCAATTTTAACCCTTGATCGCTTGATTTGATCTCTGCCTGATATATAAATGCACGAGCCTGAGGGCCGTCAGGCCCGAAGGCAAGTGCGTTTATACAGGCAGAGCACGAGTGCACGTTGTATAACTGTTATGTATCATTCACCTAATAGGTGGGGAGAGTCTCACAAGACAGCTGTAACATTTATAAAGGCCAGGTTTCTAACATCGATTGTGGGTAACCAAGCCTGACGTTGCGATGACGTTCCCCCTGCAGTACTGCAGCCACCTGAGATATTGAAAGCTAGTACGCTATGGGTTATATCACTAACCTGCATTCGCTGTTCCACTCTCATCATGTAGTGCTCAGCATGCCAGCATGCCATATAGACTAAGCACCAGACTAATCACCATAGTGATTCTCTCGAGCGAAAAAAAGCAGCTAAATAGACGGTTTAAGTAAACAAAACCTAACTACTAAACGATACTAGTCTAATTCTTACTATTCACACTGGCTAAACTCGAATCTGGTGGCATGACAAAACTGGTTACCACAATCGAACGTAAAGGTTAGTATTATTTAGAATGTATTTGTTTTATTTGAGTCATTGTCAAAGTGGACTACAGTTTAATCTGGGCTAAGATGGCACCAGACTAGTAAGGTGTATAAGTACGTTTATATATATGTACCACTCTGCGTGGGCAGTTCAAAGGCACCGCCAGTGCCATAATTTGTATATTGCACTGCTGCAGACCGCAGCGAGTGCATTATAACATATACCACTTTCACACCTCACTTCAAAGGGAAGAGAAGGTGTATAAGTGGTATAATAGCACTGCTAGCAGTGCTCAGGAATGCAGTAACGAGAATAGGAGGTAGTATATACAAGTTATATCACTCCTAGGAGTGATATAACTTGTATATACTACCTCCTATTCTCATTAATGCATTCCAAGCATTCTCAGAAATCATTTGATTTCTTTGATGAAACTGTGTGATCTCCTCTCCTTTAATATAGCGACACTTCACAGGATCGATAGTGGGTTTTAGTTTTTGTAAAGTGAGCCAAGGCATAGATCATGGACTTGGGGAAGAAGATAGTTCATTGTTTTAATGAAGAAGGTCACAGGTTAGTTTATGTTAAACATATTACATTCAATAGTCACGTGGGGATGTCCCACAGACACTGGGTGTAGCGCTGAATTGATTTGGCCATTAGTGTTAATAGTATTCGCTACTTTAGTTTATTCATGGCTAGTAAAGTAAGTACTTTAGTGTAGTTGAATCATCTTTACATTGCCGTTTGACACCTGGTGCGATGTCACACACGCGTAGTGACTGGGCGTGGCGCTTAATTGGCTAGGCCATTATAGCGCGGTAAACATATTCACTGCTTTAGTTTATTCATGGCTAGTATAGTAAGTACTTTATAGTGCACTTAAGCTTCATTATGAGCTGTTCAGCTGGTATTTGAAGCTTCCTGTGTTTAATTGCGTACCCACAATCGAAGCGATCTGCATGCTCGTGACGATACACTTACGTTCGGTCTCTCAGCAGTGCCTTGTCGTTGCTCTTACGACGTTATCCACAATCGAAAGTCACATGGTCCCACATAAATACACTCGCAAAGCATTCCTGCAGTTTCCATGTACACTTGCAGGTGATTCACCCAAGTGGAATATATTAGTTGTAACATGGGCACTTGTGATTTGCCTGAAATATACACACTCGCACTCGGGCTGCGCCCTCGTGCTCGTGTGTATATTTCAGGCAAATCACTCGTGCCCATGTTACAACTACTACTTATAACGCACTGGTTGCGGTTTTTTAGACCACAACGAGTGCATTATAAGTTATAATGCACCGACCGCAGTGCAATATACAGATATTGCACTGGCTGCGGTTTTGTGCAGCATAGCACAAGTGCCGGTGGCGAAGACCACTACGACACCTCACCTAATAGGTGGAAAAACACTTCACAGATCACTCGAATTCTTTTATAGCCTGACATGTAAAGGTCGATTGTGGGCCATAACGTCACCAATACGTATAATGTTTACAAGCAGCCAATGGCGATCGAAAAATCCAACACGGGTGGCCACAACTCTAGTCTACATATATATATATATAAACGTACTTATACACCTTACTAGTCTGGTGCCATCTTAGCCCAGATTAAACAGACAATTCCAACTCCACAAAACACAATTTCCCATCCTCAACAGATGTTATAAGTTATAATGCACCGACCGCAGTGCAATATACAGATATTGCACTGGCTGCGGTTTTGTGCAGCATAGCACAAGTGCCGGTGGCGAAGACCACTACGACACCTCACCTAATAGGTGGAAAAACACTTCACAGATCACTCGAATTCTTTTATAGCCTGACATGTAAAGGTCGATTGTGGGCCATAACGTCACCAATACGTATAATGTTTACAAGCAGCCAATGGCGATCGAAAAATCCAACACGGGTGGCCACAACTCTAGTCTACATATATATATAAACGTACTTATACACCTTACTAGTCTGGTGCCATCTTAGCCCAGATAAAACAGACAATTCCAACTCCACAAAACACAATTTCCCATCCTCAACAGATGGACCACTCTCCACTAATCAATCTCAGTTCACCAAATCCAGTTACCTCTGATCCCTCCCAGTCAACCACCACCACCCAAGTCAGTAGTGACAAGTGACTAGATCATGTCTGTCTAATCAACATACGTAGTATAGTAAATAAGTTAAAAATTTTCCAGGACTATGTTTATTCAAGATCCCCTGATGTTATAGGAATAACTGAGACCTGGCTGTCTAGCAAAATTTATGATAATGAAATTCTACCCTCGAACTATTCACTGATTTGCAAAGATCGTGACTCTCGTGGTGGTGGAGTCATGCTAGCTGTCCATAATTCCAAATCATACAAAATTTTACCTTCTCCTCCTTGTTTAGAAGTGCTTTCAGTTAGTATTGGATCAAGCTCTTCAATTATCTACTGCTTAGTATATATTCCCCCAAACTCCCCTGAAGAGTACTCAATAGAATTTTTTAATTATCTACAGTCACTCAACAGTGCTACTGATAACTTACTACTTCTTGGTGATTTCAATTTTAGCGATGTTAATTGGGACTCCTTGTGTGGCCTTTCTCCTGCCTCAGCCAAGTTCTGTGATATTATTTTTAATTTGAATCTTTCTCAGCTAATCTGTGAATCAACTCATATTGCTGGAAACATGCATGATCTTATTTTAACAAACATTCCCGATCACATTCAATGTAAATGTTCATTCTGTACCACCTCTGTCTATTCCCTCAGATCATTAAATAATAACTTTTGATGTACAAACTCTCAATCATGATGTACATAACCAAGCAACAACATCATTTGTCTTTACCAAAGGTGATTACGACAGTCTCTGCTACTTTCTAAGCAATTCTGACTTCTCCCCTTGCCTTGAGTCTAACAATATTGAACATGTGTGGTGCTACATTAGTGAACTTATCAAGGATGGGATAAAACAGTTTATACCCACTGTTGGAGTCAATTGCTACAATCAGCCTAAATGGTTCAACTCTTCTATTAGACACAATATTAATCGTGTTCGAACTCTTAGACGTAAATACAATAAGCATCCCTCTGAACAGAATAAACTCAAACTTGAAAATAATGAAACACTACTCCAAGCTGAAATAAGCAATGCTAAGGCTGACTATGAATCTACTTTGATCTCTAACTTTTCCTACAGCAACTCTAAAATCTATAAGTACATTCGAAGTTTAACAAATTCCAATTGTATTCCATATTCTGTTTATTATGACTCCATCTCTGCCAACTCTGACTTAGCTAAAGCCTCCCTTTTCAACAAGTATTTTTATTCAATATTCACCAAAGCATCAAGCCATCCTGTACCCCCTGATGACATTGATCATCCTACTATGTTATCTGAGTTCAATATATCTGATAGTGAAGTACTTAACTTTCTTCTTAATTTAGATACCACCAAAGCCATGGGACCTGATGGAATACCACCAATTGTTTTACAAAGGTGTGCCACAGCCCTTTATCAACCTCTCTGCTATTTATTTAATTTAACTCTTCAGTTTTCATACTTGCCTAGAGACTGGAAAGTCCATAAGATTGTTCCAATTTTTAAATCAGGTGATCCAACCTCAGTGAAAAATTATCGTCCAATTTCTCTACTCAGTAATACATCTAAAGTTCTAGAACGTATCATCTACAACAAAATGGTTGATCACATTTCGGCCTACATCAACCCTGCTCAGTTTGGATTTATGCGCAATCAGTCTACTACTCAACAGCTACTTCTATTTCTACACAATGCATTTTCTTCTCGTGACCAATTTGATGCCATCTACTTAGATATCAGTAAGGCTTTTGATTCGGTTTCCCATTCTTATTTATTGTCCAAACTTCATAACTTTAACATTTCAGGTAGCTTGTGGCTTTGGCTTCAAGCCTACCTTAGTACCAGATTCCAGTTTGTTTCTATTAATAACTGTTATTCTGATCTTTTATCTGTTGAATCTGGGGTACCCCAGGGCAGTATTCTCGGTCCACTTCTCTTTATCATGTTTATGAATGATCTACCTAATTCTATTACTGATAGTGAGGCTTTACTCTTCGCAGATGACACCAAATGTTTCAGGCACATTAAGACACCTCCTGGCAAACAACTGTTACAACGTGACATTGACAACCTTTTTAGCTGGAGTACATCCTCTAATTTACATTTTAACTCTTCTAAAAGCTGCCATTTATCTTTTAACTGGAAGTCTCCTACATCATATACTGTTAGTGGTAACATAATCATTACTAAACAATCACATAAAGATCTCAGAGTTACATTAAGTGATAATCTTGGATGGAAAACTCATCATGACATTATTTTAAGTAAAGCTTATAAGACATTGGGTCTTGTACGAAGAACCTTCAGTTCATCTATACCACCACTGACTAAAGTTAAGTTATACGTATCTCTAATCAGGTCTCAGCTCATGTACTGCTCCCCTATCTGGCATCCATATTTAGTGAAAGACATCAGTAACCTAGAACATCTTCAGAGACGAGCCACAAAGTATATTTTGAACGATTACATTTCCGACTATAAAACTAGACTTCTCAAACTAGAGCTTCTCCCATTAATGTACACTTTTGAACTTTCAGACATCATGTTTTTCATCAAACCTATCAAAAATCCAACCAGTAGTTTCAATATTCACCATTTCATTTCCTTCTCTACCAGTGCCAGATCAGGAGGCTTCAAATTACATCACAATCCCTCCACCACTAACAAGCAACGACACTTTTACTTTGTAAGGATCTGTCGCTTATGGAATGCGCTTCCATTAATTGACATTAATCTGTCTATTGATACTATCAGAAACAGAGTCAAGTCCCACTTCTGGAATCATTTCATCCATAACTTTGACCCCCTCAATCCCCATACACTGCACTACCACTGTCCCTGTAGTCGGTGTGTTATTGATCATTTCTCGATTAACTACACACTATTTATCATGTGTTCTTTTATTATTATTTTATAATTACTACTTTTGGGCTGTAGGCACAAGCCTACAGACCTTTAGTACACCATGTGTATTGTCAATTCTTGTATCTGTGTGTGTACCTAAGCTCATGCTTGTATGTGTGTACTATAAAGCATAAATAAATAAAAAATAAATAAATAAATACTGGTAGCTGTGCATTCAGCCCTTCCTGAAGCTTGATCTCCACACTTCCGGTATTAAACACGGAATTTTTCAACGCGCTAACCCCGTCAGGCGTCTCCAATCCGGTATGTTTATTACATGGGTCCACCCCTGCATGTATTGTATTATTATGACAGTAGACTCTACATAAAAGATAGTAATAGAACTTCACAAGTCAGGAAGTTGAGGTTAGCGTTAGTAGTCTATAGATCTAGATCAATCTCGTTATGTACAGACTTGCTCAACCACAAAATTACGTCATACAGGAAACGGGGTTGTCACGTGATCACCGCACAAAGTTCTGCGTGGCTATCGTTTTGTTCACCCATGTTGAGTCCATAAGCGCCTCAGGTGCTTTTATAAAAATAATCAGATATTAATGTGCGCCTATAAAGATCGACACACAGACACAAGCTTGGACACAAAAGAGAAGATATATTCAACTTTCAGGATGTGAGGTACGTTTCTTTTTTGTACGAAACGTGTACTACACGGTAATTTACCCTGGGGGGCATTATGTAAATATACTCTATACTGTGACAGACCCTTTGTAGTCATGGTTTAACTTGCACAATCTGCCTTGGCTTATACAGGTGTGATCAACTTAGAGGCTTGGCTAAGGGAAGTGTTGTAATGTCTGAGTTTGGCATAATAGAGCAGGCAATGATTCTTAAGGTCATCACTTTAATTTTATGTCACACATTGGTGATTCCAATTGATGTGCTGCAAGATGAGTTTTTGGAGATACAATGTAGGGTTGGAACGAATGTACAGATAAATCCTCCGAAACTCTTGAAAATGTTACCAAAGCTTTGTTACAAATGTCATGTCAACAATTAATGCACACAGCTGATGGTTATTAGGGGTACTGTACACTGTAGTACAAACTCGTACACTTCATTATAGCTCCAGTACAACCATTGTTTAAACATACAGTGGAACCTGTTAATCAGGACACTTGAAAATGAGTACACCTGTATAACCTGGATACATGGTAATGGTCTCAAAATGTCCGTTTGCATGCAATCTGACTTGGAAAATCAGGACACCTTGATAATCTGGACACTTTTGTTCGGTATTAATACACAGGGGTTTCACTGTATAACTAACCAAAAAATATGTAAATGGCAGCTCCCACAAGGAGTGACTATACTTGTGCAACTGGTTTAACTTGTTAGTATCCATGGTAACGAAGCTTTGGTGCGGTAAAGCAGTATCCAAAAGTTATTGTCTTAATCCTAATACAAAGTAGTCAGGATATATTACCTGCAGCATTCTAACATTTGCGCTAGTCTTTTAAGGAGGTAAATAGTTGTTGGAAGTCTTCCAATTTCCCTAAGCAGTCTCTGTGGTGTGTGTGGCCACAGCACTTTTTTTTCTTTGTCGTTGAGTTGGGTAGTATCTGGTACAGTTCAAACCTCATACACACTTGCATTTGTATACTACTCAGCTTATATTATTGTGTAATAGAAAGCAATATGATGAGCAGCAGTCACTGAGAGTAAGAATAATTTGTGACCGGATTTCACATAACAAGGCTTCCACACACACAAAATCAAACTTACGATTTTACCAGAAATGGATTGCTGGTCTAATACACTATCATATTTCACACTGTACTTCCTTCAGCACTGACAAGTCTGGTTTCTGTAGCAGCTTTCTTCCGACCCTGTCAAAGCCACGAGTGTGAGATTGGCACCATTAAATGGCCATGGCTTTGTGATAATGGTGTGTAGTGAGTTGGGACTTCACAGAGAGCTCGCCAATAGTGTTCTCAGTCAATTTGGAGTAATTTGAGGGCCATATATGGAGGGCCATGGAGAGCCCAAACTTGGCCTCTGGATTCCAATCGTCTTCTTACTTTATTTTATACCCGTATATTAAGACCACCATCCACCCCCACCCTCCCACCCTATTACTACCACCTGTGATATTATTACCCGCTCGAAAAAAGCTGCTCAAAACAGGGCAAATTTTGGGTATCAGAAATGTATACACCCACTCAGTGATAGCTAGTGAACAGATGAACAATTGGTGCAAATTTTGTTTGCACAGCTGTAGGCACTGGGAAGTTATTACACAATGATTCCTTAAAATCGCCATATCTCCTAACAAAGCTTTGTGCGTCGAAGCCTTGTTTTGTCAAATTCAGTCACATTTGTTGTTTTTTCTCCCATGAAACAAGCATGAGTTATGTGCATTTGATTACGTTGCGGTATAACATAACTTTATCATTGCTGTTTCTAAGCTTCTTGCTTAATAGCATTGATGTATACAACTGTACCTTGATGAATGCCCCAGTTCATGGTGAATAGAATGACACAAGTCCCAACTCTATAGCCTATTGTACTCAAGACTTGTGATCGATTAAACAAAGTGCCTGTAAATTTCTGTACAAGTCAATTGTTTTGCCCTTCTTGATGTCTATTGCTACAACTCCGAAATTACTTACCAGATAATGCTGAAACTAACAGCCCATTGGTTTTCCAACTAAAAAAGTCAGAAATTCAAGAAAATGCAGACAAGTCAATTTTTTGCTCAGCGGGTCACTTATTGTCTACTATCCTCCAAGATTAAAATATGCTAGGAGCTGATTATAATAATTCCATTCCCTAATGTTTTTGCACTAACTTATGTAAACTATCTGTATGTTGTAATGCTATATATGGTAATGCTATATATGGTACTGTAGCACCATAAACAATTATTACTTTTGAAAGAAGTATTAAAGAAATGCTGGCTAAAAATGTGCTGGGTGTTACCTTAATTAAATACAGTTGGCATGCATTGAATGAACCTCACTAATAGGGCCATGTGGCTAGGGATATATTATGGCCTCAGCAATGGAGCAGTATGTCCCATACACATTAATGTATGCAAGGAAATTTTGATGTCAGAAAAATTTGATGAATCGACAAATTCATATGTTTATAAGCACCTTTAAAAGTACAGGTTTTGTCTACAATTTCTTGATTTTCGTCAATATTTTATTTGTCAAATCTGCTGAAGTGTAAATTCGTCAAATTTTTCTTACATCAAAATTTCCTTGCATACGGTAGCTATGTTCGGAGGTGGCCACTATATCAAAGTAGTCTTATTAAACACATGGCTTCTAAGTGAGGTGTTATGAAGTATAAGCAACTACAGTGGAACCTCTCTAAAAGGACCTCCGTATAAAGGGCACTGAACATTCAGTCTCTTGATAGTTGATAGTGTACAGTTTTAGAATGTCCCTTTACAAGCCTCTACCAATACAGTCATACCCCTGAAAACACAACTCCCAATATAGTTTCCACACAGGGATTATTCACCACCAGATCCCCATAATAAAATGTGCCTATTGGAAGCTAAGCATTGTAGATATCTAGATACATAATATTATTTATTTCATCATTGCAGATGGATTTTGTACTTACAACCATAATACCATCTACTTGGAACCAGGGATGACGTCTTTCGTTTGTAATAATTACATACTAAAGTCTTTGAGCAGGCTGTAGGACCAGGTGTCCTACAGACCTTCAGCACTTGTGCTGTAAAGCATTAATAAATAAACTAGTGTCCATTTGGTTTTACTTCGGGTACTTAGAGATAATGAGTTACTCTCTAGAATTCCTATGGATATAATTACATGAAAATAACAAGGAGAAAACATCCTGACCACCTGGTAGACTCCTGTAAGCGTTCGAGCGTAAATCGGATGGCTGCAGGTTCAAGGCTACCTAGGTCCAGTCATGGATTTTTTCTCCTTTCTCCAACTTTTCAAACACACCTTAAGTAGTTAAAGTCTAAGTAGCTAAAGTCTTTGAGCAGACTGTAGGACCAGGTGTCCTACAGACCTTCAGCACTTGTGCTGTAAAGCATTAATAAATAAAAAATAATAAATACTGAAAACTTCCACAGATGTCCCTGCTCTGAGTCACCAGGTAGGGATGACTGTGCTAGCACAGTAGCCAAAGACTTTGCTTTGTGTGTGTGTGCGATATTTATGTGATATAATAGTGTACAGTAGTTGTGTCCACATTAGGTCTTGTGTAACATGTGACCTGTACTGAACTCAAGACTTTTATTACTTAATCATGTTGTAGTTATTAGGTTTTGTATGACATCATTAATGGTTACCACTTGTATATATAGTATCTATTAGTTAGTTGTCATGTGGTTGTGTTATCAGTTTTATTTGTTACTATTAAAAGTTATTATTGCATGTGATAAGTCAAGGGACTGGTTAACTAAAGTACTAGAGGGTACATTACACGACCAATCCCCTAATTATATTCCAATATGTTTACAGATTTAGTTTACTACATCAAGTTGCTGGGTGTCAATAGCAGACACTACCATATGACACATACACAGACTATAACTACTGGACCTCAACGAGTCAACCTAATTTATGAACAGGTTACTGTGATCAAGTCTATAATTATGCAGAAGTTACAAATGAAGCAGCTCACACTTCATGTTATATAATAATGCTTACAATTCCCATTAAATATTTCTCTAGGTCTACACAGGAAGTGTCTTGATGATAACCACAAGGTCTGTACATAATATACCGCTTACAGGATATGCATGTTATCTACTGATAATCCAGCTTTCTTTGTACTGCAACTGGTCCTTTCGAGTTGTAGCTTTTTTTTTCCCTATAAAGTTTTTGAGCCCAGCTTCATGTACCACACACAGTACATGGTGTCCATTAGCAAGAGCCTTCATACACTTGAAATCATCTTTAACACTTTGCAAGTAACTCAGTTTAGTTTAGTGCTTACTCCATACCCTATGATCTATGCTATAAGTTATGTCCATGTGTAGGTAACATCTTCTGTGTAAGCCGGACCAGAAAGGAATTAAGAACAACAATCGTGTAACCATCAAAATAATAATGTATCTCACAATAATTGTATAAAGAAATGATGTAACTAAAACAACTAAACTTCATCCCTCAGTAAAGTGTACCTAAATACAATTTCATAAATGTACTCTTGGGAGGAGGAGCCATCTGTCTGCTAGCATCATTACTGCTCACGGCTGTGTCACTTCATCCGGTGGTCATGTATAGGCTATGGAGTAGAGTGTATAATAGAGTGGTGGTCACATGGCAGCATGTTTATAATAATGTGTGAATATCACATGTGCCTTGTGGCGCTTATGATCATGAGCTCCTGATACAGTGAAACCTGAACACATGCATAATCAACATTGTTTCCTAATAAGACTTTGTAAGTTGATGAGCTAACCATCCTGACATTTTTTGAGCTTTAATTGATCTAGTGTGTGGTATTCATAAAATTAGGGTGAGAGATTTCACTATGCAAGTTGCCTTTTGTAATGTTTTGGCGATAGTCAGACTTACTGAGTGTTACTAAACTGGGAATGGAGTATAATATTGCCCACTCACTAACTATATTCACACCATTATAATGACCTGTACTATGACCCTGTACTTACCCTATCACTCACATCAACTTCACGATGAATCTGTGTAGTTTACCAGAGTGAAGGTCAGCTAACATCATACTGCGAACAATATATGTACACATACAATAAATAAATGTAACTGTATCATAACTGGCAAAGCCGTTTTTCATTACCAGTGCATGTAAACACATGCTCTTACAAACAGCCATACTGTACAACCAAACACTCGAGACACAAAACAGATAATGTGTTTGAAACTGTCAATAGTAATCGACGGTAAAATCCTAATTTTGATGAAATAAAACAGAATACTATAAACTAATTTGCAGTATGTACGTGAAGACAGTTCCGTACAATGGTGACACCACTGAGGACAATACTCCTTATAGATCCACTAGGGAGAAAGAATTTCACTATTTTTACATCACTATTTTTACAAGTAACAATAATGATCAACATGTCATATAGAAGTACTCATGTCAAAGCACATTAAAATTTCACAAATCAAACTCCACAGCCTTCGTGATGTTATTGTTAGGTAACAAATGTATCACATGGGCTGGCTAACATGGATCTTGTGACCTTAATTTCAATACCAACATTCTAAACAATATCTGAGCACTTGCAGTATTTATTTCAGCATTAAAAGTAATTTTCTTTTGGAACATGAGGTTCATGTTTGACGACCTGAATGAAGAACAAAAAGTGTATCGTTCAAGTTGAGTACGTAACTAATCAAATCATTATTTTCTTGTCTTCAGACTAGTTTGTTAATTTACTGAAATTAATTAAGGCTGGCAAAAGTAATTTCTGCCAGACCCTCAACACATTTACTTTCATACATACTGCACTGTATGTGGACTTAGTTCGTAGTCCCTTGTATGTTGTGCTGTAAAGCCTATAATAATAATAATAATGTTCTCAGCACATTAGAGGGTATACTGTACGTACGTATACATGCACACATGAACACCGCTGTTTACATTGCTGATCACCAAAAATTGAAACGATTAGGACATACGCTCCAAGCAAGAACAGGAAGTACAAGTACAATTTAAAGTACCACATATGCTTGTATGTACAAAAAATACAGCACTTGAGTGTGTCTCGAGGCAAATACAGCGCTCGATTTTGCCTCATCTCTTGACATGTCCCCTTATGTTATATTTCCATACACACATGTAGCACTGCTTTAACTGTAACACCCACTCACGATATCCTCAAAGCATGCAGCATTTATAGCCCATGTGTTTAAACTCTATTGTAACAAAACTGCAACAACAAAAATACAACATTCAGCTAACCTGTCTATCACTAAAGAACTTATAACCAATTCAATAAATTCCAAATGCAACTTTTAGCATAGATTATAATTATGATATACATACTCCATGCTTTTAGTCACATTAATTTGTAAATACATATGCATGCTTGTAATTAGAAACACAAATGGCTGCTGTTCATCACATTGCTTTCTACTACACAATAATATAAGCTGAGTAGTGTACGAATACAAGAGTGCATGAGGTTTGAACTGTACCAGATACTACTCAACTTAATGACAAAGAGAACAAGTTGATGTTGTGCTACTTCTAAAAACCAGGCGCCATGCAGCTAGCTAACTCATCTGGAATAACTATAGACAGTATATACTTCTATGAATTAACCAACTATGTATTACTACTTTACAATATGGTAGTTTGGGTTGTGCAATAATATAATTAGCTATTTCTCGTAATTCATGAAATATTCGTAATTCATTCAATTACGTTGCTATGCACTGCTAAGGAAGCGTTTGTTAAATAAACCGCTTTTACCAACATATTACGTACAAAACTATCTTCTAAACTGTTTTATAGTGTGACTAACGTGTTTTTTCCCACAAATTCTCTCGACAAAGCCTCAAAGCTGCTCTTCATTTTCGTTCGCGTACGTAAGGGATACGCCCCCTTTCAACTCGAAGCGATAGGCTATTCCTGGCAGTGTACGAGGCCTGCACCGTTGTTTTTCAGTTGCTAAATGCCTGAAAACCTCAAGGGGAAGGTAGTCTGAGGAAAGTCACCACACCCGTATTTCAGTCCGCCGAAAAGAAACCACCTCAGAGCAAAGTTCACCTGTGCAGAAGTTTAATACAGACTTCATTTCACTTTTACTTCTTACGTAAAAGCTGCTTTCACCGTTATTAAACGATTTTGCTCACGTGGGTGCGTACGGACAAACATAAGTAGATAGGTACATAGGTAGATAGATAGGTACACACACACACTTTTACGGAAACAATTACAATAAACCAGGCGCACGCCCACAGCCGGCCTTCGGCCGGTTGTGGGCGTGCGCCTGGTTTAAAAAGGCTTCACACACCACAGAGGCTGCTTAGGGCAATTGGAAGACTTCCAACTACCATTTATGGTTTAGCACCCTCCACAAAGACACACGCAAAAGTTAGAATACTGCAGGTAATTTATCCTCTAACTACTTTGTATCTCCAAATACCCATCTTGTGGCATATCAATTGGAATCACCCAGAGTGCGGCGTATGTATATAGCTAGCATGATAACATTAAAGTGTGTACGTGCCATTGATGACCTTAAGAATCATTGCCTGCTCTATTGTGCCAAACTCATAGACATTACAACACTTCTTTTACCCAAACCTCTAAGTTGACCACACCTGTAAGCCAAGGCATATTGTGCAAGGTAAACTATGACTTTAATTCCTGTCACAGCATTCAAATAATGCACCCAGGGTAAAGTACCGTGCAGTACACGTTTCGTACAAAAAAGTAACATACCTCACATCCTGAGAGTTGAGTATATCTTCTCTCTTGTGTCCAAGCTTGTGCCTGTGTGTCTCGTAATATCGATCTTCATAGGCGCACTGTAATCTCTGATTAATTATTTTTATAAAAGCGCCTGAGGCGCTTATGGACTCAACATGGGTGAACAAAACGATAGCCGTTCGGCGTACGGATCGAGTGACCTTTATTGTTTACAATGGAGTGGATATCTCGCTAGTCTGCTAGTATAACAGGTGACTTCAAGCTACCCCCTATATCTTGGCTTCTGCTTCATGGAAGGTATTCAGTATAGTGTACTGGTAGTTTAATAGTTGTGTATGCCAAGTAGTACTTTCATTACATGGACTCTAAGTAGTGAGTGAGCCTTGAGCTAATAATGTATGGCATTGTTATCAGGTGGTTACAAATCAACCAAGCTTACCAACCAATGCCATGCATTCATATGATAAACTGTAACATTACTGGTTATCTGCACATGGGACAATGTTGGGATTTGAACTTTGATTAGTACAAATGCCTGCTTTGTGCTGTTGCTTATACCATATAGGTGAAGCGACATAGCCAACCCGGCTGGTTAGAACATTGGCTTGGTAATTGCAGGTTCCAGGTTCGATGCCCCCTCCTCCAACTGT
Source organism: Dysidea avara (assembly GCF_963678975.1). Classification (NCBI taxonomy): domain Eukaryota; kingdom Metazoa; phylum Porifera; class Demospongiae; order Dictyoceratida; family Dysideidae; genus Dysidea; species Dysidea avara. The sequence continues at coordinate 25,989,794 of NC_089282.1, read as the reverse complement.
AAGTTGCAGTTTCCTTGAGCAAGAGACCTACCTAAGTATGACTGTATAACTGAGACTTGGGGAAGCTAATGTCACTTGGTGGTATCGGGGTTATGAGTTCCACGGGCATTTACCGGTTGCTTGCGAAATGTAAAAACAAAATCACGTGCACATTTCACTTGAAGATTTTAAATTTTCTGATGAAAATTTGTGGTCTGCCTATCATATATAATAATCAGTATAATTATACATCACGTTTTGCTGGCAAACTGTTAACTACAATCCTTGCCATATAGTTCAAGATATTTGTATCATGGGTCACGTGTTTGATCATGTATTTGTTCTTACTACATTTTTGCAATCAACCTAAAAGTTGGTAGAAACGTGATCAGTGTCCCAGATGATTGAATTTCACGGCTTGTGTTGTACTCTTCTTGATACTTTCCATGAGCTCTGCACAATGTTCTTCACTTCGTCATTTAATAGCACTGTTGCACAGAATGTTTAGAAATTATAACTGGTATTCATTTGATACCTGGCATTTGTTTAGTAGAAAAATTACTTGTATCCTCCCTATTGTGTTGTGCCTCATACTGATTGTTTTATTTTGCAGAGCATTAAAACAAGATGTCACAGAATTCACCAGTTTGAACAATCCTGATGTAAGTGTGTATTATTTGTTTAATATAGACCATGTCCAGTCTTTGAACATGGTTTTATAAAAAAATTAAAAGTGTTGATCGTACACGATATGGCCATCCTAAAGTATTACAAGAACACTTAGTAATAGTCTTAATTTATCGAACGTTTCCTTCACTATAAGTATTTAATATTTTCCCAGCATATAATGTTGTAGATTTTGCTTTCAAATTAATGGTGACCACATCCTCAGTAGCAGATGGCTAGTTTCCAGCCCCTAGTATGTGTGTGTGTGTGTGTGGGGGGGGGAGGGGCTTAAATTAAACTCCTTACTAAAGTCACCTCTATATACATTGCAATCACTGGCTATTTGTTATGTGTAATCTTATTTAATTTTTGGCAATGTGAAACTACTACTACCTAGGAACATGTGTTTACTGCTTAATTTGGTGCAGTCATAAATGGAACTACCGGTTATATCTTTGGTTGTGAATTGTCACATTTGTACGTTTGGTGTGCTTTAATGTACATTGATATGGCTGTAAATGAGTGATACTTGCATGATTTATCTGTTCACAACCTATAACAAAGTCCAATTCATAATTTGTAGTGAGAGTATATAATAGAAACCAAGAGTATTGAACGGGTGTGTTACCAGTCATAAATGATTGCGTGAAGTAACATGAATATTTCAGTAATTGTTCGTTTATAGTGCCATGATAGGTTGCAGTATTTAGCCCAATTCAGCCAGTGAAAACGTGATAGCATTAAAGGGAAATGGCTAATGTTAAAGTTCTGGCATTGCCAAGTGGATCCCTGAAGGCGTGGCAACACTCTCATTTGTGCAGCCATTGTTTTAGCGAGCTGGGGGCAATAACTGTTGAATACTTGGTTGAATAACACAGAAAACTGGCGAACAAAGGCCTTTTGCCATGTACACATTTCAAATTACCATTTCACATAAATGAACAATTACTGAAATATCAGTGTTATTTTATGCGATCATTAATCACGGGCTAATACACCGTTCGACACTCTTGGTTTCTATTATATACTGTACTCTTGTTTGTAGCTGGCAAATAATATATTAAACATCCATTACTCATTGCAAGGTGTATTTCGAGTTACCTTAGACTGGGACTATGGTGTTTATCATTAGTTTCTAACAACTCAACATGTTGACTGGAGGGTCTGGTTCACAAAATCACCATATTGTGTGATTTTTAGTTTAGAGAAGCAACTGCTTTCACAAGTAGTGAATGTTCTTCTTCATATTACTGTAGGTGCTAGTGGCACAGAGATACTTGTATTGTTGGGGTGACATGTAAAGTCCTCAAGATACCACTGAGGTAAGTCTATTGTCACAAAGTTTTAGTGATGTATGTATATACCATATAGACAATCAAATCATCAATCAAATATCATCACTTGTTCTACCCAATGCAGCCAAGTAAATTTCGAGTGAGAATTTTAGCAGGAAAATGTCAATCTACATATATCATCCTTACTAGCCTGTACTGAATGAACTGAGGCAAAATAAAGCCCAAATATATGCTTTCAGAGTGATCTGAAATGTTTCTGAGAAGTTAGTAAATCTTAAATTTGCGTTGACTACTGTTAGGCATTATTTAGGCCTAAAATAGGCTTATGCCAACCATCACAGCTGCAATATATACATTGTTGAATTACCTCTATTATCTAATGCCTTACTCCACTGTTCTAGAAGTGTCAATTTGTGGGTTTGTGATGGCTTCCTTTGCTGATTTGATTGTTTTCTGTGATCCTTACCAGAAGCTTTGTGCCTTTGGCAGCTTTGTGCCTTTAACACCTCTTTTCACTCCATACAGGTATCTACTGTTCGAAGGAGCTACTGCATGCTGTCTGCACTGAAGGTTATGGGAAGACAATTAGTTTATATATAAAGTGTGTATACATTCTAATTGCTTACTGTTTGTCACTTTAGACAATGAGTTGTGGATATTGTTACTTGTTCACACCTGTTTCATGTTGTAAAGTGGGTCCTCTATGCTGTAATGATTTTTAATGTGCTGAATCTCAATAAGCAAACTTATCACCTCAAAAATTTCCTGTTGCACTCTATGGCAACGTAAAATCATTGGATCAGAGTTTTACCTTCAACCTTTCCTGTAAATATTAAGATTTTATCCATTAATATGCTACATCCAAATCATGAGCAAAGTCAGCATAGCTCGGCAATGTAAGTGCATAACTGTTGGAAGAAAATTGATTTTAAGACTTTGGTCTATCAGGCTATACTGTAGTACGAAGCAACCAGGCAAGATAAAGACTGGTGGATGCTCATCCTGGATTATGGACCGGCAGACCTTGGTCTGTGAGGGGAGAATTGGTAGGTGGAGTAAGCTTGACACAGGATGAGCATGGAAAGACACTATTGAATCTAGTAGATTTTCTGTGAAAACGAAAAGACATGAGAGGTATAGAAAAGGCAAGACTTGTAGCACAATTATTTAAGTGGCAAGATATGTAATTTCATCAAATGTACTATCCGCACATTCACCAGATGTGTAACCTTAACACTTGGGGCATAAAACATCTGACTACATACACAACATAATTCATACACAACTGTAATTATTCTGTCTATGTTACAGTTATGGAACTACACACTAGTCAAAAAATTTACCTAGGCTCAAACAAAAACAGGCCACAGGCCCCAATACTGAATAGCATTGCAGTCAGTTATAGATCCGTGGTTCATATTGTTTCAGTATATAGAGAGACATTGGCAATTACAATACCGACATGAGGGTTAATATTCTTGCTGTGGTAAATATTATACTGATGTACATTGTTCAACATTTGAGTGTGTGTTGCAAACTAAAATCCCACGTCTATATATTATAGATTATTCCACAAATACCTATGTAAAGAACAAGTAAAGAACAACATTGGTGCAGTACATGCCTACAATCAAATTGTCAGTTACACAAATTTACAAATTGATTGCTGTCTTAAGCTTGACCCTACCTGGACATCTGCAGCATCACCAAAGGTTCTTCACTGTAAAATGGGCAGTGCTGAATGAGCACACCTGCATTCACATAGACTTCTCACCTCCTGGAATATAAATGCTAATGATAAATACAAAAAAACAATAGTGATTACTAGTGTACATAATACAAGCAGTACTGAGGAGTCCTCAGAGAAGTTGGGTCCTCAGTGGGGACCAACTTTTCTTGGAAAATATACCTCACAATATGTATTGGTACCTCCAAGTCACATGCCAGCGTCCAGACTTGCATGGCCAGACCACTTACTCTCCATCACAATGCTTCACATGATGCCTAGCATTTACAGTAGTGCCTACTCTGAAAGACTGGTTAGCACAGGCCTGATGAATGCTGATTTTCACACTTCCAGCCACATAGTGACCTTTATAAAAACTAAACATTTTGCCTTCATGCAGAAGAAGCATACAAGCCTAACTGCTTGTATAGCCAGTAGTGATTGCTTCTTGGAAAAATGGTTTGTCTCCAGTTAGGTAATATAATAGTGCATTCATGGGGTAACCAATGAGCAGCCAGTCCAGACTGTTCAAGATGCTTTTGATCATAGACATTATGTGAAGTAATGATGATGTAGAAGTGGTCTGACCATGCGAGATGAAACTTGAACGTGTAAACACAGGGAAGTATATAAAATTCCAAGAATAGTTGGATCCCGCAGGTCCTTGGTCCCAGGGTTCAGCACATAATACACACCTTGGGTGGGGATATAGTGCTGGTTTGTGATTAGTATCATCCATTTCTGCTTATGTTAATGTAACTGAAAGTAGTTACGTATAAAAATAACAATATTAATTTTACACCAAAGTATATCTCCATGTACTGTATGACCACAAATCAATGTACGATTTTCTGTAAAAATTTAATGCATTACATTTTCTAAAGAGCCAGCACAGGCCCCTCATTTATTCTATAGTGTTATTGTTTTCTTCCTTTATTTTAAAGCCTAGTTAGTGCCCACCCCACTTTAATTATCATTATACAGAGGTCGGTAACACTTTATAAGCCCTACTCAAAACTATTTTGTTAATTGCATAGTGTATCTGGAAAATTACCACATAAACACCTCAATAGTCACAATACAACACTAGCTAGCAGGGGTTGTTGTATTCAGATTGCGCTTTGTGTCAGCATTAAGTGATTTACTGTATTTTAAAACACTTATAATTAGTTTTCCAAAATGAAATCTATAAAATGGTGTTTCACTTGTAACATTGTAACACTAACTAGGTATACACTTTAAACAAGTTATCACACTTCACATCGTCCACTCATTTTAGTTTGTCCCAGAAAACAACTATTTGTATTTTTATGGTCCTTAAATTGTTTCCTTCCTCCTCTGATCATACTACTGACAATTTTTGTAAAAAAAGCACTGGATAGACAGTTGCTGGCACTGAAGTTACTTTTGTTAAAATTATCTACAACTACAAACCTATATAGGCAATGCAAATAACCATCACTTAAATCAAGCTCCCTACTAAGGACGCCCAATTCAGTTCCATGTAACTTAGAGTAGATGGGTATTCCTTGTTATGGAGTATGTGCAATTTAGAGCATGGTCCTCTTAATATGCACAACACATACTCCATTATTTTGAGAGAAAGAAATTCTTTATCATTCTATGCTGGGAAGATTTTTAATGTTCATAGTGAAAATAAGTTTAACTGTTAACCATTACAAAGTGTCCAGAATATGCAGGTGTCCTTATTTTCAAGTATCCTGGTTAACAAATTCCACGGTACATGTATACCATATTTTTTGTATAAAAGCCACATGCAAATAAACTCTTGTCTTGATTATAAGCCAGGGAGTTTCCAGCACACTTTGAAAATAAATACCGGGGCCTGCCTGATTCATTTACAGGCTGTGTCAATACTGCTAGGAAGGAAATACAAGACCGGGCTTTTTATACAAAGAAATATGTACTGTACGGTAGTAATGACATTTAGAATAGTTGGATCATTCAACACCTACAACTTTTGTTACATTATTATGTTCATGACTGCATATAGTTTATAGTAAAATCACAAACAAAATAATACACACTTACATCAGGATTGTTCAAACTGGTGAATTCTGTGACATCTTGTTTTAATACTCTGCAAAATAAAACAATCGGTATAAGATTGACAACATGCACAACACAATAGGGAGGATACAAGTAATTTTTCTACTAAACAAACGCCAGGTATCAAATGAATACCAGTCATAATTTCTAAACATTCTGTGCAACAGTGCTATTAAATGAAGAAGTGAAGAGCATTGTATAGAGCTCGTGGAAAGCATCAAGAAGAGTACAACACAAGCAATCATCTGGGACACTGATCACGTTTCTACCAACTTTCAGGTTGATTGCAAAAATGTAGTAAGAACAAATACATGATCAAACAGGTGACCCATGATACGAGTATCTTGAACTATATGGCAAGGATTGTAGTTAACAGTTTGCCAGCAAAACGTGATGTATAATTATACTGATTATTATATATGATAGGCAGAACACAAATTTTCATCAGAAAATTTTAAAAATCTTCAAGTGAAATGTGCACGTGATTTTGTTTTTACATTTCGCAAGCAACCGGTAAATGCCCGTGGAACTCATAACCCCGATACCACCAAGTGACATTAGCTTCCCCAAGTCTCAGTTATACAGTCATACTTAGGTAGGTCTCTTGCTCAAGGAAACTGCAACTTACAGTTGGAGGAGGGGGCATCGAACCTGGAACCTGCAATTACCAAGCCAATGTTCTAACCAGCCGGGTTGGCTATGTCGCTTCACCTATATGGTATAAGCAACAGCACAAAGCAGGCATTTGTACTAATCAAAGTTCAAATCCCAACATTGTCCCATGTGCAGATAACCAGTAATGTTACAGTTTATCATATGAATGCATGGCATTGGTTGGTAAGCTTGGTTGATTTGTAACCACCTGATAACAATGCCATACATTATTAGCTCAAGGCTCACTCACTACTTAGAGTCCATGTAATGAAAGTACTACTTGGCATACACAACTATTAAACTACCAGTACACTATACTGAATACCTTCCATGAAGCAGAAGCCAAGATATAGGGGGTAGCTTGAAGTCACCTGTTATACTAGCAGACTAGCGAGATATCCACTCCACTGTAAACAAATCTTTAAATAAAGGTCACTCGATCCGTACGCAGAACTTTGTGCGGTGATCACGTGACAACCCAGTTTCCTGTATGACGTAATTTTGTGGTTGAGCAAGTCTGTACATAACGAGATTGGATCTCAATAGCTAACGTAATTTTGTGACGTTATCGCTGGTCACGAATGACTTAATAAAATATGACACAACACAAAAGGTGTTTTTTTTTTATAAAGTATACCGGCTGAGTCTGTCACATGACTGATCAGAATCCAAAAATGTGAGCGCATGGTAGTTACTGAGTAGATCCGCTCGGGGGTACGATGACTGGCCCGCTTCTGATCATTCTAGTGTCTACTATATGCCTGTGTGTCGAAGGTGAGCCGAGACACCAGTGTTATCGCGAGTGTTATCATAAAGCGATACTCTCGTCCGCGAGGTCGCGCGCAGCCGGTACAGCTAAAACATTCTTGTAGAACAGATGTAACAGTAGCTAACAAACATATACCAAAAACTATATACTTGATGGCAGTAGCTAACTCAGTATAGAGTATATGCTGAGTCAACAAGGTAGTAAACGCCGAATCAGCAAGGTCATAAATGCTGGGTCAGCAATTTTATTTTTGAATCCGTGTGTGTCACCTAAGTTGTGAGTTTGGTTTTGTTGCTTGAAACTTGTCTATTAGCTAACCATGCAGGACAGTTTGCCTGCTTATAGGGATACTTATCAAGGTTCCAGGTGTCCCAACCTGTGGCTCATTTTCAATCAACCACATTAACAAGTTCCACTGCTATATTTTTCACTCTAGCACTTCTATCAGTAACTATCACATCAGATGCTGGCAGTGTAGTATGTGTCAACACTACCATCACATTAACCTGTAATGCTATTGGTGCTACCAATTTCAAATGGACAACTGGTGATCATTCTGAAGTGACTGACAACAATACTGATGCTATTACAGTGACTGCCACCCCTGAGGCTACAGAATACACATGTACAGCTAGTGATGATAATGGAAATACTGGGAGATCTAGTATTACTGTAGCTAGCAACGGTACGATTATATGTCATAAATATTGCTAATGCGTGTTGATATACTACTGTTATGTAATTTGTATGTCACATTTGCTTCTTGGGTCACACAACACACTTTAATGCGTTAGATTGTAGTGTTAAATAAATACTTGATTATATTATACAATGATTGAGCAGTTGGGAGGGAAGACATTTGCTCCTGGGCTGTTAGGAATCAATACTCTGTATTTGGAAAGGAACACTTCTGAACTACAGCTCTGCTAGGTTGAAAAATAGGTGAAGCGAGTTCCTAAAGATGTCAGTTATGAATGTCTTTCACAATGGGCTATATGTAGGAGTAAGACAACTGAAAAATGGCATATCTAGCTTTGTAGGCTACCAGAATTTCTTGAGGGGGAGTGTCCTGTACTTATATGAATGAAAATGAAAGGCAGCCTTGAGGCTTTCTCTACACAATTTGCATGAGAATATATGATAAATACACTATAAAGCAGTTGAGAAGATTACGCTGCCAAGGCAAGGCAAATATTGTCTAAAATGTCTTACTGTGAAGCTCATTTACAGACATCAAATCCAAACCATCCGGGACAGCTTTCATCTCTTCTGCTAGCTGCTCTAACTGAAGTTAACTATGCGTGGGTTTACCACTCATAATAATGTAAACAAACAAATACAAATTATAGACTTTAGTAGGATTAAATGTCCACTAGTATATATATATATATCTTTAGGAGTAGGCGACCTCCTTGTTTTACTTCTTTGATCACTAATCAATCTTAAAATTCATAATTTTTCCTACTGCTATAGAAGGAATTAAATTTTCATGTCATAGGATTATTTTTATGTTTGGGGTAATTTTGATTATTGGTACTTTCGATTATTGATTACCATACAATACAGCAATATTGTATAGTAGGGATCACAAGGCTTTCAGGGCTGAAGAAGCTTTGGTCCACCATTATTTTGGCTGTGTAGATAAAGGAAATGTAAATTTGAAAATGTGTGAACATGTGGAGTCTTGCAAATCCGGTCACATGTAATTCACCAAAGCTGATGAAATGTGGATTCATCAACTTTTCCTTTTGCCTGTCATACGGTTTTGAATCAAAATACAACCCATTGTGCCTTCATCAGTAATTTCTACAAAAAAAAATTATGTAATGGAATATACCAAACTAATCGATGCCTTCAGACAAGCGTAATTATCTCAATAAAGCCTGTAATGGCTATAGTTACAGGCTGGATTTTTTCACTGTTAGTTCAGCCTATGTAACTGGTACTTTTGTGGCATATTGCAGTATGTAGAGTGCACACATCATACATGGACTTGCCTCATTGCATATTATTAACAGAAGCGCACATTTTGCCATACAATTATTGTCTCATCCGTCTGGTGCAATTCTTCTGTTTGATGTATAGAAGTTAGCTAATAATGAATATGTTACAGAAAATTATGTTACAAAAAGTTACATAACAAGTGTGAGGAAAAAAGTGTTGTGTCATCATGTGGCATGTAAAGTGATTGTCACTAAAATGTTGCTTATGTATACAGACACCATTCCTATTTTGAATGAGTTCAACTTCAATGAGTATGAGATTGTGTATGCTGGAGGATCCATCAATCTCACAGTGGAATATTCTCCTGATGTGTTGACATTTAAGTGGTACAGATTTCATGCTCCTCTACCACCTGGTGGTCGTAGGAGTATCATCAATTATTCTGTCAATGGGAAGAACTACAGTTCATTGATCTTATCCAACATGATCCCTGATGACTGGGGATTGTACATATTTACTGCCACTGGTCATTGTGGTACCTCATCTGTTAATGTCACTCTTAAATTTGATTTAGGTGAAGTGTGTTGCTTGTGTGTATTCTTTAATTTTACATTTTGCACATTCTGCAGATATCCCATGTTTTAATGATTCTGTTCCAATACTGAGCATCACGCATAATCAGACTACAATCAGAGGAGGAGAAATGATAACATTTGAATGTTTGTTTGGTGGAAATTATTTACCTGATACTGAAGTATTGTATAGTATTTACTGGAAAATTGTGTCTCACAATGAAGTGATTTATGTTGATGGTAACAGTGAGCAGATTGGCTACATTGTTACAAAGCCATCACAAAATTGTCCTCCTAATAACTACTCATGCTGTCAGTTCATTAGTTATCTACATATCAACACTTCAATAACTTCAATACCAGATGAAATTGCCATGACCTGCAATGGAATAGTTAATGAGTATGATAGTAGCAGTAGCACTTCCAGTCTAAGTGAGTATGCTTATTATTTAACACAGTATTTGTGTATAGTCGTACATACACTTGATTAGTGGTTGTAAAATGCTTTTCCAGTTTTGTAAGTAAAAATTGTTACCATTGCATTTCTCAATGTAGTCATCAATAATTTGTTTGCTTTTTGTTTATTTTAGATATCATAGAGCCACCACGATTGATTGCAGGACCTCATGATACTACTGTTAATTCACACGAAACAGCACACATGACATGTATCTTCACTACATCAGAAATACCGTATTTGAGCATTTGTGCTTGGTCTAATGAGGATGGTCGTATTAATCCATCGGACAGGTATCAGATTAAACAAGCACCAGTTCCAGGGAGAGATAACCGAATGGCTTGCACAATAACAGTGTCTAATGTCACCAGAATTGATGAAGGGAGGTTTTGCTGTTATTGCTACTATAACGAAAGTTTCTGGAAAGAGTTTCATGTTCCAGAACATACCAACATTAACTCACCCTGTGGAGAGGCCAAGTTGCAGCTTGTTAAAGGTATGAGTTTAATGTTACATAATTTACAGTCATATAGCTGAACATTTTTCTATTAGGCAGTAATGATGAGACTTCTAAAATCATAGGAATTTCTGTTGGATCAATAGTAGGAGCAGTATTCGTTGTTATAATATTGACTGTGGTATCAGTCATAGTGTATAGGAACATCAGAATATGGTGGTTTAGAAGGAGTAAGCATATACATGTGGTCAACCACATATAAATTTTGTGATGACTATTAGATTATCATACCATAAATTCATCTGGTCACGGTAGCAGTGGAACAGCTTGTACTGACAATAATGATCAGGCTAATAATGAAAGTGCAAGTGCTGGTATGTCACATACATATACATCACCTTAAAAGAAAAAGCATTTTGGTTGTGCTTAAGTGAATTACTGTTACCATAGCAAATGATCATTGCATCAAATATCTATTGTTGCATTTTTATTTTTACATAGGTATAGAGTCGAGTATGGGCACTGGACAACAGAACAGTAACCAAAGTAACCACAGTAGGTGTCTATTGCACATGTTTAGGAATATAATTATTTCTACAGACTATGGTAGTATCATTAGCAATAATGAAGAGATAATAGACCTCTCCACTTCTAATCGAGTCAGTAATATGATAGTGTTGTTCTCTATGTGGGTGTCATGTCATGTGATTTCTACATAGGGTTATAGGATTGATGGACCCAGTATCAGTCAAAACGGTATAACAGTATGGGCATACTTATGTATCTCAAGCTACAGTATTCTATAGGTGATGACAATGGTGGTGACTCTGTTGAACGTGATGGAGCATATCAAGGTAAATATCAATAATTATGTAATTGTGACTGGATTTAGTTTCTACATGATTTTAAGATATATACACAACTTAACAAGTGTAGAATCTACAATGAATTTTCATGTATGAACTCATCACCTATTAGAGCACCATTTATGCAACAATTTCCACAAATTTATATACATATAATGTTTGTGAGTTGATATTATGCTCACTTGGGTGAAGGCTAAATGGTGACAGACAGGCAGGGGGTCAGCACAGAACCAGTTGGTCCACCATTCTGTCAGTGTTACTGTCAAGCCAGATCCAGTAACCACGTTTTGACATTGTTACATGCACATCCCAGAAAATGAAGCTTTTAGAATACCAGGTCTGTGTAGTGCTTAAGGCTTGAATGATAATCTGATATTGTAGAGCTACCCAATAGAAGTAACTACATAACATGTATACATAGCTCTGTGGTCCCTTTTCCATGTGTCAGTGGCACTTCTAACTAGGGCATACCACAAACCAAGTTGAGCAAAATTGTCCCTGCCATTCCTAAGTTATTTGCAAGCAAAGTTTTAATTTTTTCTTTTCAAGGATTTAAATGTTTCCTTCTTTTTGCACACTTTACTTTAAAACGTTAACATGACTTTTGAATTTCCGCACACAAAGCACACATCTGCATAATAATTTTGCTGTTTAACATTCGCAAGGTTATGGGTAATTGTTTTCACAGCAAAGATTTTTCATGGCCAAGAACAGCTTGTGTACAAAAGTTAATAATTGCAGCAGAGCTTTTTGGTGTCATTAGAGTAACAGCTACAGAGTTACAGACAAAGCAAAAAACATCATGGGGTTGAGATACTTTAACTAGTGTATTAACAAGTGCCACTTTTAAAAAAACAAATACTAGCTGAAACTATTATGCTATTACTTAGTTTTTGCCTTGTTGTAATGCTACATACAGAAGTGTCAATTGATGTTAGAAAATGGTATGCATAAATGCTTTGACCTTTGGGAGATAATAAGGTCTTTATAAGACCTGCTAGCAGATTCTTACAACCTGCTAGTTGAAAAGACCTCAACTCAAGCATTGCAAATCTCACTTTCAATCAATGATTTACTATGCTCCCCCAAGCATATTACATGTACTCAAGCCAACACGAATTTGATCACTCCATTCCTTTTATACGCATGCTTAAGGTAAAGCAATTTGATTATGGGAGGTACTTTAACTATTGTTTAATGTTGTAGCAATGTTTGTCAGGATGAATGGAGAAGTCCTGTAATACAGTATCACAGAGATATTTAGTGGCCATCTGTTTTCTAGAATGTTTTAAGCATGTTTCATCTTCAATTAAACTGTAGGTGCACTTTACCTGAGACCTAGATGGGTAGGCTTTCGTTATAGGATGGTTATTTGTAATGTGGGTGTGGTCTGTACATGAAAACGAGCCTAGTCTTTATATTGCTGTTGTGCCATAAATACAACTCATTGTCACCATAATCACTCAAGCCAACTGTTACGTTAACTGTTATATTAATGCCTCTTCTTCACACTGCTGTGATTCCATATATAGCACATGCAATGGCAGCAACTGGTTAGTTCCTTGTCGAGACGATTATCTTCACTAGCGTCCATCTTAATATGTTCTGTCTTCTGCACTCATGTTAAGATCGTGTGATGATTTTAAAATGACATCTGATCCAATTGCACGATAACTTCACCTACGTACAGTATGTACCCATTAGAGACCATGCCCTTGGATTTTTATGTTTTAAAAACCTTGGCTTTGCCACAGTTTTTAAATCCACAAAGATCCTCATGTTAGGTCTCTAACCTACACTTATTATAATTTGTTTTTCATAATTCATGGAGTATTTTTTATTCTGTAATTACATTCCTATACACTGCTACATTCCTATATCTTGTATCGTTTAGCCTGTTTTATGGTTTGTATAGTGTTTTCTTGCACAAATGCTTCAGGCAAATCCTCAAAGCTACTCATAATTTCCATTTGAATACGTAAGGGACACACTCCTTTGACCCGAAGGAATTCATTATACCCACTAACCTAGGAAGCCAGCTACATTGCATTTTGATTGTTTGACCCCATAGAGTGCATTGGAAAAGCTCACAACACCCTCATAAACTTGTTTTACCCATATTTTAAACTGGCATGAATTACCGGGCCTGCGAAAATAGGGCATGTGGGCACAAACTACACCCCACCACATAAAATCTCATATCTCAGTGTTGAGATAGAATAGCTTCATTCTGTAGCTTGTATTGTAAAGCCAACTAAATGTTTAATATGTGCTGAAAATGTCATGGCAAAACAATAATGGAATACAAAGTTATGATACATCAAAGTTTGAAAAAGTAGGCAATTTTTATGTGCCCACATGCCCTATTTTTGCAGGCCCAGTCACATTATAGTAATAAACCTTGGCAGCATAAAGCATTAGTGAATTTAGAAATTGTCCTTTAATTTGTCAAGTCTATTTCAGCTGACCAACCGTTTCCTACTATATGGTAACTGCCTTGAACCAAAGCTTACTCAACTGGAAGTTTATTTCAGGTTCTCTATGGCCTTTATTTCTCACATACATGCTGCTTTTAGCATACAAAGTGGATGTGGAAAGACAAACAAATATACCATATTTACTTGTTCCTACATAGCTACAGCATACAGCAGCTATGTGGAAAATTTCTATATTCATTGCCAAAGTAGGAATTTCCCACATGGATAGTCAGTGACTGTTTTATTAAAACATAATACATGGTTAATGCATTAGAGTGGCTGCTTTATAAGAGTATCTTGATTTCAATGCATTTCAACTGAACCTCTTACATGACAGAAGCATGGTCATTATGTCATGTTTTCTGTAGCTAAATGATTGTTAAAAGTCAAGTAGATCATTAAGGAAAGTGATTGCTGTGCTCTGTTTTACCAATTGTAATTAGAGCAGCTAGATTATTTAGAGACATGTTTATCTTTTTCTGTTTTCTGTTTTCTCTACTGAGCCAATCCACTCCCTCAAAAGTTCTTGAAATAGTATCTATGTATGCACCTGTAAGGAAAGTGATGATACAGAAAATTAATGTCTGACATGGTTCTGTACTGATGACTAGTATGGTTTGAGATTAAAGGTATTAGCAAGGTACAGTTTTCAGACACTCATCGGAATACTGCACACCACTCATCAGTTTGTAGTATTTGTACAATGTGTAGTTTAACCCCTGAGCCTTTTGGTTGTGACCAGATAGGCAGACCAAACATTGAGTGAATTCATTGTTGGTGCTTTTGTATGAGTCTTCTTAAAACTAGTTTTGATGTAAAGTACACTATGAATCTTCCTTAATAGCAGAGCAGCATAGCACCAAAAAATGGGCATTTCGTGCACTTTGTGATACAATTATGAAACTTTCCACACAAATTGTGCTCCTCGTGACATATGTTTTTTGATATAGAGCCATCACAGATTTGACCTTTGGTGACCTTTAGAGCCATTTTTTTCACTGAAAATTAATCACTTTTGTCTTTATCTCCCGAGGCATTATTTTACACTGTTGAAACATAGTATCAAATTAAAAGTGTTGATATAAGAACTAGATTAAGTTTGTATCTCATTCCACTACAAAGTTATGATTATTTTTGTAAGTCATGAAATTCTTTGCCCTTGGGGTGTAAATTAATAATGGGCAAGTAATTCATAGAATTTCATGGTTAATATAAATGATCATAACTTTGGAATGCAATCACCTATTGACTTCAAATAAAAGTCGAGCAGTTCATTTTAGCAGCACCTTCAGTTTGAAACTGTGCAAAATAATGCCACAGGGAGATAAAGACAAAAATGATGAATTTTCAATACAAAAATGGCTATAAAGGTCACCAAAGGTCACCAAAGGTCAAATATGCGATGGCTCTATCTCCAAAAAATTATGTCACAAGGAGTACAACTTGTATGGAAAGTTTCATAATTGTATCAAAAATTGCACAACTATTGCACTTGCCACTCTGCTATAATGTCATGCAAGTTGCATATTTTTTAAGCAGCATTTTTGGTGGTTGCTCTTTACTATCAAAGTATGAGATCCCTACTGTAATATACAGTCACCCAGATTTAAATAGCACAGCTACTCTGCCTAGCTGCATAGTACATAATTATGCATATCACCGAGTGCAGCACTTTGACACACTACACATTGAACTGAAATTTAAGACTCTATTTCCAGTTATGTTGATTTCAACAATAGATCAACATACCTGGAAAGCAGCATTAAAGTGGGTGCTGTGCTGCAGAAGAGGGTGTACTGTAGTCAAAGGTGTTTAGGAGAGGAGGTCTGTGGCTCAAGAGAACCTTTCTTTGACACCTTGTGCACACTACTCTGTGATATGTTAGCTTTATTGTCCTGTGGTCAAATTATGTGGTTCAAGCGTCATAACAACCATGAATGGTATTACAGTGAAACCTGTCTACTCCGGTCATCACAGGGACAAAATTTTCTGACCTCATTAAGGAGGTAGCAGGTCACTTTGTACACAGTTAGCACATGGGGGGGATTTTTATAATGGCCAGTTTAGACAGGTGACCTCTTTATGCAGTGACCTGATTAGACAGGTTTCACTGTATTTATTAATGGAGCTAATACCAAAATTTAATATGGAATGGTTATTATAAAAACACACACTATTATAATCTTTACACAGTAACACTGTATATATTATTGCAATGCAAATGTCAAGAAACTGTACGTCTGTGTTGATTTTCAATCAGGCCGTCAGTCCCAGCAGTGTACAGTCTCCTTCCAATAGCATCTAGCTCCATCATTCCATATCAGACCCTTGCCACTTGCCAGTGTTTTTCCCTTACACACTACTGTAGACAAAGACGAATCATATTTCATCACTGGTTCTTCATAAAATCATCCATTGGTATTTCTAGCCTCTATATTTAGCCTGCATATATGTGTAGTGTCTCTCTAGTAGTTACAAAGTACAAGTGAGCATGGCATTTGTATGTGTCAGGTGTAAATCTATGATGTAGTAGTTTTGTCTAGTTTTTTTATTGTTGAATATACCTTATGTTATAATATGTATGTACAAGTACAATAAAATTTTCATAATCTTCTCCCAGTTGCTAATGAGTCTGAACATCATGCAGAACAAGTGGTCTCCAGTTATGCTGATGTGGACCAGTCTACATATCCTACAACAGAATGTTTTCACTCTACTGATCCTGGTTAGTTGTATGCTTTCTTTTTTTTTTTTTTTGTAAATCAGGAAAGCTTCAATGTTTATATTGTTTATAGTGTTTTGATAGAAAAAGTTATTATGGCAAATTGTGTGAAAGAAAAGATGGCTGCTACCTGCTGGCTAAGTTGACTTAGAACACTAATCAAAATAATTATTTTAATACATGCTTGACTGTTGTGTTAGGGTGACTACTCTTTTGGGATAACTGCTCTATTAAGGTATCCCGATCTTGATTGATCACTTTCTGGAACCTTGCAGGAGTTCACATGATGATTATTGCACAATACAGCTTTGCAATACAATAGTTGGGGTGTTGGAGTACCCCCAGCATCCCCTCTTTTGCTGCCTATGTAGTGGACATTTGATCCTAAATTTAGTCAGACTGAATTAGGGATTAAATGTCCACTAGTGTATTAGCAGGGATAAGCGGCCTCCCTAGTTTCCCTACTTCATAACTTTCAAATGTTTTATGCCATAGTTAGTACCAAACTTTTAACCTTTTAAACTAAACTTTTGAACAGTTTTCCTCACACGCATTCTGTGTCTTGATTTCCATTTCCAATAAGGCAATAGAGGTTATCCGTTTGACGTCACACTAAATATGTTCTGTATAATTACAGGTTATCTTTGTGAATGTGTGAAGTAAGAGTGAGTTACAAGCTGAAGAACGCTACTGAAAATAAGAAAGCTGTGGTGCATTTGTTATGTCATTCATTGCTTAGTAATATCGCTTCGCAGCTCAAAGAAACAGGGCCATTAAACTCCAGCTGCTCGCTGGCTTGTACCGCTGAATTAATCCAGTCCCCTTTATTCCCACTCTTCAATTAGCTAGTAGTGTTAGTAACTCACCCGGTGTAGTGATTCCCCCAAGTCTTTCTTCAATTGTGCAAAATCGTAAAAAGTTTCATTTTCTTGTATGTGTCCCATTGATTATTGCCTCAAAAACATGGTGTCTAGTAACCGTTACTAACTTAAAATGACGTAAAATGATGTAAACGGATAACCTCTATAGAAGAAAAAATGTTATGGTCAGAGTAAAGAGTACAGCAAATATTAAGTTACTTTACATTTGGGATAATATGTAACTGTAATTTACTGTGCTAGTAAAACCATTTATGATATTGCTGCAGGTGACCTTGATCACCACGTGAAGATCATTGAACAACCACAAGATCATGCAATTCAAGTTAAAGAGAAAGAGTTTACTGTAACACTGTGCTGTTATGCAGAATCGCCACGTGGACATCAACTGACCTACAACTGGTACAACAAGGATGCCAATGAAAGGCCAGATAGAAGTATAGGATGCAATCCCATATTGGAGATACCTATGTCATTATCAACAAAAGGAGGAAGGTTTTATTGCACAGTGTCAGCTGGTGTTTATACTGTTCCATCTAGAGTTGCTATGGTCAAATTGGAAACAGGTATGTATTACATAGAGGTTGAGGTTGTTAGTTGTGTTTTAAATTGTGTCATAGTTTGGATTGTGGAAGAACCCAAACATGTTACTAGGATATTTGCTGGTGATAGTTTGGAGTTGTCATGTAAAGCAGAGTCATCACCTGGAATGGAGGTGACGTACCTCTGGTTCAAGTGTAACAAAGATGGAGATGTTGAAGAGCTTGTAGAAAAGTGCCTTGATAGCAAGATTATAATGTCAAAAGCAACCAATTTTAACCAAGGATATTACAAATGTGTCATTTCTCCTGAAGTCAGTTCCAGAGTAGCTTATGTTGAGGTGATGACCCCAACTGATATCAAGTTTACCACACACCCACCAAAGAAACAATGTATAGAACTTGGCAACGAATTAACACTTACTTGTGAGGCTGAATGTGAGAATTATCCAATAACTTACCAGTGGTACTGTAACAAAGAACGTTTGATCAATGCCAATAATAGTCAACTAGTCATACCACAAGTAGGCAAGGAGGACATTGGTTCATACTACTGTGAAGCTAGTAGTGAATACTCAGGAGAGGTAATCCCTTCAGAAAAATCTCAAGTGCAACTAAGTGAGTTTCTTACCAACTATACTCAATCTGTAATTACTGTATACTACCATATTTGTTGTTGCTAATTGCAAGGTAATGAAGCTTAATTGGTTGAATATCAGTATCATAATAGACACTTATAATCCATTCATGAACTAGCTGAAACATGTTGTTGCTCCAGCTTGTAGAGCTGCTGTTGACATCCTCACATGGTAGTAAGCCTTGTTCTACAAATTAAACTATTGTAATCTCATACATGCCCTTACAATAAGGTAGTGCCCCCCTGGCCTTCATTTAGAACCTGGGCTGGAGCCCATTGCCCGGACCACTTTTCAGCTACTCGGATTTGTTGGGCAGAATTTGTAAAAGATTGAGATTCTCTAACAGAGCAGTCATCAGAATGTACTCTAATAGAACAGTCATCATAATTCTTTAATGGAGCATAGAACATAGCCATCGTTCTAAATACACTGCTTAGTCTATAAGGCTGGAGGAGATGGTCGGGTTGGTCAGGCTTGAGCCAGACCAATAATCTGGAGTTCGACCAACTAAAAGACTATATTTCTTCATGCAATCTCTGGACAATCATATCTACATGTGCATTTCACAGATGTTATTGAAAATGCATGACACGAGTAGTTACCTATAGTTTCTCAGCCTAACTAAAGCACAAAACTACACGTACAGTACTACCAATTACCTTACATTACAGCATACCATTCACATTGTTTTGTACAGAAATGATTGTGGGTTCTACGTATCACGTGTGCTGACACAGTTGGCATTTATCACGTGTATGGCAGGTGCATTTGATTCTAAACCAGCACACTTATATCACAATTCAATCTTCATAAAGTAATCATTAGCACTTCTTGGCTTGGCTTCTTTTACTGGGCAAAGGGCTGGCAGTGACAAAGTAGGCGCCTCATTCCTCGGCAGGAAGCTGTACATCCATACATTACATGGCAGCCATCTGGATGAGATTTTGAGTAGAATCACTCCTCTTCAACTACCCACTCATCCTGTTGAGATACTGAGCAAACTCTCAGTCTCACCCCATTTTGGAATAGTGATTGATCTCATGATTGTCCACCAGTATATTTACGTGATGATCCATTCACTTCATTGCATGTAGTAGACAGTCTAGCATACTGCATTTTTGTAGCTGTCCTTTTTATTGTAGCTGTGTAAATTCACTGTATACAGTTAGCTGCCTAGTCGTAAATACTACTGTTCTCATGAGGTGGCCATGCTGCATGGATTCCCTGTGAAATTTGGGGGAAAGTTGCTAGGTGCTAGCTAGTTTTACTTCTTTAAAATTTAGCATCAATTTCAAAGCATTTTCAAGCCTGTATATTGCAGAAATTCTGCAGTTTCTGGGGGTTGCACCCCCAGACCCCCTTGAACTTCTAATTGCTACTGACTGTACACTAGCCATATAGCAAGCTTCATGCTGTGTCCCCTGTATGCAGGTCTACAATTACTTACCTATTGTACATAGTATAGAAAGTCTGAAGAACAACAGATAGGATTGAGACTTATATTGCTAACTAGCAGTGAAATATCACTAAAATTGCATATCTGAGTGTCTAATTTTCAAACATTTCCTGTGGGGGCATGCCCCAACCCTCCCCCCCAGAATTCTTGTGCTTCGCACTTCACAGAGTGCGCTTTGCACACTGTGCAGCAACTCTTCTAGCTCATTGGCAACACCATGTATATAGTAGCAATTTCAACATATACAATGGCCTGACCAACACTCCTCTGGCCCTGGTCTAAGCCATCACATGCAAGTCCTGCATTAGCAATCACAATCCCAATGGTTCTGTATCTCAAAGAACTTACTCCTTATTGTGTCCTTGTGTTAATTGCAACAAGCACCCGAGAATTCCAAACTTTGACTTTCTTTAACACACTGTAGCTATAATCAATGTATGTAATTCTCACTTGTACTCAGTAGGGTATATAGTTAATTACTTAATAAGTGTAACTTCTGGCCACTGGTACAGGATACCAGTGGACCATCAGTGATGCTGCTCCAGCAACACTGTAAAGTTTTAATTAAATAAAGTATAATAAAATTAGTTATGAAATTGAAGTAATAGGTACTATAGTACAAAATTACCAGGATAATATATGTCCTTTAGGCTTGCACCAATTATGCAGGCATAATTTCGAGCATAATAGGTTAGCAAAAGCATCAAGCATTATGCCAGCATAATAGGACGATTTTCGAGAATTTTAATTATATTGCACAATGCATGTGCCGAAACTACTGCACAACATGAAAAAACTGCACATTATTACTGCATTTCATATCAAAAACCTTGCAGTATTATTAGTTTTACTATTTCTTGACTGATTATTCACACTTTATGGTAATAAGATCAAGACACTCTAATAGAGCAGTCACTAACTCTAATACAGCAGTCAGTGAATGTAGATATACTCTAATAAAACAGTCAGCTCTCAAGCATAATCTTGATTTTGAGAGCATAATTCTGAGCATAATAGGCTGGATTTTTGAGCACTGCTCAAAAACATAATAGGCAATTTTCAAAGCATAATTGGCTCAAGCCTAATATCCTTCATGTTAACAAAAAGAAGGAGAAAGAGGCTTTGCATGTAAAATAACTTCCAGATACCATTTCAGAGCATCTATATTTTCAAAAATTTCTCTGGGGGAGCATGACCTCCATTGCAGTCCATGGATGGCTGGACCACTCAAAATCTCTGGGCTCCGGCCCTGTTTAGGACCCTTGAGCTCAGTTTTTAATATGGATAAATGGATGGGTAACTATCATATAGCTCATACAACAGCATTGAAACTGGGTCACTACTGCTGATCCGGAAGACCCACTGGCCTGGATAGTAATCCCGGATTTGACCCGGATTAATTGAAAGTGAGGCATGCACCAAGAGCCACGTTTGAGTGCCGACTAGTGCGTTAAGTACAAGGGTGTCTATACTTAATGATGTTAGTCAGTGGACCTGATTCCTCTTAAGTTTGCAAAAAGCAAGATACGTTTCCTGCAAGTGGGTGTGGCTTTGCGCATACCTAACACCCCATTATTTTAAAAAGTATGACACATTCCTGATATAAAAAGGGCATGGCTTACAAAAGAAGCTGGTCTTGACTGTATCTTGTACACCAACAATCGATTAGTGAGCGTGGCTCCACATAAGCCAGCAGGCAGCTATGAGCATGGTTTCACGCATACCTGTAGACTTTAGTATCACTGATAAATGGATGTGGCTGCATGCAGTCATCCGATATGTGGGTGTGGCTCACGAAAGAAGCTGAGTTGCATCAGGACTTGACTATGATGCATTTATACACTTCCATACCGTCCAACTAATTAATTTGCTTCGCATATGATCCAATCTGGATAATTTTTAAAGTGGGTCTGACCCGGATGACCCAGACAAAATGTGACCGGGATGACCCCACCCGGTTTCAACACTGTCATACAATCAGAGTAACAGACACAAGAGTTATAACAAGCATTGGTAACAAGCACACAATCCAGATTCATAAAGTTTTGACCATTTCCCACACCTACAGGAAAAGTCGTTTATGAGACTGAATTAAAAAGTAGTCTATATCTATTACATATTTACATATTAAACCTTTTGCAGTTGTAAACACTTTAAATTGGAGCTACATACAGCACTAAAGCTGATCATGTGTTTTGAAATATTCTAAAAGAGTAGTCACCCCAATAAAATTATATTTTCATCAACTTTTCAGTTAGGCACTGGAGGGTGAACACAGCGCCTTCATGAAGGAAATCACATTTTGTGTACTAGTAAATGTATAAATAATTAAATATGTACAATTGCGTATGATAAGTTTTCTTCCTTGACCACCACCACCACCATGCTATCCTGTAGAAAGGATAGTAAGACAGGTCCCCAAAGGATGTCTATGACATTAAAGACGATCAAGCAGTAACATACCGTAAATCAGGAAAAAATTGTCATCAAAAAATTTTCGTTGCTGGCTGTATCGACAAAAATTAAAACAACGAATTATTTACAACTCTATATATGAATAATTTGCGCATACAAATAACTACTAATGTACAGTTACTCCGTCAAAAAAATTTCGTCAATTAGTATAGCGACGAAAATATGTTGCATTGAAACTTTAATAGACGAAAATTTTCTATGCCGAAACTTTCCTGATTTACGGTAGTTGCAGACATTCCTTGGTTGTCATCTTTAATTGTATATACAGCTTTTTTTGAGAGGCCACAATCTTTTTTACAGCATGGCTGTTTTGGTATTATGCAGTATATTTTGGGGATTTCCGCCCAAAGGTCACCCTAAAGCTATTCTCACTTTTCCTTCATGCCACATTAGTTAGGCATAATCAATACTGTTAACAAGTAACTTTATTTAACAGAATTTTTTTCTGCTGATTAACTTGATTGATCTAAATAAACTTAATTCAATTAAGGTTAACACTATTTGTCCACACACTTGATTTTTTCATTGTTTGCCGCTTAGGTCCAAGACGTGCCGTTTTGTCTACTACAGCAGCTGTTAGGGGGTAGTTGGAAAAGGCAGATACGGTCGGACACGGATATTTTTGATATGCACTTTTACATTTATAAAACAGTTATTTTTCATATTTAACGTTGTTTTTACAGCAGCATTCCCTTTCAGACCCAGACGTTGATCTTGTCATAGTTCTTATCCATTTATAAGCACATGTGCAAAGGATAGACTAGCACTCTAAAGACCATATAGTGTTGTACACGTACTCTAGAAATCTAATTCAGTGTCGTAGAGATTAAGCTGGCATGTCCCAACCTAATCTCATAGGCCAGGTCCTTGAAACCCTCAACACTTGGTATAAGCACCTGCACCTTATCATGTACCACGGTAGTGGTACATAATAGGGATCAGGCAGAAATTTTTCAAAACACTCTAATAGAACGCACGCCAAAAGCAGCCTTCCGGGCTTTAGATTTTATTTCTAAAACATTCTAGACCTTTCTTTTGTGTTTACAACACTAGCCAACAAGTATTAAAAGTAAGGGAAATGGTTTTAGGTGTTTTTTAAAATTTTGAAAATGGTTAGATTCTCCATCTTCTTCTTTCTTCTTTCTTTCTTGTTTCGCGCGCCTACAGCTCGTAGGAAGTAGATATCAGCCCTAAAAACGTATGGCGTATTTAAAAAACATTCGTACCCAGGTCTGTGTGGTATTAAAATCTTCCCTCTCTAATGCGATTGCGAGATATAGAGCAAGAATCACTCTTCGAGACGCCATTCGATCGAGAAGCCATACAGATGATAATATAGAATTGTTTAAAATTCCATTGCTTTAGCTCACAGGACTAAAATGCATCAAGTTGTATCACACTAAACATTAAACATAACTATTGTTCACTGAAACTCGGGTTTTAGACTTCCTTCATTACGAGACAGTGAAGGGGGTGTGGCCCGCACCTCGTCACTTAAACTATTACTGTACGCCTTTCGTGTATACTTTCTATTATATTCTTCAGCTGTTTACCAGCTAAGAGTCGACATAACAAGGCTTGTAAGCTATTGGAACACACTGGTAAATTTCGAATTGAAAAGGGGTGTGTCCCTTCCGTACGCGATTGAAAAATAAAAAGCGGGATACTCCGTATACTCAGCACTTTAATTGGAGTCGACCACGTTTTGTCAAGCGTGTGTTTTACTTGTGTTGAGATTTCGCACCGCTTCGTTGCAGTAAACGGTCACACTAGTGGATTTATCTACTCGTCAAAGGAAAGTGGTATTGTTTACTGTATTGTTAACTGTATTGTTAACTAATTGTTTATTAAACTTATTTATGTAATTGTTTATTGCCAGTTGATATTACAATGGGTTTCTTTATTAAACAATCATGTACTGTTGAACGTATATTTAAGAAGTAGTCCATGTGCATGGACATGAAAAAAATCATGAAACTAGTGGGGCAAAAAAATTATTAATTTTCAACAAGTAGAATAGGGATCAAAGATTTGATTTTGAAAAAAACTGCGTAAACAAGAAGTAATAGGGATGATAATCCACAAAATTCTATGCATCATCAGTTCAAAGCAAGTTATTTGAATAGTGTACACTCAATTTGCGATTCCTATTTCAACTTGTGGTTAAATTTTGTTAAAATGTTGAAATAGGAATCGCAAATTGAGTGTACACTATTCAAATAACTTGCTTTGAACTGATGATGCATAGAATTTTGTGGATTATCATCCCTATTACTTCTTGTTTACGCAGTTTTTTTCAAAATCAAATCTTTGATCCCTATTCTACTTGTTGAAAATTAATAATTTTTTTGCCCCACTAGTACTAAAATGGATTTGGCCTGCTAAGCTAAGTTGCATGGGGAATACAAGCTAATCTCTACAATTATATAAATCTGTATTAGACTTTAGAGCATGTGTACGATACTATTATGGTCTTTGGCATTCTGTGGAGTGCTGGTGTAGTCCTTCACACATGCGCTTATAAATGGATAAGCACTATGGCAAAAAAATCGACGCCTGGGTCTGGAAGCGAAGATTGCTGTAAAAACAATGTTAGGTATGAAAAGTAACTGTTATATATCTGACCGGATCTGGAAAAACCTGACATAATTGTGCAAGCTTAATTTTACAGTGTAATACATCAATTACAATGGGTGAAATACATGCATATTATTAAAAACAATGTAAAGGAAGGGACTAACAGTAAAAACCTGGATATATCATCTCATTTGCCTGGGATTAATAATTTTCACTAGCATATGTGCAAGTACAGGCAACCACCCTCATTTTGTTGCTTTTTATTTTTACTCAAATGTAGAATTTTTCATTTTCCCTTACACTTGTTTGTTTATTGTTTAGCCAGCCACAGTTGGAAGTCACATGCTCCTATTTGCTGTTATTGTTTTGAGAAGATTGTGTGTGTTTGTCTGTACACTTCCACCCATGTGAGCAATAATTCTTTAAATAAAAAAAATCAGCCAATACATGTATGTTTGATAAAACAATGAATGCTGTATTTCACTCTCAGGCCAGTAAGCTTCATGCTATGGTGGGTACTTCATGCCAGTATGAAATGCAAGTGATGCAGATTTCAGAACAGTGAACTAATGGACTCTAGGGGTCTTGGTACTGGTAGCATCTAAATATAACAGACCTTAATTGAAAGAACAGCTTAATTTCACTGTAAGCATTTGGTTAGTTGAATAAATGCTTAGCAAGGCAGATTATTAGCTTATTGAGTGACTGGTTTTAACATCAAGTTGTTGTAACAATGCATTATTCATTATTGGTGAACCAAAAATGAAGTTCCATTCCGTTTCGCTTTCAACTATATATGTTCTACTCATTATAGCCACGGCAGTACAAACAAAGAAAAGTATGATAAGTACCTCTGCAATCAATTAACTGACTGGAAATTACAGAAAATTCTTGCAATAGCTGGCATTGTGTATCCTCTACATTGTAGAGGATAAAGAAACAGGACACAAAAGAAGACAAAGATACACGATGCTTGCACTGTAGCTGTGAAAAGACACATCTCAAGCCAAACAGTGAAGAAATTAAGCCCATAGCCTAAACCATAGTCAATTAAGGTACAGTATCAGTAAGTTAGTCAGAAGAAACTTCAGCTAAATTAAATTCCATAGAAACTTGTTGGAGGTGTTTGGATTCATTCTGAAAGTATTTTTGGGCTTGTTATCAGGTGCAGTTCTAAGGGGGTTTCAACGGTTTCCAGAAACCAGTCAGTTTTTATAACCCATGCAGTAATACTACCCCATTCTACCTAAATAAGCAATTGATCGACCATGTATATAATTTAGTTTATATTCATGCTATTGCTATTATTAATTGTTCAGCTAGATAATTAGATTTGTAAATACTGTAAGTTAGCGTATTTTGTAATTCATGAATTTTTGTGTAATTTGGTAATGGCATTGCTATGCACTGTTAAGTAAGCGTAACTATAACAAGCCACTTTAAACTGCAAATTACACACACAAATATTTTCTCAACTGTTTTATAGTGTGTCTGTGATGTTTTCTCACATGAATTGTATAGAAAAAGCCTCAAGGCTGCCCTTCATTTTTGGTCACGCAAGTACGGGTAATGCCTCCCTTTCAACTCGAAGGATATGCTGTATCTGGTAGCCTAAGAGACCTTGAACATTGTTTTAAAATTGTTAAGCATCTATAAAACAGAAAGGGAAGATCGTTCACGAAGTATGTGAAGAATCACCATACCCATATTTCAGACCGCCAAGAGGAAACCACATCAGGGGCGTAGCTAGCCAGACGGTGGTGGGGGGGCAGGCATTCCCCACAAAACGGTCAACATTGTTCATAAGTACACAAAAGGCTAATGACCCAATGATGGGCTAGCCAACATACGGTGTTGTATTATTACAGCTTATGTAACTAGCTAAATAACTACTTTGTTACTGATTGCTACCAGTTACCACTTATCAATAGAAGCATTTTCGTCGAGCATCATCGCACGTGCCACAACTATACTCCAACAAATTCGCCCACAATCTAGTAGAACTATATTGTGAATATTTTAGTACAAATACAATGTGTCACAGTTACTTACATCAGCCACAGTCTGTGCTGCAATCTAGCACACTGGCATAGTATGACGAGCTCACTTACTTCAGCCGGCAAAATTCAAACGCCATGTATTGGCACAAAATTCCAACTCTATGCATCTTTCCTGTTAACAGAATTTGTAAGCTTGTGACGGATCATCTGACTGACTGACTGACAAAGTGAAAAAGGCATGCCACTACACTGTACGAAGATCCAGAGTGATTAACTCGGGAAAATAAAGTTGGTCCATTTAACACTTTATCACCTCGTAGGTTTGTAGCATCACTGCATATCACTTGTCACTTCTGAGTTGCGACTCTTGCGAAGTCACTTTGAGCAGGTCATCTGTCTAAGTTCGAAAAATGCACTATCACGTGAGTAGTGTAGGCTAAATATAGCATTGTGTCTAATATTTTCGTTCTGTGAAGCAAAGTGTCTATACAGGGGAAACCCCTGGGGATTCGAGCATACCTTATTTTTAGTGCATCGTTTTACTAATTGCTTGTAACGCGCAAGAAATCATCGTATTATTATCACCATTCACAAGCGAGTTGAATGTTGTGTGCACTCGCATAGTAGCGCAGTTAATTTGGGATGCGTGTCAGTTACTGGAAAGCTTGTGACGGAAGTTAAAAAAAAATCCCTTAGTGACGGGGGGGCAAATGCCTCCCCTTCCCCCCTTGGCTACGCCACTGAACCACCTTAGAGCAAAGTTTATGTGTGTTGAAGTTTAATGCAGACTTTCAATTCTTACGTTCTGGCTGCTTTTTACCATTTTTCTCACATGGCTGCTTTTTACCATTTTTCTCACATGGGTGTGTACGGACAAACAAACATAGGTAGTTAGGTAGTAGTCTGGTCTGTATCAATACTAGCGCTTGTGTGAACTGAAAGAATAGATCAGTGGAAACCCACCATACTTTTTAAGGTTTGCATACTGAAGTAACGAATTTCTCCCATAGAAAATTGTATGGAGCACACATTATGGTGGAGTCAACTGTTAACAACTGCCACTATGAGTGTTACAACAATTGTTCGGATGCCATTGTATAGAGAAATTCAAGGGCTTTGTTTTTATGTATGGTTTGCCAGGCAAATTATGGATTCTCATGGGGGTACTTTTACCTTATTTGTATATAACGCAAATACATGTATTTTCTATTGGGAAAGAAATAATGGTTGTTCAAGAAAATTTAACTGATCAGTGGGACCAAGCTAAAGCTACAAAAAGGACAAGAAGTAGTTTTTAGGCTGTTTTAACCCTTTAAGGACCAAAAATTGTGTGCATAGTCTACCCTGAAAGCCCACAAGTTTTATGATTATTGCGCATTTAGTGTTTTTTAAAAATATAATAAGTTTATAGCATTGACAAAGCCTCTACAAGTGCTCAATTGTATAACAAATTATACTAAAAGATTCGCCTGACAATAATAAACAGCATTATCTAACTTACCAAAGTGTAGAACCAATGTCTTAAAAGCACTAAGGTGAGTTTCAAACACCTACACGCGATCGATTTCTTCGTGACACAATCAATAAAAACAGTCCGCCATTTTAGTTTTTTTTAAAACCGAATCACGTGATCTTGTATATCAAATTATTCACCTCTAAATAGTGAGCACTCTGAGCTTTATTTGAAGTTAATACGATGAACACAGCCAAAGTTATGGAGCGATTTCTACAAGGTTAGTTTTATTGTTGTGTAAATATTAAATGTTTGTACTTTGTTAGGAATTTTACACAGGCTTAGTTTTGCGTGATAAGTTGGCCTTATATATCAAAAGAATCGCCTATGAATGGCGAATACAATGGCCCCTGTTTCGATCTAATAGCTTCATTTGTTGCGGAGTTATAGCTCTTTGTTTACTGCCAATAATCTTGGACATAATATTATGGCGCTGGTCTTTCGAGCAATACCTACTTTGGACGTAATATTAGGCCCCTATTTGGTGATTATTAGTTTCTCATCCACCGCCCGCATCCTTCTTAAGCTACCGCATGGTAAGCCATTATTTACTCTGCGCATGCTCAGAAGAACACGTGATACCAAACTGTTATAATTTTTGTTGATGAACGCTACAATTCGCTATATATCACCAGGAGAACTGTTGTTTTCCTTAGCAAATTGCTGCAGTACCAGTTGCAATCGTGCTCTATCGACTTCATCAAAGCAGGCTTTCAGCTGACTGTCGAAAAACAGTTGGCGATCACGAAAAGTAGAATCAGCTGGTGAAGGAAACGTTTGTAGTAAGAAAGAAAGACAATTTGGACAAGGTCTGTACATCAGTGTGTTAATATTATAAAATAATGGCATAATGGTATACCCTCCCGCCCACATCATAATAATTAGAAAGGCTGGATGAGAAACTAATAATCACCGAATAGGGGCCTTACGGCAGCGGTCCTTAAAGGGTTAATGCATATTTCATAAGAATTAAGGGTAAAATTTAGTGCTTTGTAAAATTTTCCAAATGCTACAATTTCCATTAGCCTTTTTGATAAGGATACAAAGAAGTCATCAAATAAATGTTTGTCTAATGTAGCTTGTAGGTCCTTCTGAGAGGCTAAGAAAAGTACGAATCAAGAACTGTTTGAAAAGCACCTCTGCTATCAAAATAGCCACTATGATAAATACAGTAGATTTCCATTACCAAGTCCATTACAAAGGAAAGCCATCATGTGCTATCGCCAAATCGACACTTTTCACTGTCAGCAAAGATGAATGGGACACAGAGGAGGGCACTGGTAAGTCCATGAAGAATGCATTGTACATACTGTGGTATGCCAAAAGGCACCTGTCGGGCCGAAGCAACGTCGAACAGTGAAAAAATGAAGGACACAGCCTTAGCCATTATTGAGTTATGCTTGTCTGTAGGCATCAGGCAGTCAGTCAATCAGTCACTAGAAAATTCCATTAAATAAATAATTTTTAAAATTCTGTAGCAAGTTGTTGAAAATGTTTTGGGTCAATCTGAAAGCTTAGTTTTACCTAACCAATACTGCCTCATCATCGTC
Organism: Dysidea avara; assembly: GCF_963678975.1. Lineage (NCBI taxonomy): Eukaryota > Metazoa > Porifera > Demospongiae > Dictyoceratida > Dysideidae > Dysidea > Dysidea avara. Next base: position 25,959,514 of record NC_089282.1, on the reverse strand, counting down.
AGGGGAAATTGAGGCTGTTCTTTGGGTGATATTATTTCATGGGCCATGCCTACTCCTTTGTGGTCCCTACTATACAGTACTATCGTACGATCAAGTCTGGAAAGCTGCCTATTTAAAACTATTGAGAAATGTCAGTTTAAAGTATGTAGTGTGTTGTAGCTCACCAATGGTTGAAGCTACGCGCACTAAATTTTCACATGTTCTAAAATCCTTACCTTCCAGAGCATCCACTGTACAAGTATTGTAGCCAGCAGCTAAGTTCCCGCCATTTATATATTTTTTTAAATCGAGGTTGACTGTATCAGGCAAGCTCCAAATGAGGTGGGAGGCAGGGGCCCAGAGGAGGGTCAGAGGTTGTTTTAAAATCTTAAAGAGGATAGCGCAGGGATGAATTAGGCCAAGTTATGGGCCATTCAGGTCTCAAAACTGGCTAAAATGTAAGCACATTTACAGCACAGGCTTTTATTCAACACCACGGTGCTATAGAGCCACATACAGCCAACCCCAGGCTGGCCAGAGCTCCATTTGGTCCCCAGACTGCTCGTATGGATCACAACTGTGCTTGGGAGAAGCAACCAGCAAAAGCAGACCACTCAAGTCTAGCTGAATTTGGTAATGAAATTTTATAGTTTATTCATGTAGCTTTGTGTTATTGGTGAAAAATCAAATCTGCTACATGGGCAATAAGACCAGTTTTCCCAGACCCAGTCACATATGCTATTATTCATAGGAGCACACAGCTGTTAACTACATTCCAACTGCACAACTGCTAGTATTGATACAGACCGCTATGCCAGACTAGTTAAGTACATAGGTAGGTATGCACACACACATGCACACACACATGCACACACACACACACACACACACACACACACACACACACACACACACACACACACACACACACACACACACACACACACACACACACACACACACACACACACACACACACACACACACACACACACACACACACACATGTCATTGCGAGGCCTTTGGCCAGCTGTGGGCACACACCTGGTTTAAAAAATAAAAACAGTAAGCAAATGTAAGTCCAAAACAATGTGTTTTGTTTAAAGATAGTAACTTCTAGTGATCAAACTGCGTAAACTACTTCTCTCCAGAAATTGCTTTTCCCAAGCCTTGAACATGTTAAGTGCCTCTACAAATAATTATTGATTAAGCTATAATGATTTCTGCAACTCTTCTATAATGCATCAAATCTTTCTTAACAGACTTAGAGTGGTAAGATTTAATGAAGTGGCTATATTTATGGGCCTGTAACGTAGGATTTTTTTTGCTATATTTACAGCATTCCTAAGTGCACATGTGCAAGCATCTCATGATTTAGTTTGTTACATTTGCTATTTAAAAAAACACTTAGAAAAAATTGTGACACAAAAAGGTATAAGAAATGAAGAAAAAAGGTGTGATGTGACCGAGGCTCGAACCCACACATCCAGGTTTGGAGTACTCCTCTTGTTTTTGTACTATTTAAATGTTACAAATATGAAATACTATATAGTCTAACCCATACCAGTGAAGAAGAAACCAAAGCTGAACCCGACCCTAACCCTAATGTTAACCTGATGTTTGCCTGTTAAACACAGTGATGACTTACAACTAGTGTGTTTGATACTCAAGTTATACAACAAACGACCGGCTAAATAAATATTTGCACCGTGACCGACTAAGTCATGAAATGCTTGCACATGTGCACTTAGGTATACCATAAATATAGCAAAAAAATCCTACGTTACGGGCCCATAAATATAACCACTTTGAAGATTTAACTGTGAAATGATTTATTAGGGAGATTTTATTCATTACGTAGCTAAAATAGCTGTAATTAAAATGTCTCAGAATGGACCCCATCCCTGACAACTTTGAGTTGGAAACCAAGCAGCAAATTTCTAGAACTACCCTACTTGCTTTTCCTAACCAATACTGCAAAGCTGGTGTGAAGGAAAAGTGAGACTGGTTTTATGGGTGATATTTTTTGGACAGGAATACTTAAACTTTCAGTAACCCTACTATATGTACTGTACTGTAAAATAAGTACGTACATACGTATTATTGTAATAATAACATACAAGTGAAGTCATAATTTATATATCTGCTTCTTATCTTGAAGGTTCAAATATCCCATTACACGTGCTACAATTAATAGGTAACTTTTGTATTTATATGTATTGCAGTATTGATATCGTTCACTTTTACTATAGCTGAAAAAACAGTTGGACATGGTATGTTAATTCAAAGTACTTGTCACATAATTTTTTTTATTTGTATAGCAGATGTTAGTACACATGCCTAGAGTTGAATGTGAATGTTAAAATTGTGACATGGCAAGCAACGCTGGGCTTGTGAATCCCTGAAACTAGTTAATTTTTCATTGTTTTGGAAGCTAAGCATATGAAGTTGGTGCGTCCTTGGCAGAAAGAGACCTAGGGGCAGATACAGGGGAGAGTCAAGGGGAGCTCTTGATCCCCCTCCAAAAATTTTAGTTTACCAAGATCGAGATACTCTAATAAAGCAGTCACAGTATTAGAGCAGTGTGTAGCGAGCTGTGTGAGACATTTTATGTACTTTATCAGCAATAAATGCGTAGTTACTGAAATGGGCAGTTATTGTAAGTTGGATGTGACCTTTTTTTGGTCTTACCTTACCAAACCAGACCATGTAGTGCTTCAATTCATTTTGACCCCCATCCTTTTCATAAGTCTGGATCCATCCTGGAGACCATCATAAAAAAATTGTCCAGAGGCTACTTCATTGTTGGAGTCCAAAACACTCGAAATGTTTGGAATTAATTTCTACATTATAAATAAAAATTCTAGCTAAAATATACTCAATAGTCAAAGTTCATAATTTCATAGATCTTCCAATGGAAAATCTAGATTGTTCTAGAACATTTTATGTATGTTCTATTAGAAATCCTCAAAAAAAATGTGTGCTTATAGACCATTTTCCAGTGTAACGGACACACCTCATAAAATTTCAGAAACAGTTACATTGGTAGGCAAAAAATATGCTTATCACATGTGCGGTTGTTGGCTGTCATATGTTTTGAGCCTGCCAGAAAAATTAAAGCCTTGACGTTGTGGAAAGATTGATAACCGAAAACCAGGGCTAAGCCTACATTATCAGAGATGAAATTATCCCATAGCAAAGATGATAAGGAGAAAAGTCTCTTGGATACAGTTCATGTTGTGCATAGTGTATTGTGGGTTAAATCTAGCCTAAATCTAGGCATTTCCTAATTAAAAGAGTTTTAAAGTTTAGCCGCCAATCCTAGACCACCTACAATCCAACCATTTAATTACTGCATTTAATCTTACAAGCACACAAAAAATTGGAATTTTCAACTAGAGTAGGGACCATAGCGCATCGATAAAAGTACTGAAACAAGTTGGAGTAGTCCATGATATTAAATCACTGTAAAACAATAAGAAGTGTTATATCCCTACTGTGCATTTCTGTTATGGTATCTTGAGCACAGTACGGATATAACACTTCTTATTGTTCTACAGTGATTTAATATCATTGACTACTCCAACTTGTTTCAGTACTTTTTATTGTGTGCTTGTTCAGTCCCTACTCTAGTTGAAAATTCCAAATTATTTTGTGTGCTTGTTAACTTTTTTGTAAATAATTTTATTATGACTGGTGAACCCACGCATACAAAATCTGAAAAGGCACCGCGCGCCCCAGCTATATCATTTATTGTCTGAAAAGTGAAGTATCCATTACGCTTCGTTGTCAGTTATGTTCAACCCATTACACAGCATTTCAAATCAAGAACTGTTCGAAAAGCACCTCTACAATCCAAGCATACCAAAAGAAAGAAATAGTGCCGCGCGCCCCAATCATATTAATTATCGTCTGAAAAGTGAAGTATCCGTTACGCTTCGCTGTAGGCTATGTTCAACCCATTACACAGCAGTACGAATCAAGAACTGTTTGAAAAGCACCTCTGCAATCAAAATAGCCACGATGAAAAATACGGACGATTTCCGCTTCGAAGTGAAGCCATCACGTGCTCGCACCAAATCGACACCTTTCCCTGTCAGCAAAGATGAATGGGACACAAAGGAGGACACTGGTAAGTCCATGAAGAATGCATTGTACGTACTGTGGTATGCCAAAAGGCACCTTTCGGGCCGAAGCGATGTCGAACAGTGAAAAAATCAAGTCCGTAGCCTTAGCGGTTATCGAGTTACGCTTGTCTGAAGGCATCAGTCAGTCAGTTACTTACTCAGTCAGTCAGTAGAGAATTCCGTTGAATAAAAAATTTGTAAAATTCCATAGCAACTTATTGAAAGCGTTTTGGGTCGATCTGAAAGCTTGTTTGGGCTTAGTTTTACCTCACCAATACTGCCTCATCGTCATAAGGGAAAATTGAGGCTGGTTTTTGGGTGATATTATTTCGTGGGCCACACCTACTCCTTTGTGGTCCCTACTATACAGTTACTATCGTACTGTATGATGGTGCAGGTAGGTATTTTCAGTGCAGAGCCGAGTTAATGTTTAACCTGTGGCTGTAGAATACCATAATAGCTTTCACTTTTCAAATATCAAGTCTATGACCACTGATTTCTTGCAATGTGCTTCCTAGTGGCACCAGTGAGACGAATTCAGAGATCTCTTGCTGTCACCTTCAGACCTAACAGCTTCTCCTTATGTAATAAAGATTCCAACACTTTTACTTCAGCACTTGACAGGTTCTTAGCTCGCAAAAGAAGTGACTTGATGGCTTTGTTGAACATTTTAATATTTGTTTGCCTATCAATGTTACGGAATTCCATAATATGTGAGGTCTCCATTATACTGCTAAATGGTATATTAAATGTAATCAAATAAACACTGTAATACAATACTATTGCAGCTTCTCTCTATTATTCCATCAAATCAAAGCCAATATTATAGCCATTTTGGTACAGATTGGCAGGATAGTACACTACGATCAAGACCTACTCATGCTAATCGTCATCATCATTATCATCATAACAAGTGCTATTTGTGACAATAGGCTGTAAACCATGCAGGATTTGCTATGTTAAAAATTGAGCAACTGCAACTTATCATATTTTACATGAAAATTTGAGATACTCTAATAGAATAGTCACTGCAAAATCCTAATAGACAGATAGTGCAATCAAGACTCACAGTAGTGAGGCGTGCGGCCAAGAAACTACGAAGCGCATGCCCAATTAAAAGACGCGGCCACTACTGTGAGTTATTTACGTGTAGGGTCGGTTTCGCAATATTAGCCCTGGATTACACAACATCTCTCAACGGATTTGTATTGCGTTACATAATAAAAAAAATCTTTAGTCGTCATCATTTTCTTGCGACCTTGCTAAAATAAAGAATATAGCCGTATTTAGATATATTTCACTTTATTTTTCTACCTTGTGTTACATGTATCGTCACGTTATACCAGTCATCTTACCCGTGTTTGTACCAGCCATCTAGGCCTGACATTATCTAATTCTGGTTGATCCTACGCGCATTTTCTCCATTCAAATCTGTAATCCCTACAATAACTTTTAAAGACACGATGTGGTCACAAGCCCTAATGTCTGACAAACATGTTGTGAAAGCGTGCAGACCCGTAAGTTCCCTAGGAAAGGAGTTTTGAGCAGAAATCTTTTAGAGTCTATTTGGTGCACGCCCCATGCGAGCGTTTATAATCGGCAGATGTCTTATAAAACAAGGTGTGAAAGCATGAAGAAGGTACAGACACTATAAATCATTAGTCAATACTCCATTTAGTGCCATGCACCACTTATGATACAAGAAATATTTTGTAAGTTGTGTGGAATGACCACTGAAAACCTATGTACATGCAGTCACAAACCACAAACCACATTCCAGACAATACTTTGTTACCCTACATTAGTTTACGTACATAATGAAAGCCACTACACTCCACCTTAAACTGATGGTGTTTTGTGGAAGTGTGAAACTGCTGTGGAGGTGTGAAACTGCTGTGGAAGTGTGAACTGCCATGACAGAACAAATGAGGCAATTCTAATTGTGGATAAGATGGCTGCAAAATTCATGAAAATTTCTTGCGGTAGAGTAAACACATAACAATGCTACTACAACACATAACAAAAATCATCAGTTTAACACCAAGTGATTATTTCTTGGATATCTGCATGATGACACAACATTAAGTGAGCCCTGTAAAAGAAACAAGGAGGCACTGAATTAAACATTTTAAAAATTATATTTAAGACTATAAGTGAATCTCGTGTACCAGTGGCGGATACAGGAGGGTTGCAATGGTTTCAGCTGAAACCCCCTCTGGAAATAGCACACCCAAAATTTATTGATGAGTCATCGTATGGGTGCAAAATGAAAAACTTCAAACGTTAGCCTTTGAAATCACAATTACGACATTCTACAGCAGGTTGTGACCTTTTTTTTTTTGGTCTTTGACTTATAGCTAGGCTGAAGTTGAGTGGAATCTGAAACCCCCTCTGAAATTTCTAGATCCGCCACTATGTACCAGAGGTAACATAAATATGTTTTGGTGCCTAAGTACGTAAACATGAACACAAGGAGACTTGTCAAACAACAAGTGGCCACCAAACAGAATGTACAACATGGTAAATATATTTCTTAGCTATACAACAGGAAATTCAGGATTGCAATTGTACCAATTCCCACTTTTACGCTAAGTGAATACCTGACAATATTGTTTAACCCATTTTACAACCAATACGTGATCTTAAATAACATTAAGTTACACTAGTGCATAAAAGTACAACTTATAAAGCTGTGAACTTGTGCACAAACCTGAAGTCAAAGCTGCTAATCAGACAACTGGCCAATTATCACTAGGCCTAGGGCTGGGTTTGTGGTCACCACAAAACACAACTTGCTTGGTAATCTGACAACACAAGAGACCAATCATATGAAATTCACAATACTAATAAAGGTCCTACCTGGTCCAGAGTTAAGTATCACAAGCACATCCACTGTTAGTGGGTGAATCACTATGACTAGATTGCCTGTAAAAACAGATAGGTGAACATTAAATACAATACACTTAAATTTATCACTTAATAAACATTTGGAGATTTTATTCATTTAAACAGTTGACATTGTTACACAGAGACCTGAATAGACAGGCATATCAAGAAGTTTGCAGACATTTGCTATACTTTTGTTCATGGCAAAAATGCCAGCTGGAACAGCATGTCCAATACATTTCAATTGAAAAATCATTAAAAATTAAATTAATTATCGTGTACCACCTACCTCAAGTCTGTTTAGTAACTTTCTGAATTTGATACATGTAGAGCAACTCTCTGCGAGTACAATGATGCCTCCAATTCACTGAAATTTTGGCTTGTCAAAATGGCCTAAACTGACCGGGTGTAGCAAATTCCCCCATACATTTTGTATTGAGTGTTTTGGGGTCATGCAATAAAAGGTGTAATAACCCATGACACATGATAGATACCTCCGATTCCAAACCAGATTTGGAAATAGCAGTGAATAGTGATTAAGATGAGCTATAGTAGAAGGAAATCAGAGGAAATTTAAGCTCGTCATTTTAAGATTGAAAATCACTTACTTTTTCTATGGCGAATTGAATGCCAGATATTTGGAAAGGAATGCTCTCATCTATTTTGATGTCTTGATAGCCATTATTAACCTTCACTACATTAGTGTTACAATTGAACAAAAGCACTGTGAATCAGTTCTGCAGGTTAGTTTGTGAAAATGACAGTGTTCCGTGATTAAACAAAATAATGTCCATCCCATGCAGCAAACTTCTTCATATGTTTCACTGTACATAAATTCAGTAATTTAGACCAGAACATGTGAATGGGTATACTTTTTCATACAAACATCGATATCTGACACAGATTCACTTACTGACTTTTCATCTGCAGCCAAAGTTCCAAGACTTCTGATGATGATGTAAGTGGCAAATGATAAGATAGCCATGGTTTTTTGGTAATTGGTCCGTACACCTTGTCACTACAATCTCGCCATGAGAAAATACAAGCTAGTGGAGCTACTAGAATTTTTCACCTGGCGGGATTCTAAAATACTGCAAATGCGGTTAATCGGTGTGTGTCGATGTTGATCTAATCCTCGATCTAATCAGTTCGTTAACCTCCACTCCAGATTCTTATTCTTTCACACTTCAGCAACGGTGTACGGCCTCTGCATTAAAGTACACCTCACCATGAAATGAAATCCAGTTACAATAAGACTTAATGTTGATTACTCAGTCTCGTTACTCTCACTCTCCTTCTTGGACTGCCATTTTAAACAACATTTGTTCAATTTTAATTAAAACCGCGTATCACATGTGTCCACTTGGGGTGTTGCAGGGACATTCCAAGGGACTTCCCCTAAATAGATCACGTGATAGTTGTCAGTCTTGTGTGGTACTTGTCCTTAGTCATGGCTCAGCAATGCGGTACATGTGTACTATAGCCTAGCTATAGGATTTTTTGTGTGATGATGCATATGGTCGCATAGAACGCATGATGGTAGGGCAAATTCCCGCCTCTAGCTATGCCTATGGCATTAACTAGCTTTTTCTATAGCTACTATTATGTTGCTGATACATCAGGGGAACCAGAGTAAGGTGAAAGTGGTAGCTAAGGCTAAGTCAACTGGTCTATATAGTCTGGGCCTCTGGGGCATACTCCCTCAGAAAATTTTAGCTAGCTAAGTGTAGCTAGCTACTGCAGCTTTTAGCTAGTCCTTCAGTCACCAAATTCGCTTCATCAAGTTTGAAAGTTCTAGTCAAAAAGGGTCAGATCTCAATGCACTGGTTGTATCTTCTGATGCCCTATATACATTGTCCAAAAGATAGTTAGAGTCCCATATTAAAATGAACTCTTGTTATATGCTTGTATGGACTCTTGATAATAATGACTATATGTATTTATTTATTATTATTAAATGCTATCCCACTATAGGGCTTAGCTTTCAGGTTGCGTATACAAGTATTCTTTCATCTGCCAGTATAAATTACTATTCCATGCACTATGAGGCCTGGGAAATGTAAGGCTCTAGCTCCACACTAAGAATCAAATTATATAATGTTCAACACAATGATAAGATAATTGTCAGAGCAGAGTTCATGGTTATTGTATCAGCAAAGAGTTTTGAATATTAATTGAGATGTTTATTTAAGTGCATTTTGACTGTTCCTCCTATAATTCTTGTTCAATTAACTGATATCTTGTTGGTTTCCCTCCATCCTCTTTACTGATCCCTCTTTATTGATTTTATATGACTAGAAAATCTGTACACCTTGTCAATCCAGTTACAACAGTTGATCTAAATGTGATGATGATGATGCAGTTATCGAGACGAGGAGATGCATAACATTTCCCTACAGTGCCACAACACAAAAACACTTGAAATGTAATCTGAGACTTACATGTATATAGCTGCAGTGAACTAAGTAAGATAACTATAGCTGCTGGTAAGCATTGTGTCGTATTACCATCAATCAGTGCTTGTGCAACAACATCTCTCCTTTATGCTCCATCATCTCTCCTGGCCTGAACTTAAAACTCGACACAAGATATCCAGACTACAGACATTTTACAAAGCACTTCACAACCAAATTCCCTTATCTATTCCATCCAATTATCTTCCAATGACCAGAGAAACCAGGCAATATCATCAGTACCATTTCATACTCCCTACAACATCTACTACAGCTTACCAAAAAGGTTTTTTTCTCCAGAACAGCTCAAGACTAGAACTCGTTGCCACAATTCCTAATTGATTTAAATGACTCTGACTCTTTCTCAGTTAATATTTCTAATTATTGTAGTAATGTACATGTGTGATTTTTTTTTTCCTGAGTGCATCAGCAGTGTTGGCCGCTCAGTAATAATAAATAAAAAATAAATAAATAAGCAATAAATTGTCTGTATTATGAATTCAGTCAAAATTATGCATAGCTAGCTGTAGTAATTTATTACGCATCCAGTTAACACTTAGCTAAGTTTGAGCATAAGATGTCTGAAGTACTCCACAGATATATTTTGTAAATAATAATATAAAAAAAAGATAAATATACTCTAATAGAACAGTTAATAGCTAGCTGTGTAGTAATTGTGAACTAATTAGGCACTTGCTAATTATGAGCATAATCTAAAGCATTTTTTACCACAGATATGAGATGTTGTAAATAGTCATGAATGCCACTGTAAACATAAATCTATAGAACAGTCTGTCTATTCTACGCTGTAAATTCATACTTCCAAATTTACAGTGTGAACAGTCTGTAATGTGTATGCCTTTGTCAAACAAGATGACAGGTGCATATGTTTGACTCTCCAAGATAATGATATTATTGCTAATTTCCAAATATCAGTCATCTAAATGTTACCATTAAATTTTTTAACAATTTTGTTGTTCCCCCAGTGGGACTATCAGTCTATCACTATAACAAAAATGAGTGATATCCACCTAAAAAACACCTTCGCTGTAAAAAAAGGCGCGTCCAAGAAACTACAAGTACCTGTAATCCAATCTAATTAAAAACAGCTCAGTTGTAGGGAAAGACTTCATAAAAGTAAAAATAACTGGTAACTTAAAGAGCTGATATCTGGAGAGGCCAAGAATCAATCTTACTCATACTAAAATTTTTTAATCCATGCAAGAACACCTTGCATTATTGGCTGTAAAAAAAAGTGCACCCATGAAAGTAACTGGCAATTGAAATAGCTGATATCTGAAGCGGCCAAGAATGAATGCTGATATACAACTAATTGGAATTAACAAAAAGTTTAACATCGAACCTTTATCTTTCAGCTGTGTTCTACATTCACTCTTGCTGCATCATAAATTGATTTCTTTTAACTCTAATTGGCTGGTAATTTGGCTGCCTTTTTTTTTGCTCTATACACTGAAAAAGCGGCCAAATTACCAGCCAATTAGAGTTAAAAGAAATCAATTTATGATGCAGCAAGAGTGAATGTAGAACACAGCTGAAAGATAAAGGTTCGATGTTAAACTTTTTGTTAATTCCAATTAGTTGTATATCAGCATTCATTCTTGGCCGCTTCAGATATCAGCTATTTCAATTGCCAGTTACTTTCATGGGTGCACTTTTTTTTACAGCCAATGCAAGGTGTTCTTGCATGGATTAAAAAATTTTTAGTATGAGTAAGATTGATTCTTGGCCTCTCCAGATATCAGCTCTTTAAGTTACCAGTTATTTTTACTTTTATGAAGTCTTTCCCTACAACTGAGCTGTTTTTAATTAGATTGGATTACAGGTACTTGTAGTTTCTTGGACGCACCTTTTTTTTACAGCGAAGGTGTTTTTGAGGTGGATCATATATACTTAACTTGGTAGGAATTTACTTTGTTATAAAACACTTTTGCAAATAAATGCAGGCACTATATAATACAACTTTATATAGCCATGAATAAGCAAGCACATTAATTGTAATTGGCTTTGGTATCGGATTGGTAGATATTTTTCCGTATTACTAGTTTGATCTTCATTGCAACTGTAGATAAAAAAGAGCAATGATTTGTGTAAAAGCAAACTTCAAGGCCTGGCTTTGAGTATATATGTATTTAAACTACAAAAAGAAGTGAAGTCCATGCCAAAGCAGCCAAGCTGTATAGAAAGGGTGCAGCCTTCAAAAAGCCTGGGTGTTATGGTCATTATTAAAATTAACACCATTGCAGCTACCATCTTTGATTTCACAACTTTTTTTACCCATACAGACTTTTTATGCAGCTTGGCTGTTTTTGCATGGATAATGTTTAGACCTAGCTTTTAAGTAATCCATGCTTGCATTCAGCCCCAGTTTTAATTACTTAGATACAAGTATTTTAAAGGAGTGGTGAGTGTGCTTATTACAATTTGGAATCTTTGCTTTCAACAGTGAAACATGGGGTGAAAGAGGCTGTTTAGACTCTAGTGTAATGCACAACTCCAGCTGTTTATTAGAAATGATACCTTTAACATCCACTACTAAAACAGACCCAGGGATATCTTCTATCACTTTGGATGAAGTACGTACCTAAGGTATAATTAAGCCCAGATAAATACAGCACTTTGAAGCTGTACATCTCAGATAGAGTTTGACCACTTTAACCTTTGGTGTTAAAGAAACCATACTCCATGGAAATTTCCACGAAAGTGTATTTTTCTGTCAAACCATGTCATGTGAATATGTGAGGGTTCTGGTTACTGTAATACACGCTTGTCTTGTTTTTCATGTGTCAGCACTTGCTTCCTTGGCTGAATGACACACTGTATTACATCTTGTGTCTGTTTAGCCACTGATAAGATGGCATTGCTGATCGGAAATAGCAACTACAAAGGAACTGCCAATCACCTGAAATGTCCTCATAATGATGTGAAGGCAATGGCAGAAAAGTTACAAGACCTTGGCTTTAAGACTCTTACACTTGTTGATGTGTCACTCCAAGAAATGTCTAGAGCAATAGACTATTTCTGTGGACTTCTTCATGAAGGAATGTACACTGTGTTTTACTACTCAGGACATGGACTAGATGTTCATAAGACTACCTACTTGATACCTGTTGATGCTAATGGTCAGCAGGTGAACACTGAGGAATGTGTAAACTATGATTTTGTTAGACAAAAAATGCAACAGCAACGTACTAAAGTCATTGTGTTCCTTGACTGCTGTAGGACAATGTAAGATACATACTGTTTAAATGCTGCTGCTACATATGCATCCTTCAATGGCGGATCCAGAATGGGGCATTTGGGGCAAATGCTTCCCTTCCTCACCTTGTGGAGGAGTCAGCCATACTTCTGATTAAAATACTAAGCTTTATGTCAGGCCAAGATCAGTTTATACAACTCATGAAAATATGTACATTTTACTAGCATTTATTACTAATTTGCCTGAAACCAAAACAAACCAAAGTCAAACTAGCTGTGAAATAGTCACCCAGAACATTCGTGTATACTAAGCACCTCTAAAAATAATTATTGTGTTAGTATTAGTATCAATTTATGGACATAGTACAAAACAAGAGAAAAATAATTGTTAGTAGGCCAGAGGCCTTTTACTCTGTCCATATCCTGTTGTTGACCAGAAATGGTCTAAATTATTCTTAAAGTTGCTGAGATTAATTGACTCAATGACATTATCAGGTAGCTAGGGAGTTCCACTGATTAATCACACTGTTGGTAAAGAAGTTGAGCCTGGATGTGAGTCTATACATTGCTGTTTGAAAATTCGTTGATTGTGACCTCTAGCTACACTATTTGTAAAACAAAAATGGTTGTGGTGTGACTTTGCTAAGATTGTTCACCGGCTTGTAAACATCAATTAGTGCACCTCTCTGTCTACGACAATACAATGAATATAAGTTAAGATGGTGTAATCGCAACTCGTAAGGTAAGTGTGCTATTTTCTGGGACTAGTTTGGTCACTCTTTGTTGATTTTTTCCAGTTTATCAATATTTCTGGCCAGATACGGACTCCTAATTGACACACAGTACTCTAAATGTGGGCGGATATAAGTTTTGTATAAAGTAGGAAGGACTCACTGGTCAAGTGATTAAAGGTTCTCTTAATTAGACCAAGGGACTGCATTGTTTTTGCAGAGGCTTTATCACATTGTAGACTAAAATCAGGTTTTGATGTTATCCACATGCCTAGATCCTTTTGAGATGATACAATAGTAAGCTTAGATCTTGATTCTTCTTCATCCATATAGTATTCATAAGTTGAAGCATTTCCATGTTGTAAATAAATGTTTACACTTACTGGCATTAAAGCACAGTTACCATTCTTTCGACCAGCTACAAAGATTATCCAAATCATTCTGAAGGTGGAGTGCATCTCTAAAGCTTGTTATCTGAGCATAGATTTTGATGTCGTCAACAAAAATTCTATGATCTTGATTAATTGAAGTTGTCAAATTTTCAAAAGTTTCCAGTAAGTTGTTGAAGCAGGATTTTTGACAAGTAAAGCCATGTTGCTGAGGGAAAATGCATTATGTTCAGTAAGAAAGGTGATCATGCGGTCGCAAATAATTGATTCTAGCACTTTGCAGGCTTGTGATGTCAAGCTAACAGGGTGGTAGTTGCTAGGTAGGTTTCTTTGGCTGCTTTTAAAAATAGGAGTAACATTAATTTTGCTAATGACCAGTCCTGGGGAAGTTGTTCTGATTGCAACGATTGATTGTAAACTAGGCAGAGAGGTTTGCACAGTTGACTGCAAAAAGTAGCAAGTATGTTGCTGTTGGTTAAGACATTCAGTGCCTTTAAACAGCTTTTAAGACTTCACAACCATCTGCAAAGACCAAAATGGCAAAAATCAACAGTGAGACACTACTAAGAGGTGATGATTTGTTGCTTCAAAAATGCAGCAACTAACAAGAGAATCTGGCTCAGCTATAACTTAGTCTGTTTGTGCCCCTCCCCTTGCCAGCTCCTGGATCCACCACTGGCTACTACATTATCTACAAGTATGTAGAGTAATCAATTCATAAGCAGAATTATCTTTATCAACTAATAAAAATTTTCCATTGATTTGTGTTGTAGGGGTTCTGCAGCAGTTGAATTATTGGCATCAGGGAATACTTCTACTGCTTATGATAGTGTTGCTAATTTTTATCAAATATGTGCTTGGTGAGTTATTAGACACTTGATGTTTGATGTATTTTTTGTATGACAGTTTGACTATGGGCTTGATTTCTTAGATGTTCAATGTTGTCTTTTCACATACTGCAGCAGCTACAATGCATACACAATGGACCTACTTTTGCCCTCATTTGTTTCCCATTTCTTATCTCCAGCATAGGTGATAATTTGTGGGCTTTTGTGCTATGTAGCCATCTTGTTTATCATGGAAATTTATTGTCCACAATTTCGTTAGTGGGTGGATTGATTGCAAAGGCCGGCATATCTTGTACAGTAGAACCTGTCTATAATGATCACCTTGGGACCAGATATATCTGGCCTTTATACACAGGTGGCTGTTATAGAGAAAACCTGCATAAGGTGGTCTGCAGCATTTTAGTGGCTATGACCATTTATAAATGAGTAATTATTATTTAGACTCTATTTAGGCTGTTTTGGGTAGGTAATAAATCTCATATACTCCTGGCCACGCCTTTAAGCACAATATGACATACGTATGCTCAAAATCGGGTTTGTCCAATCGCTATGCGTTATTCACGTACAGTGATTTAACGAGCATGATTATTTAGTCACGTGAGGACGCATAGTTGTCATGGTGCTAGTATTATTGTAAGAAAACCAGCCGCTTTTGCCGAGCCTACAGCAGAAACAGCCGTGGATGAGGTAAGTAATATGAGTGTAATGTAAAATAGAGTCTAAAGCAGTTATACGGGCACAATGTGGAGTCTATGAAATTTATAAACCCTCAGGCCCTTAGTAGCGCCCTCGCTTCTCTCGTGCACTACAGCCCAGGCCTTCGGGTTTATAAATTTCATAGACTCCACATTGTGCCCGTATAACTATTATTAAGAGGCTCGCGCCAACCGCAATACAGTGATAATTTTACTAGTCTTTATACAGAAAGGGCAAGGTGAGCTTGTTATGAGTGTTGGTTATAGCTATTGAATACGTTTAAGCAATGAAGCCTGATAGTTTGTATAGCATTCATTGAAAGGCAAGAAGTGTGATAATTGCGTATTAATTGAAACGGTGCTGTGGTGTCAGACTATTGGCTTAAGAAGCTACCATAAAAGAAAGCGACTGCTATACGAAGGATGAAGTTATGTATACAGTGATTCATAGGTGAATTCTTGGTTGGCCATTATACGCGTTAGACAGGTGACCGCTTAATGCAGACCACAATACATACATTTGTATGGGAAAATATTTGGGACCTCATGACCGTGGCCGTTATACAAAGGTGACCGCTTAATCCAGGTGACCATAACACAGGTTCCACTGTACTAGTCTTTGTTTTTTACACTGATAACCATACGTATGTAGCTAAAAACAAAGCAAAAATGGTCACAGTGCATTTCAGTGATTGATGAGGTGCCGACCATTACCGTTTACAACTGTTGTGTTTAGTTGCGTTAAACTGTTCATTATGTACATGCGTAGCCTTGTATTCAAGTTTAAACTCGGCATCACAACCATTCAACTTTCTGATAGTTTCCACACTGGCAACTCCAGGCTCATACATTGTTAAACTAGTTAAAACACTGCATATGTTTGTACACTAAGGAACATAAGGGCATGAGGGAAATGAGGTTGTATTATACGTAGGGGTTGGAGGAGACACCTTTATTTAAGGGGGGCTAGGGTCTAGCTTGGTGATGCCAAGACCAAAA
Organism: Dysidea avara; assembly: GCF_963678975.1. NCBI lineage: Eukaryota > Metazoa > Porifera > Demospongiae > Dictyoceratida > Dysideidae > Dysidea > Dysidea avara. The sequence continues at coordinate 25,943,191 of NC_089282.1, read as the reverse complement.
GAAAAGGTCACTTCCTACTGGCAATAGATGCCCTCCACAAACTAGACTATATCTCCTTATTTATAACTACATACGTAGCTTGCTACACTGCTCCTCTGAAGAATACAGTGACTGCTCTATTAGAGTATCTTGAATTATTGATGCTACAGATACTTTTAGGGCCCCCCATAATTTTTCACAGGGGTTACAGCCCCCTTACCCTTTCTTTCAAATTGAACAATATGAAAAGACTGTGATATTTAGTAATACTATGTATTGTGATATTTCCATGAATGCATTGTGATCATTCCAGTCATCATGTTCCAGTGTCCTTGTTGATTTTATGCAAGGTGTGCTTAATTGCCATACGGCGAAAAATATAAATGCATATTTCCTCTTTGGAGATAGAACATCATACATACACACAATATAATAATATTTACATACGTACTTTCTTTCATGCGTAATGGCTAATCAATGATTTGACTATTTAATATTTTCTTACAGTGCTCCATCTTGTGAAGCCTTTGAGATTGAGGGAGAGAAGCTTTCTTTTATGACACAAGCACTACTGAAAGCTTTGAATAGTCCAGGACACCGGAAAAAAATCAATGGAAAGATTTGTCCACTGATAATGAAATGTTAGCAGTAGTGTTTTGGTTGTTTATTGTTACTTTTTTTGTAATAGATTATAGAGAGAGAAATTTGTCCTCTTCAGATGACAAACCATATGCAAGACCTTGGACTTTGAATCAGCTAGCTGAAGATATCTCCCTTGAAGATCCTATCTATGGTCCACCCAGTGATGATGCAGAGACTGGTATGAAGGACCTATTGTTGGGTAAGCCTAACACTTATTGTCTAGCTTGAAGTGTTAATGTATTACAACTGCAGAACTACCAAAGAATGTTGAGTTATACTTCAACCACCCAACCATGACACTTTATTATCGCTGTATCCGGTTAGCATTTCAGGCAGAATTTTCTAACAGTTTGATAGTATATGTTACGTTTGGCGGTACCAAGTTACCTGATCTTGAACTAAACACACAAGAATTGGTGAGAGTATAACTGTTGAGTTTATACCATATTCTTACTGGTTATTGTGTGTATAGGAAACGTTGGGGCTGACCGTGAGCAAAAATACTGAAACATCTTTCAGGATAGGAAACTTGCTTGCGCTGAAGGTATAAAATTATTGATCACAACTTGCTGTACTGTTGTGCATAAGGGACCATAAGTAGTGCACTACTCTAACTTGTGCAGTGCCTAACATATGATGTATGTCATTGAGCTCAGTAGGATAACATACTGGCAGACTTATAGTAAAGTCTAGAAATTGTGTTGGGTTTATAGTTGCAACTTCAATGAAATTGCTGAGCAACAGCTTTTGACTGCTAGCTAATTGAAATTCAACTGCGTAGCCCAATCATGGGAACTGAATCTGAATTATTTTGCAATCCCTATAGTAATGTTGTAAGAGATTTAGAAATGTAAATGGTGCACAACTTACAGTCATTTATGCCATATGACACTTATGTTTTGTAGTCAATTGATTTTACTTTTTTGTTTCAGGATGCAGTTCAGAGTTCTGGAATACCTTTTCATCTCCAATTCTCCTTCAAGATGCCTCACAACATTACAGTGACTGACAAGATTGAATATGAGTTACCCTCTACACTGATCAATCTTACATTTTAGCATTAAGTTGTGCAGGCCTATCCTTTTGGTGCCATCTCTTTCCTCGTTGGATAAACTAGATAATAAATCAATAAATAAAAACTTTCTACTCAACGATCTGCATTCCATGATGATTACAATGCCCCTCGTATCTATACGTAGTTTTGTAATGTACTGAGAAATTTTTGATTTTCTGATTTAAATCATTTGTTTTCAGTTAACTAACTAAACAAGCTGTGTAGCTAAATGCAAAAGTCTGCTATACTGACATGGTTGTTCCGCAGCCCATTGTGTGTTTATTGTAATTGTACGTTTCTTCTTTGTGTGTCCCTGCATGGAAGAGCGGCTATGCCAAATATTTGAGCTAAAAATAAAATCTGGGCTAGCCATTTGCATATAACTGTAAAACTAAAAAAATTTGCAAAATGTGGAGTAATTCAAATTGTTTAGTTGTAATTATAGCAATGGTTACTTCACTTCTGGCAATTTTTCTAACTCTGGAAAGTACAATACACCCTTAGGGAAGATTGAGGTCGCAAGGTACTAGTGACATTGTGTTTTGTGTCTTTATTTGGACTCAATGGATAATGTAGAGAACTGGTATGGCCCAAATTAATTAAAGCTATGTATAATAAGGGAGGTGTAGAGGTTAAATTACATCTGGAATGAGGACACACAACATGAAAACTAAGAGGGTTATGTTCATCAAAATGTCTAAGAAAGTTTGACCAGAAATGTTGAGAAGTTTTGCTCTCAAAACATCAATAGACAATGACAATCCAGATGTGGAAGAGCATTCCACAAGGCCTGCATCAAATATGCCAGCATAATAGAAGTGTAATAGGCTGTGCCAGCATTATATATTAGGTGACTATATGAAGCTTACTTCCATGAAAATAGATCAATACTCCCTAATAAAGCAGTCAGTGGAAACTGCAATAGAGCACTCTAATGCACTGTTTGCTCCTATCTCCTTGAGTCAATACTCTCTAATAGGACAGTCATTTAGTAGTATATAAAATACTTTAATAAAACATTTACTGATTAAAATTTTCCAAGACGATTGTAAAAAATGTTGCTACTATAGGAAATGTAATAGCAACACTGAAGAACCTAATAGGTGAAATATTTGGACTGAAAGTATTTTGGGCAAAATCTTGAGCATATTAATTTTGACTCAGGCCTACGTGGAAATCTGTTAAAATAAAAGTGACAAGATGAATCATACTTGGTTATACTGTTGTCAAAATTTATTTAAGCAGATAGAGATAGCTAACTTCACTAGTCTTGCATTTAGTCATTTCAGAGTTCTAAATGTGTATATATTGTAATTATGCTCTAATACTATGAATATGTTTCATTATTGAGGCATCCTTATTAGAGAGGTGTCATGATTTTGCCATGTTTTAATATATGCGCACTAGGACAATTTTTTAGTAAAACTTTCTTCCATGCATAAGAATTGAGTATGTAAGTTGATTTTTAACTGTCACAAAGGGGAATTCCACAGTCTTGGGAGTCTGCAAAAGTAAAAGTGTCAGTTAGAGTTTGTTGTAGAAATTCAGTGAGTAAGTTTGTTTGATGAGGATGATCTAGAGAAGCGGATGATATGATTGTCTTAATTTGTACTAGGAAGTAGATTAAGATGGATTAGTTTGTCTTAAAGGATGAGTACAGTTGTTTAATATGTACTTTGTTGCTGTTCTTTGTACTCTTTCTACAGAGTAATAATGTCTTTTAACAGGTGAGGTCTCCATAATTGTCTGCAGCAAGGTGATGTATAGATTTTTTGACATTAAGAAAATGGGTATAGGAAGTTCTTTTATGCTTTTGAGGTAATTTTGGTATAGTGTGTGGAGAATTTGCCAGAAAATGATGTATACACTCCTTGATCTTTTACACAATTTAGTTTTTCAAAATAGGCATTCAGTCCACTTTTATGATAAAGTTATGGGAACCAATGGAGTGTATAGGGGAACTTTAATTAAATAAAAGATCATTTACATTGCTCAAATTTAGGGTTCGATTGAGGTCACGCTGTAAAGAAAGTGCATCAGTAGGGTTAGAAATTAGAAATAATCTTATTTAGCTATATGTGTCATCTGTAAATAAAAATAACAAGGATGGAAAGACACAGAATGAAAAGCCGTTGATAAACATGGCAAACAGAAGCGGTCCAAATATGCTTCCTTGTGGAACACCTGAAAGTACGAACACCATACTTGAAAAACTATTGTTGATGTGCATGCACACACTTGTTGTCTAGAGCTAAGATAAGCTCTAAACCAGTTGCCCCTGATTCCACAACTGAAATAGTTAGTACCTAGTTATGTAAGACTCAGTCAAATGTCTTTTTGAGAGAGGAACCATCATTGGTGATGAACAAAAAAAAATGACAATGTACAAAAATAACTGTAGCTAATTAAGTGAGTGAGTGAGTCCTTGGACACACACTGCCACAGAGAAGGCAATAAAATGCCCAATCTAAATATATATATTACATCAACTCCAATTGTTTGCAGTTAAAGCTTCCTGCTGATGACATGCACTATGTTAACCACTTGCAGAAGTTATTATAAAGCAGACCTGCTTGGTAGGAAGCCAAAGTAGACATTTGTTATAGTGTGCAGGGGCGTATCCAGGAGCTGGCAAGGGGAGGGGCACAAACAAGCTAAGTTGAAGGTGGTTGGGAGAGCAAATTTTGCTGTGATTTAAGTAGCAATGGCCACTCCTTAGTAGGTTGATTTTTATCATGGACATGGTCTTTGCAGATGGTAGTGATGTCTTAAATAGGCTGTGAAAGTCTTAATACCAGCAACACGATATGATCAAGACACACCAATGGCGGATCCAGAATGGGGCATTTGGGGCAAATGCCCCCCCCCCCCCCCCCTCCCCTCAAGAAATTGCATACAAGATCGAGATACTCTAATAGAGCAGTCAATTACTTTAATAAAGCAGTCACAATGTTCATGAGGCAGTGTAGCTTACCTATGAAGCTATAAATAGGATTTTATTTTACATAACAGACGTGATATTGTTGGTAAAGGATAACTATAGCTATTATTGTTGTGACCTTTTTTTTTTCTTTTTGCTCTTCAACTTTTTTCAGCAAGGTGCCCCCCCCCCCCCCCTTTTTCCAAACTCTGGATCCGCCCCTGCACACGGTAGTGTGTCGTGCAGCCCATCTCCTCCTGTGCTTCATGTGCTGGGGTGGCTGCTGCTGCTGGAGAGGTTGCCAAGGATGAGAAACATTTGGCAGCTGTGGAGAAGGTGGGGTCAGATTTCATTCCATTATATTAGTTGTGAAAACATTTGGAGTTTGGACACCTTTTGCCCTAAAAACTTTACAGAATATAGCTGACCGTACCACTCCTCGCAGCGGTGTCCCTCGGAAAGTTGGAAAGTTGCTAGAAAGAACTTGCTACAACAACTATCTGTGCAACTGTGGTCCAACAATGCCAATACTATCCTTACAATCACTGTTGTATATAGATGCCAGAGGGGTGATTTAATTTTTCTATACAAAATTCTTAACAACTAGCAAGATCTCAAATTATGTAGCTATTGCTCACCAGTCTGGCGTCTCACCTTATGAAGGACATTACTAAGATCGAACAACTACAACGTAGAGCTACTAAATACATCCTCCAAGACTACATCTCTGATTACAAAACACGTTTAACAAAACTCCAACTACTTCCTTTAAAGTATATATTAGAAATATCCAACATTATGTTTTTTATTAACAGCATCAAGAGCCCCACCTCAAGTTTTAATACCAATTGTATCATTTTCAAACAGTGGAACAAGATCCTCTGCTCTAAAACTTAGGCGCAATACATCTTTCACCAACAGACAATGTCACTTTTATTTTAATCATATATGCAGACTATGGAACTCTTTACCAATCATTAACATGAATTTATCAACTTTTACCATCAAAAATCAGATAAAATCGTTCCTTTGGAAACATTTCATTGACAACTTCAACCCCACTGATTCTCACAAACTGCATTATCTATGCCCCTGTGGCTCCTGTATAAATAACTCCTTCATGAACTTTGAACATCTCTAGTCCTGATCACTACATGCAGTCAAGTAATTTTCAACCTGTAACTGCAAATTATGTAATTTATAATTTATGTTAGGTGTAATTTGTAAGTTAAGTAATTATAAGTTTACTTAAAGTGTAATTATAAGTAATGTAGTTTGTGGTACTGGCACAGGATGCCAGTATTCCATCAGTGTAACAACTCTTAAGTTATCTATGTCAACATGTCAATACCCCTGTCAGTACATCATTGTTGTTTAGCTACACTGTAAAGTTTTAAATAAATAAACTACTTCAGCTCTGACTTTACTAATCTATACACCTACTCCACTACTACTACCAGGGGATACCAGTTTAAATTGTTCAAGCAACATTCAAGATTGTTATGCAGATCTAATTATTTTATGAACAGAGTGATTAATGAGTGGAATAGTTTACCTACCCGCGGCTCTGTTGTAGAAAGTTCTTCAATTAACACTTTTAAATCGCTGTTAGATAATTATTTTTTAGATTTTAGATTTCCCCTAGCCCCCCCCTTTCCGCCGCCTATGTACCCGATCAATGCGTTATACAAAAGTACTTTTGTATAACGCATTGATCGGGTACATAGGCGGCGGAAAGGGGGGGGCTAGGGGGCTAAAGCCCCCCCTAGGTCTTAGCCCCCCCTCAGAATGATATCACACCTAAATTATCTTTCTTGGAGTGGGGCTGAAAACCGTGATAAAGATTGAGATACTCTAATAGAGCAGTCACTCTAATAAAGTAGTCAGTGTGTAGCGAGCTATGTAAGGATTTTTATGTAGTTTATCAGCTAGAAATGGTAGCTGGTGAGGTGGAAAGCTCTTGTGAGTTGGTTGTGACCTTTTTTTTTTTTTTTTTTTTGGTCTCACTTTACCAAACTATGGAAATAAGTGTGGGTCAGCTCAACGGAGCCCCCCCTCATATCAACTACTTCCTCCGCCGCTGATCGGGTATACAGGCTTTGCCTTTACCCGTATTTAATCATAATCATAATCATAATGCTAAGATGATCTTGAGGTAGTGACATAATTTTCCGTTTATTTTAAAATAATAATTCTCCGTAAACTATAATGTATTATTATGGTACTTGACGGCACTCGCGCATTGTTAATGAGTCAGTTCATTCATTATTAATGAACACGTTTTAACAACACATAAAAACAATTGTTCTAATCAGTAAGAATACGGCTCTCCACTAAGCGCAGCTCAGTGGAAACAGCGGGGAGCTCGGTTGACTGCAGCTTTCTGCTCTCACGAATGCAGAGATGCCAACCTCTGAACAATTTTAGGAGTGAGACCTCAAATACTACCAGCAATGTGGACTAGAGTTGCACCGATATGCATTTTTTCACATTTGCCGATACCGATTATTTGCCTATTCCTGTAACCGATATGCCGATATTTACCGATATTCTTCATTTCTTCAGAACAGAGGAGGAGGAGCAGAAAATCACCTAAAGTTTATGCGTATAAACTGCATTTGTAATGATAATGTAATCAATGTAATTAATTACGTGGGCGGCCGACTTTTACAATGTTTTACACAGTTTTGCTACTATCTCCTTTCATGGAAAAGGAAGCCAAGTAGTTATAAAACAGCTAATCAAACAGTGTTTTAGTGGGACTACAGACTCTTTGTGAAGAGTGATCAACTAATTGCGTGGGCGGCCGATAAATATACACAGCCTACTATAGCCTTGCAACCACATTTGTGCAAACAAACTCAAATAGTTACAAAACAGTTACAACAAACCACTTACTGCTACATTCACCACCTTCTTTACTTTCACCTGTTCATTGTCGTCAACTTAACGATTGATTGTGGGTTTCGGTTAACCGGCAAGTTATTCCGCTTCGTAGCCGATACCGATACTTGTAAAATTAGCTAATATCGGTTGTTACCGATAATTCAACCGATTATCGGTGCAACTCTAATGTGGACCAGACTCCAGTGCAGCTCCAGGATTTTTGGTAGTGAAGACCAAAAAAAAAAAAAAAACTCGCTAATGATGAAGCAGATAAGGCGTGACAAATGCGTGAGAACTAAGCTGACAGAGTGAGAAACAGAGGGTTAGGCGTGAGATTACTAGTCAAAGAGTGAGACTCACACCTAATGCGTGAGAGTTGGCATGTCTGCGAATGGCCAGTACAGCGGAACGTAATAGGGAAAATGATAAAGCACAGCACATCCAGGAGAGTGTCTGGTTGTAAGACGTATTGTGCTTCTGTGATAAAATATCTGCCAAACGGTTGTAGAAAACAGTAGCCTCCTTGCCCAAACCACCAAACGTTGAAAAAACTAGCGGGTGAAAGTAGATCGGTGGGGTCTATTCTACGGAATGGAAAGGAACGGAATGGAAAGGAACGGAATGATGGACTAAACTACGGAACGGAATGCTTTCTCAAATTGAAGATTGCAGCTTACTCAAATTGAAGATTGCAGCTTACTCAAATTGAAGATTGCAGCTTACCATTGCTGTACAAGTTATCGGTGGCACTTCCAGCTGGTAAACAAACGTACCCCAAGAAAGATAAAACGAACTTAAGGATCGATTGTGGGTTCTCAGTGCTGTTTATCTTCGGATGTATCAAGTAGGGAACTTAATGCATGACTTGTTTTTGCTATATGCAGTTGTTTTTGCTTACTTTGACTTTAGAATGTACAATCTGGGGCTCAGCCTTTCTAATAGGCATAAATCTGGCAGTATGTAGCTACACTACAAAGGAAACAAGTGTGGAACCAATCTGAATCAACTCTGTCAGGCTAAACAGAATCTAAAGGAATTTTGTGCAGTGTGTGAAGAGCAAACATTCAGATACTCAAGGAGGCTATATTGTGTGAACATCAATGATTCATTAACAGAATAGTGGACTACATAATGTCAGATATCTTAGCCTGAGTAGTGAGTTGAATCCAGGATGGGGTTTATTTTACAGAATGGAATGCTTTCTGAATCAAAACTTACAGCTTGTCTAGCCGCTATCATTGCTGAAGTTACATTCATCAGTGGAACTTCCAGGAAATGGAATAGGATAACAATAAAATATTAATAGCTGTTTCATGCAGTGCATTGTTCTCCTACCTGATATATCAAGCAGGTCTCTTCAATTCATTTATTGCATGACCATGCAAGGCAAGTTTTGTTACTACAATACAGTAGCTGATTGGATGTCAGTTGCTTCTGGTGATCTTGACAAGATAAATAGTTTAGAAGACCACTCAATTTCTTCAGTTTCAGAGCGTAATATCCACAGAGAAATTAACTAGAAAGTTACTGGTGACAGGAAAAGTCTAGGTGATCATGACTTTATTCAGTCTAATAAACAGAATATATGGTTGATTGAGTGAGGTATCACTTGCAGAATGTTCAGACAACCAGCGATGAGATGCATGCATGGATTCATTGAATTTTTGTTACAGTTGGAGACATTAAATATCCAAAAGCAAACTGACTGTATAATATTTATTCACTTGCTTTATTTTTTTTCTCAATTTTGAGCCTGTATACAAATAAATTTTTCTCAGTCCTAGAATAAGATGGGAGAGAAAATTTCTTTGTTTACCTATACTGGTACAACTTCAAAGGAAATGAAGAATAAAATTAGTAAAACCACAACAAGGTGAATTACAGATTTAAATACTAAATATGAATTAGAGCCTTTAGATAATTATTGTTCCGAAGCAAAATTGTAGATGGAAAAAACAAGGACTGGTGAGATCTTGGTTATTTAATGACAGCGGTTGGAGATTATAAGGGTGATAACTTCTTGTTCTTGAATATGTTGTAAAGTGGAGGTACAAATCAAAATGGGATATCAATTTCATTATGAAAAATTTGTATACTTAAATAATCTAGCATTACTGTATTCATTTGTCCTCCACTTAAATATGCTACAACAGTGTCGGTACATTGGCAGTCTACCTTGAAATCTCAACTCTAGAGTAGATCCAACACAGAGCAGCCCACACTGCAAGATCCCACTGTAATTTCATGGACCATGCAGCTGGAGTGGGAATCACTTGAAAATAGATGAACAAATTTAACCTGTTTTGTTTGAAGTGAAGCATGTGAAATGTTATACACTTAAGAAATCCTAGGATTCTTAGGTGGTATGTAATTAATGCGAGTGTTCCATTTCCGGTCTGACTAGATACATTGAAATTACACACGCATCTTGGTCCAAATCACATTTGCCTGGTGGCTATGGGCATGGTTTCACATACATAGCTAGGCTTATAATTGAGATTTGGTTGATCTTGGAGTTTTGGCATTTGGCCTGATTCAAGGCTAGCAGTCAGACACATCCTTGAATTTGTGCAACAGAAAAAAAATCAGTTCACTGTTGAATACAGCATTAGTCCACTGCACCGGCTGTTAATAACTCCATGCATACAATTCAGCGATGTTCACAGAATGTAGCCCCTTTGCGATCTGCCAAAATATTTGCTCCTCTCACACTGCACAAAATTCTTCAAGTTTTAATTCAGCTGGCTCTTTCCTGTTACCAGTGTCTTCTGCTTGCTTTATTTGTACACTGACATATGACTTGAAAAGCCGGCCCAGACTGTTTTCTAAAGTCAAAATGAGCAAACCAGCTCACATAAAGTGCCCTTCTTGGTATATCCGTAGATGAACCAAGGATGAACATCACTGATACAGCTCATCCCACAATTAATACTTCGTTACTAATGACAACCAACAAGAACCCACAATCGATCCTTTAATTCTTTTTATCTTATGTTTAATCATCCACTGGAGGTGCTACTGATAACTCGTAAGGGCAGTTTCAGCAATGGTAAGTTGCAAGCTTCAATTTGAGAAAGCGTTCCGTTCCGTAGTTTAGTCCATCATTCCGTTCCGTTCCGTTCCGTTCCGTTCCGTTCCGTAGAATAGTCCCCACCTAGATCCACAGTCAACACTGCGTATACGATTCCCATATTCTCGCTTCTTCCCGAGCTCATGTCGACGAAAAAGGGAAGCAACTCGGGTCTGACGATAACTTGGTGCGTTGGGATGGAAAACCCTGACGTCTGCCCCAGAAGCCCCTTGCATGGATGTCAGCTCTTGCGGTATTACTGCAGTTAGCTGAAGATGGTGTAATTAGTTCCCCATTAGAGAAAGTATAAATCTATCAGTAACCTGGTCCGTTCAAAGTGTCGCCAAGAGACTGCTAGTCATTCTACTTTAGTGTGTCAGCAGAGCCATACCAACCCAAAGCAATTCTGGAGGTGGATTAATACAGTGAAAGGCTATCGTAATCCCATCCCTCCACTCCATGACTCTGGTAATACAATCACCAAAGACTCTGACAAGGCATCATTGTTTAATAGATATTTCTGCTCAGTTTTCACTAAGGAAAATACCTCTAATCTTGACTCACTAACTCCTGAATCCTCACATCCTACTATCATCGACTCAATCTCTAACACCTGAAGAAGTTCATGCTGAACTGTGCCACTTGAGTGTTAACAAAGCCTGTGGCCCTGATAATATTACTTCATTTCTACTGAAAAATGCTGCAGATCATATTTCCATTCCTCTTTGTCACTTATTCAACAAATCACTATCAACAGGTACTCTTCCTTTTGACTGGGTTTCAGGAAATATTGTTCCGATACACAAGCATAATGACAAGCATAATCCTAGTAACTACAGACCAATCAGTCTCACTTCTATTGTAATCAAAGTTTTTGAGCGTATTTTGCACCGACACTTAGTTTCTGCTTTGGAGCGTCACCAACTGCTTAGTCCTTCTCAATCTGGCTTCTGAAATAAAAGATCTACTGTAACTCTTCTGACTGAGGCTGTTGATAATTGGTCTCAATGTTTAGAACAACGGAGCACTGTACATTGTCTACTGCTTGACTTTGCGAAGGCTTTTGATTCTGTACCACATGAATGCCTTCTGCTTAAGTTAAGCTCTCTAGGAATTCATGGTAAAGTACTGTCATGGCTTAGATTTTTTCTAACTAAAAGAAAACAAAGAGTGGTAATCAATGGTACTTTTTCAGATTGGGCCATTGTTACTTCTGGGGTTCCACAGGGAACTGTCTTGGGTCCACTTTTGTTTTTGATTTAGGTAAATGATTTGGCTTCTGTTGTAAAACACTCCACTGTTAAAATGTTTGCTGATGATGTTTTACTTTATGCTCCAGCTAACACTCTCAAGGAATGTTCTTCCCTACAAAATGACCTCACTGCCATTTCTTCTTGGGCTAGTCGCTGGCAATTAAAGTTAAATCCCACACTGTTAAAAACGAAGTATGTATTACACCCGCAAAAGTATGCATTTCATACTTTTAGTGGGTCATACCAATGGTATGTCACACTGACATACCACAGTAGGAGTGTATAACACACTTTACGAGGGTATGAAATATTTCAGTATATATATAGTTGTACTTTTCCAAACTTAAACAACACACCCATGCATAGCATGATACCACAAGCATGCATGAATGCATGTCTAATAGTTTGCACATGAATATTGATGAGTGGAATATCTTTGGCATGTGTGGTATGCAATACATACCCTTAATAGCTGATTGTTTTAATAGAGTATATACTTTTCCTTGCATATACTGAGGCTATATACCCATGCATACATATATAATGGATAGCACAGGCATGCATGCATGCATATCTATTATTGCTTGCACATTCATGCATGCAAGAGTTACATACCTAGCATACATGGTATGATATACATACCATACCATACCATACCATACCATACCATACCATATATGCATGCATGCATGTGTGGATATTAATTTTATAATTGAGGATATGACATGAACTTTATTATTTTAAGAACATGCATTATCTCAAGTGATGTGTATACTGCAGCTTCATGGGCTCGTATATATAACTCTATATGTGACCGGATTTGCGAAAAGTGGTCTTCCACACACATCCATTTCTATGAACTATACCTTAGTGATCAAGAAAGATACAAGCCTGAAATTTCCTCCATCTATTAACCTATGTTGGTTCTCACTGCTGACTAAATTTCAAGTCAATAGCTTAATTTAATCTCAAGTTATGAATTGTCAAAGTTCGTAAATTGGATGTGTGTGGAAGACCCCTTTTCGCAAATCCGGTCACATATACACACGTGTATCATGCAGCTAATGCATGGGATTGTCTTGAAAATGAGCTCATAAATGTCACACAAGCTTAGCATTATACTGGCAAGTACATTGGCATTAATCAAAGTTTGCCTTGCATTGCCATTAAGGGATATCAAGGTATTGATTGTTCTATTAGAGTAATTTAGTAATGACTGCTCTATTAGAGCACATGGCGACTGTTCTATTAGAATATTTACTGCAAAGTGATATATTATATATAATTACTTGTGTCACAACAAGCATGCAGTAATTTATTAAAATGTAACTTATAATAATATTCCAATACATTCAGACACTAATAGTTGTTTGTAACGTTTACAACACTGTAGTGATTAAAAAAACAAAAACAAGTCAAGATGTGAAATAGACATTATGCCATGATTGTTGGCTATATATCCACATATTCTGTTCTTCAATTCTCATGCACAGTATTTTTATAATAAATAAATTGGTGAATGCTCTATTAGAGCATTTACAGATAGTGACTGTTCTATTAGAGAATATCAATCTGCAGAAAGTAATGTAGTTGGGTACCTGTTCACATAGTGCTCTATAGTATTACTCTATATAAAGGTTTTACTGCAATTATTAGCTAGAGAAACTAGCTGATAACTGTAGCCTTTATGAAGGTTTGTTGGGCAGAATCAAGTCCAGACCTGCCTTAAATGCATTCTGATCAGTAGCTACATTTTAAAAATATAACGTTCCACTTGCAGATACCTATAGATAAGCATCATTCAATCACAGCCAACTTGCTCTTTTCCCTGACTTGCATTTGTTGGGACACCCATTAAGGAGGCAAGTAATCCACAGGGTGTATAACCAAAGAGCCCACATTAGCCCTTTCGTTTAATCTAAACAAAATAATGTTGATGAAATGGGTTGTACAATATGGAAACAATAATTCAAATGTTCATAGGAGTTTCTCATTCCCATGTGAAGCGCTTCTTGTATCTCCATTTCATACGTCACTCTAAAGATACAGTAACAATATAGTCAATATTTTTAAAGTAACATTCTTACCCATTCATAGTGCACTTCGTGGTCTTGTTAAATATTAGTAGCACTTGTGTTTCCACACCTAAAGAGTAGACCACTTAAATTTAGACAAAATTGGATTATACCCTTACCAATTCTAGAGGAAAATGTTTCTTGTCCAGGATTTAATCGATATTAGCAGTTGATCTCATCACAATTAGTGGTATCAGTAAAATGTGATATTGGTACACCTTAACACTGAAAGTGCCACACACATATCACCATACGCACTCACTCATACATGCACACACACACATGCACGCACACACTTATTACACATATGCACAGAAAACAAACACGTGTACACCTTCACACATGCACAACACACTGTACACACATATGTACAAACGCAGTCTTCAGTCATTACATACTCCCCCATCATCACTTCATTAATCTCTGTTAAAAGCAAATTTCTTAGTTTCATTAGAATGTTCCACCAGAATTGGAGAAAGGGCCTGGAGGATAAGATTTAAAGATGGCTAGTGAACAGGAATATGCACAGTGGTTGGCAGCAGTTGGGATCAGCGCCAAAATATCTCTATCATTACCCTCACGAACTGCTACATATTTATTACCACGTCGTGATATGACATGGTGCTGCTAACCTGTAGGATTAAGTATCATCAGCTCTCTTGCTTCAGGAACTATCAGAATATGACATGATATCTGTCACCAATAGAGAGCTACCAGTACTTTACCATTTGATATAGGCACAACAATAGGCAAAGACTGGGATAAAAAACTTCCATAATTATTTTTACGATGCACTTTGTGGCGATCACCATCAGCTACATCAGCATCACTGTCAGAATCTTGTGCTGCACATACGGTTATACTAATATATTGTAGTACATCAACATCTTATTGCACCTTGGTTTGGAGAATGCAGTGGCTCCCCTTCACTAGGATCTACAACACAATACACTAAACAGTCACCAATAACTTAATAATGCTAATACCTGGCACTACAAAAAAAAGTGTATTTGCAGGCCCGTAACCAGGGTTTTTGGTTGGGGGGTTCTTTTCAGGAAAATGTGGACCCTTTTAATATAAACATTAGCTAACTTGTTAGGTTAGCTGCTTTGGCATGCGAAGCATGCCATTTCTAGGGGGGTCTGGGGGCATGCCCCCCCCAGAAAATTTTTGAAAATTAGGTGTCAAAAGATTGAATCTGGTGACAATTTTATGCATAAAAAACTAAATGCAACAAAGTATCATTTAATTGTCTTCATTCACATTATGTACACACAATGAGTTGTATAATGTGCAGTAGGTTAGTTTACATGTAGTGTATATATCTACCAAATTGATTGTACAAAAATCATATGAGTCCTTATTTATGATAACATTTCTGTCCATTTAGCTATTATAGAATACACTCAAATTCAAGTCTACATGGGTGAAGTTTGGCAAAGCTATCTACTACCTTATCAAGATCTATACAAAAGTCATAGTGAATATGAAGAAGAGCAAGACTTGAAAGGCGATCTTTCCCCATTGAGGCTCTCATAAAATTATTTAATCGTCTTAACCCACTGGCACTTCTTTCATACTCACAAGATGTGACCGGCACTGTGCAGGCAATCTGCAATAGAATGTAAATGTTTGGAAACATGTCTTTATCACATTCTTTAATTGCATCTGCAGCTGATGATGGCCTCTCCTTATATTGTTTCGGCATGTACCGGTTCTTCCATCGTTGGATCTCCATTTCAAACAATTCAGGAGATGGAAGATCTGAACTATATTGGTTTACACATACACCCAAATCTATAGGCTTTGAAGAGCATAAAATGGATGGAA
The DNA here is from genome assembly GCF_963678975.1 of Dysidea avara. Lineage (NCBI taxonomy): Eukaryota > Metazoa > Porifera > Demospongiae > Dictyoceratida > Dysideidae > Dysidea > Dysidea avara. The sequence continues at coordinate 25,927,482 of NC_089282.1, read as the reverse complement.
CAAGACCTAATAGTTTAACAGCAGTGATAGATGAACCAGAGAATTGTTGGTCTATAAACATGATGATGTGATCAAGAAGCGGGATCGCAACATTCCTCTGGAAATATTCACAGGGAGAAATGGCTGGAGCATTACTGCGATGCTGTTGTCTTGAAGCAATTCGAAGCATTTCAACTGTGCTACCAACTTTATTTGTGATTCTACAAGCATGCTCAAAAATTTTTACAAAGCCAGAGTCAACATTTTGTTGCTCAAGTTTGTAGACTCTTGAAATTTCAGCTATCTGCTGGTGTGCTTCTAGAATATCCAGTGCTTGTTTCTGCAATTTGACTGTAATGCCAGCCAAATGTGATAGGTACTGATAGACAGTAAGAAACACTATTATAAATTCAAAATTGGTAATGCTGGCTAATAATTGTTGAGCATCACTACGGGATGCAGTATCCCAATCTGCATAAGTGTTACCGTACTTTTCTAAATGTCGCTTAAACCCAATCATTTCCAGAGCCTCTGTAATGAATACAAAAGCTTGGTAAAAATGCTGATAGGCACTTTGCCTCTCAGCCCACCTAGTTTTACACAGATCTAACAAAGGCTTTCGACGTGTCTCATCGACTACATTATGTTTAACAATAACCTCAAGCAATCCAGATCGTTTAGGACTATTCAAGAAAAAACGACAGCAACTTTGCATTCGATCCAAAACATTCGTACTTGAGGCAAGCTACAGCTTTTACTGATGACTAGGTTAAGGCAGTGACCATTGCAGTGGACATATGTGGCTAAAGGTGCTTCCCTTTTAATCCGTCCCTGGACACCCACTGCATCTGAAGACATGTTACTAGCACCATCATACCCTTGGCCTCTCATATTTGATGCTGGGATGTCATTATCTTGCAAAAATTTCAATATAGCTTGCGAAATAGTTTCACCTGTGATTCTCTCCAAAGGCAAAAAAGGCTAAAAATTCTTCTCTGATGTTATTTTGCTGATCTAAAAACCTAACACAAACAGACAGGTGCTCTATATTGTGAGAAGTAACCTCATCAGCCAGGATGGAATAATATGGTGAAGCATTTACTTCATCTATTATACTACCTAAAATTTGCTTTGCCATTACATCAATTAAATCATTTTGAATTTTTGGTGAAGTATAAGTGGCATTCCGCATTGCAGGTGCCAGCAAGTGATCCCTCAACACAGCATCTTGAATGGCCAAAAGCTTTAACAACGCTAAAAAATTTCCAGGGTTCCCAGATGCATCAATTTTCTCATTATCGCCCCGTAAAGCTATGCACTGCCTACCACAAAACAATACTGCACTAGCCAAGGATTTTAGTAATAATTGGTTTCGCTTAATGTTGGCAACTACACGTGCATCTTGGCATGCTGTTATGGTTGCATCTGGATGCTCAACTGTGTGCCTAAAATTGTCAGCTAATTCCATACAATTATGGTGATACGCTGAACCAACATGTTCCTTGGTTTTCTCACTCTTTTTATTCCATATTCGAAAGGGCCTACTTACAAGGTAGCCTTTTGAAGAATCCTTGCAGAAAATAGCACAGAAAATACAAAACATGCCATCAACATGCTCACTATATACCAACCAAGGATTTTCCAGCCATGCATACCTAAAACTACGATTACATCCACCCAGATGCTGGGAAGGAAACACATGAGGCACTCTTTGCTTTGTTAACAATGCATATTTCTGAGCAGCAGTAAGAGATTGCATAGTTCTGGTGAACTCAGTAGGTGATGCAGAACCTGCATAAATCTCACCAATATCCAATATTTGTTGAGTAGACATTGCTGATTCTTGCAAAGTAGTTGAGTGTATAGCCTCAGTTATCAGAGATCTCAGTGGATGAAATTTGATCCGACTCACTGGCAATCACAGTTTCAGTCAACATCATCTACATTTACAAGCATAATGATAGCTACAGATTGAAATACGCATTAATTTATGAGTGGACAGTCAGATCCACACTTTTTGCTTATAAGCTATAGCAAGAGCTACAGGGTATATTCCAAAACTTAAACTTGCAGGGAATAGCTAGCTAGCTACATTAACTACATGAGGTGGCTACTTAATATAATAGTGGTAAGCTGGTACAACTAAGCATGCAATTACGTATGTTCTACGTAAAGGATCCCCCACTAGCTTTAACTAGCATTACCTGAAGTTTCATTTGCCTGATTGGGTGATATTAGGACGCGGTACGCGTTCAGCACTTTCATGTGAGCTTCCAGGCTGTCCACTATTGACGACCACAGCTACTGTGTGACTATCCAACGCTCTACCTACGCTCTCAGACTCCTTCTGCTTTTTGAAAAAGCTATCCAATCGCTGGCATGATGCAGCTGAGCGTTTCCTTTCCCGAGCTAACTGCTTTTCCCTTCCCATTACCAGATTTACCTCGAGATTTACACGAAAGACCACAATCAATTCCGAGATCAATTCCTCAAAACCACACAAGAAATGAAACCCACAATCAATTGCAATCTTGCAGGATCTTTCGTAATTGTGGGATTTACCCCATGTACTCATATGGAGTATTGTATTGTACTGTATTAATGCTTTACAGTGACCAGCACTGAAGGTCTACAGTAACTATCGATCACTGTGGCACAACTAAACTAAGGTGAGTAGTATTTAAAAGTGGACCTCTCTGTAAAGAGGGCGATTCGTCCGAACCCCCCATAGGTACGGGCCTGCAGTTGGAATCAAATTATCAGATCAGTGCATGCTAAGACTGTTGCTTAATTGAAAACAACCTATGCTTAATTCACATGCTAAGATATTGACACGGAAGTCACACATTAGGCGGGCGCCACTTGAATGTCACGTGGGTATTAGGAGTGTGCGCACTCGTGTGTGAACTTCTCTCGGCTCGACTTCTCTGCTGAAGTCTCTGTTTCAGTCCTATCAGTATGGTCGGATGGCACGGGAAATACGTACTACACTACTAGTCTTCGTTGTATTTTATAATATAAACCTGTGCGTAGAAGGTAAGATCAAGTTTTCGTATATCAGATAAATGATGATGTGTCAGCATTTTTTTAAAGCGATCCGTTATAGCGTGCGTAAACCTGTTTCTGTTATTTTGTAGCACCACTACCAGTAACTATCACATCAGATGCTAGTTGTGTGGTTTGTGTCAACACTACCATCACATTGACCTGTAGTGCTCCTAATGCTACCGACTTTAAATGGACCACTACTGGTGATTATTCTGGAGTAACTGACAATAATACTATTGTTGTAATTGCTACCCCTGAGATCATACAATACACCTGTACAGTTACTGATGGTAAAGGGAACATTGGAACATCAAGTGTGACTGTGGTTAGTAATGGTACGTGAAATTATCTGGTGAATATGTAGTTTGGCAATTTTATCCTTGTCAGACAATTTGAAGTTTGCCTTGCAGCTAAAGTGTATGCATTTAAATACCATGTGTGGGAGTATCAAAGTGCCACGTTGGGTGATACAGCTAGACAGAGCAGCTTTATCTGTTATCGTGTGATAAGTTAGTTTTCACCCAGACTGGCTTGTGACATCATATTAACGCAAATTGTATTGTTTACTAATGGCCAAATACAGAAATGTAATATATTACAAACAACACACCAATACAACACTTACACTTGCAAATCTCACAATAAAATAGTCAATCCTTTGCGCAGTGACACTATACATGTGCGTAACCTTTGACTCCATCATTTTATCTTGGACTAATACTCTCTACTTTCCAGTCTTAGTCCTTTCACTGCATGTGACATCACTCCACCAACCCCAAAACAGGCCAAATCATACCTGGAAACTGCTGCTTCGTAAAATCGTCCATCGCTACATCATAGCCTGTATAGAGTGTCTCTCTAGTAGCTATGAAGTTCAATCTCTGCAGAAATCTTGAGCACACTGATAGGAAACTTACATTAATATCTGTAAACTCCCACACTGGAATTAATAGTTATATCCTGTATAGTTGGATGATATATCGTTGTTATTACATGAGTCCTTGGCTTCACCTTGGACTATTGTAGTAATAATAATATCACCCTCATAACGGATATAACATAATAGTATTTCCTACTCCTGCCAATCTTTTGTTGTTTATACTATAGTATTACACTTGTTTTGTTAAGGTGGCTTCTTAAAGGTAATTGAAACCTTAATTTCAACTGAGTGTGTCAAATATTGTGAGGTTATCGCAGCATGCCTTCTGTGGCAGGAAATGTGTCTATAGTTTTTTTTTTAAACTTAATATGTAATAGTTGTATACCACCATGCCCATGAGGGATTTCCGAGTGGCCATGATATATACCACTTCGGCATGCTCACATAACACATAGGTGAAAAGACCAACCTACATTCACCTTATTAGAATCCATACCGATCTCAAACTCACAATGTAAAACTTTAATCACATTATATACAATCAAAAGGGACAGAGGAGTTCCGACACGAACTAAGCGTTGTTGAAAAGAATTTGCAGTAATTGCATTCTTCAAATGGCAAATTCGCGGAAAATCAATCCGTAGACAAGATTTGGTGAACTGCAAAACTACTTAGACACTTGTGCAGTTGATTTTCACTGGTTTTCTCTTCCCAACTTGCTGCTTGGCTTTATTTCGTACGGTTAGTTAATCATCACGTGACAGTTCCTCCAATAGGCTGTGTATATCGAAACTGAACCACTGGGGTTGAATGGGGTTGAATGGGGTTGATTGCACCGTTGAATTAAGCATAAGAAAAGAGTTCGATCGGCATGTAGTTTTCGTTGACAACCCCACGAAATAGCTTCCCTGTACAAAACATATGCGCTCATGTGTGCGTGTCGGACCTCCTCTGCAAAGGGGACAAATGCTTTGTACTGACTCAGCATCATTTGTAGTCAAGGTTATCACCCTGTGGTCAGAGCAATATGTGATATATCATCCTGTGGTTTCCTTTGATCTGAGGTGTCAAAGTGGTACGTAACTGGATCTGCAAAAACCTTACCTATCCCTACTGCACTGTGAAGATTCTACAATTGAAATGCACAGTAGGGGGATATTTGCTTCTTAAGGTAATTGGACATTACGCACTACTCCAATCCAGTACTTTTTAAACCAGACGTGCGCTCACAGTTGGCTGAAGGCCAGCTATGGGCATGCACCTGGTTTACTGAAATTGTTTTCATAAAAACGTGTTTGTGTGTGTGTACATATGTACGTACCTATCTACCCATACACACTCATGTAAGGAAATCCTATTAGTGGTAAAAGCAGCCAGCTTATGAAAATATAACACTAAATGAAGCCCACACTATTAAACTTGGGGTTTGCATTTCCTTTTGCCAGTTTGAAATATGGGTGTATCAACTATATACAAACTTCATGAATTACCTTCCCATTGGGCTCTTCATGTATGTAACTAGCGAAAAGCCCCGTAGCAGGCCTCTTAGGCTACTAGGAAATGCATATCTCTTTGACTAAAAAAGGGGCATGTCCCTACATACGTGAACGAAAATGAAGGGTAGCCTTGAGGTTTTGTAGAGAGAATTTGTAGAAAAAAGCACTGTAGACTATAAAGCAGTTGAGAAGGTATTTCTGTACATAATAAGTTGCTCAAAGTAGTAATGCCACGACATAGAAATTTTTATGTCACATATCATAGAGGTTTATGTCACCACATGTTGTATGTCATGACATAAGCAATTCTTAAAGTTTCACAACTGAAGTTGTTACTTATGAAACTATATAGCTATTTTGATTAGAGCTGAGCGATAGTAGAAAATTTACTATCACGATAGATATTGAAGTATTATTCACAATACGATAATATCACGATAATTACACTTTGAATGATCTTCAGTCAAGTTCCAAGTATTCAATACATGTTAAGCATAATTAACACCATCATAGATTACTATTTGCTTGGTTTTCTTGTAAGTACATCAATTAGGTAATTAATTGCGTGGGCGGCCGATATTTCTACAATTTTTGTTACAGCCTTGCAGCCAAACTTTTCCATGATAAAGCAAGCCAAGTAGTTATAAAACAGCTAAGCCAGCTTCTCAAACAGCATTTTTAGTGGAATCCTAGACCCTGCACGAAGCGATCGACTAATTGTGTGGGTGGCCGATAAATATACACAGCTTGTTATAGCCTTGCAACCAAACATTTCGCGAATAAGCAAGTCTAAAGAGTTACAAAACAGTTAAATAAACTTGGTAGCAATGTTTCTAGTAATCTTACAGCAATATCGTGATAGTAAGCTACATGTAATTATCATATCACGATAATGATTTTTTGATTGCTAGTATCGAACTATCGATATTATCGCTCAGCACTAATTTTGATTTACACATGCAAAAATATCAGCTTAAACATCAGCAATATTAACTATGACATCAACAACCAACATGTTGTTCATACTTATTTGTCAATTTTTCTCGTATTTATCAAAATGAACGGAAAAGTGTGCATCATTAGAAGATATTTATGTCACGACAAAGAAGCCTATGTCATATCATATCATGGAGCTTTATGTCACGACATGTCATATGTCATGACTCGTCCCTAGTTCAAACTTCAAAGCAGTTTTTTTTAAAATGCACTTCCTTAGCAATGAATAGCCACTTAATTAGGGAAATATGAAATAATTCACCAATTACAAAATCTGAATTACAATAACTATGCATAATTGCATTATTACAAAACCTAAGTTAAAATATATAACTAGCACCTGGTTTTTAGAAGTAGCACAGCATTCAACTTTTTATTGGGGGTGCTACGTACCTACTCTAGTTTATAACAAGTACACAAGAAAATCAGGAATTTTCGACTAGAGTAGGGACCATAGCACATCGATAAAAGTACTGAAACAAGCTGGAGTAGTCCATGATATTAAATCACAGTAAAACAATAAGAAGTGTCATTTCCCTACTGTGCATTTCTGTTATGGTATCTTGAGCACAGTAGGGATATAACACTTCTTATTGTTTTACTGTGATTTAATATCATGGACTACTCCAACTTGTTTCAGTACTTTTTATCGATGTGCTATGGTCCCTACTCTAGTTGAAAATTCCTAATTTTTTCGTGTACTTGTTTGTTAACTTTTTTTGTAAATAATTTTATTATGGCTGGTGAACCCACGCATACCGCATCTGAAATGGAACCGCGTGCCCCAGCTATATCAGTTCTCATCTGAAAAGTGAAGTATCCATTACGCTTCATTGTCAGCTATGTTCAACCCGTTACACAGCATTTCGAATCAAGAACTGTTCAAAAAGTACCTCTACAATCCACGCATACCAAAAGATATCGTGCCGCGCACCCCAATTATATTAATTATCATCTGAAAAGTGAAGTATCCATTACGCTTCGCTGTAGGCTATGTTCAACCCGTTACACAGCAGTATGAATCAAGAACTGTTTGAAAAGCACCTCTGCAATCAAAATAGCCACTATGAAAAATACGGACAATTTTCATTATGAAGGGAAGCCATCACATGCTACCGCCAAATCATCACCTTTCGCTGTCAGCAAAGATGAATGGGACACAAAGGAGGACACTGGTAAGTCCATGGAGAATGCATTGTACGTACTGCGGTATGCCAAAAGGCACCTGTCGGGCCGAAGTGACGTTGAACAGTGAAAAAATCAAGCCCGTAGTCTTAGCCATTATCTTGTCTGAAGGCATCAGTCAGTTACTTACTCAGTCAGTAGAAAATTCTGTCGAATAATTTTTTTTAAAATTCCTAGCAACTTGTTGAAAGCGTTTCGGGTCAATCTGAAAGCTTTTTTGGGCTTAGTTTTACCCAACCAATACTGCCTCATCGTCGTCAGAGAAAATTGAGGCTGGCTTTTGGGTGATATTATTTTGTGGGACACGCCTACTCCTTTGTGGTCCCTACTATACAGTTACTATCATACTGTATGATTCCTAATTTTACCTATATTGTTTGTGATTTTTTTGTAAATTCATGACCATTAATATCCTCACAAACCCTTTCACAGTTGTAATCATTTCATGAGTTAGATCATGATCTGCAGCATCATAAATCTAATAATCTAGTTATCTTCATAGAAGTCCTTACATTCCAGCTGCACCTATATACTATTGATACACAAGGAGGGGTGTAGGACATAATGTCACAAGGTGTATAGTTTTATGTAACTTAAATGAATTCCAATGATAATTACATGATAAAAAAACAAACGTATCAGCTACTTGGATGTCAAAGTTGATTGTATTTACTACTAAAGAGTAAGAGTGCAGCGAACAATAACACAGGTACCTGAAATTAAGATCAGCATTTATTCTAAATAATGCACTATTGCAAAATTCACCGTGGTGTTTCTGGGGCTTTACCAGGGCCTTACATAGTAGATAAAACAATTTCTACATTAGTGAAGTACAATAAAGGCAGTGCTAAACATCACGGTTTACTACAGCTAAACCGTATGGCAAAATGTACAGGGTGGATATGTCACACAATTATCGTGACATCATGTCCCACCTGATTGATGCAGACCAGCTACTCCTTGCACGTCCTAGTTGACAGTAGTCCACTTCATACATATAGCATACCATTCTACAAGTAGTTGTGGCAGGCAACATACAATAGAGAGCATCTTACAGAACCTCGAGAACATGCATGTTCCAATATGTTGCATAGTGTAACGTGTGTGTCCAGAGATGGAAGCAATACTGTCCTTGACTGATGACCGCCATTGTAAGGAAGGATAAAAGTAAGACAATATTGTATAACCATTAATATGCCAAAAGTTTCTTAAGTGAACTCAAAGCATTTCAGTGAAGGATGTAGCACCATAGCTGTAGCCACTTTTCTGCTGCACATGACTGAACGCATCAGGCAGGCAGTAGAAAATTTTGTTGAATAATTTTAAAAATCTGCTCAGGTCAATCTGAAGGGATTTTTGGGCTTGGTTTTACCCAATCAATACTGTCATGTTGTCATGAGGGTACATCAAGGAATGTTTTTGATTACTTTATAATGGGTCATGCCAATCTACAGTATCATGCAACATTACATGTAATAAGTTTTGTTTTATTTATTGTAAGTGTTTCACTAAAATGTACCAACTAGATGAGTATAAAGCCAGCTATTGACAGAGCTGGTCTAACATATGTAAGAATGATATGCTGTAAAGGTTCTTAAACCAGGCATGCCCACGCATGTCAACTTTGCTGTAATATTGTTTCATAAAAGTGTGTGTGTGTGTGTGTGTGAGTGCGTGCGCGCACGCGCGTATTGCTATTGGTCCTTTTCGACATGGAGATTGTACTCCTGCTGAATGAAGTCCATAACTTCCACTCTTCTCTGAGGTGGTTTCTTTTGGTGGTCTGAAATGTGGGTATGGCAACTCTGAACTACCTTCCCTTTGGGAGTTTAACAACTTAAAAGCAATTTTACAGGCCTATTTGGCTACCAGAGATAGCGTATCCTTTTAAGATAAAAAGGACGTGTCCTGTACTTACATAAGTAAAAATGAATCCTCAAGGCTTTCCTGAAGGAATTTGCATGAGAGAACACGAGAGACTGACTATAAACCAGTCAGCTTAGTTTGCAGTTTAATGTGGTTTGTTCGAAGTTACTTTTCCTTAGCAGTGCATAGCAGCATGATTCATTTATTTAATTACTAAATAATCAGTGAAATACAAAATACATTCAATTCCAATAACTGAATAGCACATAATTAGTAAATTTCATAGTATTTGTAAATAACTATTTATCTAATTAGCTATCAAGGGAAATTATTACTACAATAGGACCTTGATTATCCGAATCCTCAATTATCTGAACAGTATAAGTGACTGCTCTATTAGAATATTTCATCACTAAGTGAATGTTGTATTAGAGTAAGTGTATCTTCTATTGGAGTAGTTGAACAGATCTCTATATAAATGAATGGGCTTCATTTATCCGAACGAATTCACTCATCATCTGAATACTTTTATGGTTGAATTGGCACACAGGTGTTCATATAATGATCCAAAAAGTGTAAAGCATTATATGGCTTTTTTAATTGAGCAAAGAATGTTTTTCTACAGTTCATATTAGGAATGGTAACAATAAGCAACTACCGTAATGGAAGTGAACTGTACATGTAACTTGTAAAAGCCATGCCATGACCTATGTATTTTGCTTTTAAGTGGAATAAATTCCCTGTTACTGCGTGGGCACCTGGTTCGTAGAAGTAGCATAACATCAACTGGTAGCATTACTCGCTGTGTGCCCTAAGGTATTAACCTAAATTTAGTGTATGTGTGCCTATTCACATTATACCCTAGCCCATCTCATCTCAGGCTGGGCCTGTTAACTGTGCTGTGCTGTACTCATATTAAGAAAGTAGTGCAAATAGGGTGGAAGACTTTCCTAGTTTCTCACCATGTCCTGGACTGGTTTACAACCATTAGTAATAAAAATTTTAAGGAAGGGATGTCTGACAGTTGATGCTATACCACAGCGTGGCGAATGAGCAAATCACTCTCCACGCTATGTATACCAGGCGTACTATTTCAGTGCTCTCCTGACAATGGTCAGACATCAACAATTTCTGGACAAATTAGCTAATGTCTGACCATAATTGTATTTGGCAGGACATAATGTCCTATCAAAGGAGCCCAAAAAGCCCAGGGTGTGCATATTTGTTTACTGTTTACTTTACTAATAATAGCTGTCTTTTGGTTGCTAGGAGATTAAACCTTCAAGCCACCCAAGAGAGTAACCACAAATGTACCAATGCCAACCTATCTGCTGTACAGAAACCTCACAAAATCACTTTAATAGTGTCTCAACACATACTGCCAACAGCTAGAGTGCCCTACATCAGAGAATGCCTACTACAGGCAGTGTTATAGTCATCTTATTTTAGACCCTTTTTGTGGTGGATTTGGTGGATTTTGGAGGTGTCTAAGTTACTTAGACCCTTTTCATGTTTACTTAGACCCTTTTCATGTTTACCATATAGAGGGAAACTTTGGCAGGGGAAAACTTTGGCGATTCGCTACAAATTTGCCAAAGTTTTAACCCACCAATTACTCGTAGCACCTGAGATTTGCATCTTTATAGCTATAGATTGAGCTTGAATTCGCCAAAATTTATTTTGTCAAATGCAATTTAGCTTGCTATTCGCCAAAGTTTATCCCCACCAAAGTTTCCCTCTATATGGTATTACGCGCACCTGCACTGGTAGCGTTGGCAACGCATCGCCACCTGAAAATTAATTTTACTGTTGTTACCTGTAATGGCTTGTTTCTACAAATGAATGCTACATTTCTCTGTTACAAGCAGCTGTCAACAATGTTAGGTACAACAACTACATAAAGGGTCTAAATAACTTAGACTTCAGACCACAGGGGTCTAAGTAATTTAGTAACCCTCAGGCCCTGTAGTAGCGCCTTCGCGTTTTGCTCAGGCGCCACGGCACAGGGCCATCAGGTTACTAAATTACTTAGACCCTTGTGGTCTGAAGTCTAACTATTACGTAGCTACTGTAGGTTGAGTACTGTCAAGAGTTCATAGTATATATACTGAAGAGAGTATCCTACTCTCATAATATACCGCTATAGAAGGGCATATCGAGAAGTTATGACATAACGACAAGATGTTGTGGTTTGTGACATACGAGCAGCCGTAAAAGTGCAAGAATCATTAGCAGAATTTCACACTCACGACGCTCAGGATAGCGTATTCACGAATGGCCTAGCAAGAAACGCCTACGAAGCGATCTTAACCCATGAAGGAACGATTGTAGTTTGGCGAGAAACGCTTAGAGCTGGAGTTAATTTGGTTGCTAGCGACGTTGTTAGGCACACGTTCAATCGATATCATGTTCAACTGATGACATCAAAGAAAAATGGGCGAACTCAGAAGTGCTACGTCACAACTTCACGATACACCCTTCTACAGGGGCATATGAGAGTAGGATACTCTCCTCAGTATATATATTATGAGCTCTTGGTACTGTTCATGTATCTAGTTCCTGTTTGTTAGGTTAGGTAATCCAAAGGCTGCAGCACATGTTGCTGTCAGACCTTCAGTGCTGGTCACTGTAAAGCTCTAATAACAATAAAATTGGGAGCACTGTATTTGTAGATAGCTTTGTGATCAATTGTATGCTACAGTGGTCATGTAGTTTTAACAGAACTGTTAAAATATCCACTGTAATTATACCTATAAATATTATTTCGTATATACATACAACTACACGACAGAAAATTTTAGCAGAATGCCAGTTGACAAATCCACACTTTATCAGTTATAACAAATTAAATGTTGATGAAAATCAGATCTAAATGTTCACCTTCAAAAGATGCTTATTGGACGTTTTACATATTAAATGCTGATGAATTGTACTGATTCATCAAACTTGTCAACTTTTTCTTTCCCCAAAATTTCCTGTTGTACAATACTGACTTATATTATAAATGCTTGACGCCTTTACTATGTGTAGTATTGTTCTGTTATATGTTGTATTGTACACAGCTTCCACTCCAACTATAAAAGAGTTTAACTTCAATGAATTTGAAATTGTGTATGTTGGAGATTCCATCAATCTCACAGTGGAATATTCTAATGTGTTGACATTTAAATGGTACAGATTTCATGCTCCTCTACCACCTGGTGATCGTAGCAGTATCATCAATTATTCTGATGGTACAAAGAACTATAGTTCATTGATCTTATCCAACATGATTGCTGGTGAAGACTATGGATTGTATATCTTTAATGTAACCAGTTATTGTGGGCGTGCCTCTTCTGTTAATGTAACTCTTGCTGAAAATTCAGGTGAAATGTGTTATCTGTGTTTATGCACATTTTACATGCTTTTGTGTAGCAGTAAAATATGTAGTACATAGTAATTGGCTAATCTAAATTCCTGTGTCCTGCATTTTTGTGACGTTACACCAGGCATGTATCTATATACTTCATATGCCAGCTTAGAACACGTGCCTGGTTTTCTGAAACTGTTTCAGAGATATAATAACTTGAGTGTGTATTAATCATATTTACGTGTCTTTGTGGACCCATGTAAATACCAGCCATCTTAGGCATCTGTGGCAAATAAAAGCTGCATACAGGCCTTTTCTGATGTAGGCTGTATGGTTGTGAGGAACCACTTGACATGTTCTCAGTATTGCAAACAGCAACCAAGTGATCAACCAATGATAGGTAGATGCTCTGTTGGACTTAGAGACAGTGGGAAGTTGTTGAAATGTGGGGGAGTAGAAAATGTCTGGGAGAAGACGGTTGCACATGCTATGGCCATTTTAGTCTTACATTCCTATAGTAGGCAGAAATAAAAGGAATTTCTTGCAATAAACAACTCCCAGAAATCTAACTTACATTACCTTAACAGTGCCTTGGTGGTATTAGTAAAGCCAAAACAATGTGACCCGAAGCTCTTATAAAATTTTCATGTGAAATTTTTACTGACTGATTGATGCACTACTCATGAATCAATACCTTCACATTGCAAGTGGAAAGAAACAGGGTACAAGGGATGTAAGCTCATGATGTGTGCATTCTACTACAGTATTTCAAAAGGCACGTGTTAGACTAAATGAGTGTAAGTAAGCCCTTAGTGTTAGCTGTTATTGCCTTGTTCAACCTGGAGACGTATGTTCATATGAGCTGCTTATCCTGGGTTAAACTTGGAAGTCATAAAAACCAAGAGCGGGTTCAAACTTGCAGGGTTGAACCTGAAACTGGGTTGCTCAGAACTCTGGCTGTCCATATTAATGTAATGTTAGGAACATATAAATTTGACTGCACTATTAAATCTGTGCCACTCTAATTTCTTCCTGGTTCTATTCTGACCATCCTTGACCAGCAGAAGTTCAGCCACCATAGCTTCTCCACTTGTATGGTAGGGTCCGCAATGCGAAAAATCGATATCCTCCAATCAACTACCTAACTATTGTTATGTGTTAGGCTAAGTGTAACTTGAATAACACCAGCGTGGCAGCCAAGTTTGTCACTTTCTTCTGGTAGAAAACGATACAAATGTCTTAAAATCATGTGATTTTTCGTTGTAGCAGTTCGTAAGGTTCTTTGTATACCATAATATTCACTCTCAACATTGTTCAAGTAGTCTATCATCAACTCAAAGTATCGGTGGTTTGATTTTATTGGACGTTTCTGGTGGCAGCACGATCTGTGCAGCTTTTTGGCGACTGACAAAATGTTTCTTCCTCTGGAGCACAGGACAAGCAGAGCAGCAACTGCGCTGTGGGTCAGCAATGACCAGTACTAGGTAAAGTACCTGCATGCAGAGTATGGTTATAATTGAAGCTTGTTAGCCATCTGGCTGAGCCATCTATATGCTGAAATTCGGCCAAAATGACACAATTTTTGCAAATAAATACCAAAATGGTTGATACATCAGTGAGACAGTCTCCAACAGCAAGGATACGAAGCTTATAAACACCTAACAATACGGCTATCTTGCCCAGTAAACGCATAGAACAATCCAATGCATGAAATAAACACTCACGTGATCGATATTCAAATCTTGGAAAATACAACCATAATCTATTCCAATGAATCAAATGACAATCAGTTTGTGTGCATTAGGTTCAGCATCTCGATTAGGCCAGCAGTCTAAGACCCTCCCTATGATGCCATCACAGCATAAAACACACCTGCACTGGCCCAGACCAGGCCTGAGTGAACAATTAACACAAATATTTACAGAAGGAGCACATTGCATGGTTCCTATTCATAAATGAAAGCGATTTCATGGGTATTTCTGCGATTTGAATTTCGATCACGTGAGTGCTTATTTCATGCATTGGACTGCTCTATGCGTTTACTGGGGGAGATAGCTGTATTGTTAGGTGTTTATAAGCGTCGTATCCTTGCTGTTGGAGACTGTCTCACTGATGTATCAACAACTGTTTTGGTATTTGCTTGTCAAAATCGCGTCATTTTGGCCGAATTTTAGCATATGGATGGCTCAGCCAGATGGCTAACAAGCTTCAATTATAACCATACTATGCATACAGGTACTTTACCTAGTACTGGTCATTGCTGACCAGCGGCGCAATTACTGCTCTGCTTGTCCTGTGTTCCAGAGGAAGAAACATTTTGTCTGTCGCCAAAAAGCTGCACAGATCGTGCTGCCACCAGAAACTGACCAATAAAATCAAACCACCAATACTTTGAGTTGATGATAGACTACTTGAACAATGTTGAGAGTGAATATCGTGGCATACGAAGAACCCTACAAACTGCTGCAATGAAAAATCACGTGATTTTAAATCATTTGTATCGTTTTCTACCAGACGAAAGTGACAAATTTGGCTGCCACGCTGGTGTTATTCAAGTTACACTTAGCCTAACACATGACAATAGTTAGGTAGTTGATTGGAGGATATCAATTTTTCGCCTATGTATGGTCTAGCAATACAAGTGTATACAAACATGCATGGTCATGGTGATTATGCACGTTACGCAAACCTTGAACTGCTCAAATACATATAGTAAAATGCATTTGTGGTGAAACTCAAGTGTTGGTAAAGATTTAGAATGCTAATAGTTTTGTGTGTTTAGATTACCATCAGTTGCAATACTGAAGCATTCGAGTAGGGCATACCCCCAGACCCCTAGTTTGTATCATGCAATGTCAGACTGACACTTTAATCTGTTTGCAATAGGCCTCATAAAACTTTACGTTTTGGACCATACTACTATTCGTATCATGACCATGTATTATGGAGGTTAAATGACTATTAATTACGAATCGTATCATGAGCTGTTACACGTACTTTAATTTTGCATAATATTTGTGACCCAGTCTGGGAAAACCAGTCTTATCACATTAAAAGTATCAAGAAATTCCCATTGTAAGTATATAGTGTGTTGTAGCTCGCCATTGGTTGTGTACCAAATTTTCACATGTTTTACACCAATTCCTTACACCTTCTAGAACATGCTGTAGCCAACAGCTAGGTTTCCCACCATTTTATATAGTTTTAAACTGAAATTGACTGTATATACACGTAAATATGGTACATTCCCTCAAATGCAACATCAAAGTGTGAGCAATTTAAAAACTTTCTAATTAAAGGGCATGGCACCTGTTTCACTTGCAACTATTCATAATAAACAAAACAGGATGAATACTCAATAGAAACTGGTACTGTTCCCTTTCATTAGCGAGTTTTTAATCATTCAAACTCTCACGAGATGGCATTGTGTTTGAGTGGTATGTACTATATGTGTACACTTTATACTTTATTATTTTTATCAAGAGTATGTAATGGGGAGGGAGAGTGTCGAACTGCACTATAGGCTGTGAAAATGAGCCCATAAAGTAACCCGCATACCTTCGTTTCTTCTTGTAAACCTGACCGCTGTTGATTGCTTTAACACCTTAAATGTTTTAATGGGTGGTCCGTATAGAATCGCAATGGCTGAAATTCCATCTAGACGTGTCACTTTAACTGTCAAGGCGAGGCATGGGATGGCGACCATGATGAAATCTCTACTGTAATGAAATATCAAAATCTTGACCTTGCTCGACCATGATGAAATCTCGATGTTTGTTTTTCAGGTTAGCTGCTTCTGTCTTTCTCTTTGTACGGCGAGTTCCTCTGCATAATATGCCATACTTTCTCGAGTACACCGTTCTTTCACTCAGTAGTCACATGTACAAAGTGCACCCACTGTACTTATAATTAGTTACCAATCAACAAAGATCACGAGTCATTTGAGCAATGCCATAGGACTTTGCGGGTTCATTTTCCAGAGCGTATAGCATAGTTCGATACTCTCCCTCCCCATTATACTCTTGCTTTATTTATTACTATGCAAAACCTCACATGTAGCATAAAAGCACAGATAAACAATTAGATGTATCAACAAAAATTATCCTAACAGTTCGCTAGTCATGGTAGTTTAGTCTTAAAACTGATTTGGAGTTGTGGAAAAGATCACGTCACCAGGTAGTGCATTCCAAATCATTATGGAGGAGGGGAAAATGAGTGCAAATAAGAGTCAATTCTGGTGGTCGGCTGCTAAAATTTCATTGAGTGACCCCGCAGTAGTAAATAGATTAAAGTGGGGTAAGGTACTGTAGGTGTCAGGTATGTCAATAAGATTGTGGATTATAGTAATAGCTTTTTAGTTGGTCTTGACAGAGTAGTAGGATTGGCCAGTTTATTCTTTGTAGCATTTCTGTAACACTTGATTTAATTATCATTAAACACAAACCTTGCAGCACTTCTTTGTACTGACTTAATGCTAGGTACGTATATCCTTTTGCGTGTGTGGTGCCCAAACAATGTAAGCACCCCAAGATAGAGAAGTCGAGTGAAGTCGAGTGAAGCCAGCTGAAAAGGTGTGCACCACACTTTTAAATTGGTTGATTTATACGTCTTATGGTTTGAGACAAATGTACCGCAAATAAAATAGGAAGGGATACCAAGATGCTTTAAAGCAGCTGGAGTCCTGGCAAGGCAAATACACACACACACACACACACACACACACACACACACACACACACACACACACACACACACACACACACACACACACACACACACACACACACACACACACACACACACACACACACACACATACACTACACACACACTACAAACACTACACACACTACACACACACTACACACACACACACACTAAAGAAAACATGCACACATAGATCAATTGTTACAATACATCACTTTGGTTGGTGTGTATTGATTTGGTGTTAAAATACTGATTGCCCCAAAGAGGTCAGGTGTCTTACCTGGTCAGACACATGCACCAGCTACATTTGTAGTAGCTCCAGAAAAAGATAGTTGTAGCCTGTCACTTATTTACTACAGGTAAAGCTTGTTTTGATGGTCCAGTTCCTATACTGAGTATCACCCCTAACCAGACTACAATCAGAGGAGAAGTGATAACTTATGAGTGTTTGTTCGGAGGAAATTTTTTGCGTGACACTGCACCACTATATAGTATTTACTGGAAGATTGTGTCTCAGGGAAATGTGACATATGTTGATGACAACAGTGACGACAAGAGATATGTTGTATTAAAGCCATCTCAGCATTGTCATGGTAATAACTTCACTTGTTGTCGATTTGTTAGCTGCCTGCAAGTTGACACTTCTGTAATCTCAGCATCAGATGAAACTGTCATGACCTGCAATGCAATATTTCGCGAGGACAACAGTGCCAGTAGTCCTTCCTCTTTAAGTGAGTTTATTTGTTACTTAAATATGCTACGTATTGTAATTTGTGTATATACTGTATGTAGTCAAAGTGCTGTATGGCACACTTGCTTAAGAGAGTTTGTCTAATTTGATACTTGTTTCGTACTAAATCTGCTATCTTGTACTCCTATCAGTCTCAACTGTCAATAATATTGTTTGCCATTGTGTAGCTGTAGTGGAGCCACCAGTACTCATTTCAGGACCTCACAATGTAACTGTTAATATACATTAAGTAGTACAAATGACGTGTACCTTCACTGCATCACAGACACCATATTTGAGCATATGTGCTTGGTCTAATAAGGATGGTCGTATTAATCCTTCTCACAAGTATCACTTCAACCAAACGTCAGTATCTGGGAGAGACAATCAAGTTGCTTGTACATTGACAGTGGCAGATGTTACCAATGCTGATGAAGGGAAATATTACTGCTATTGTTTCTATAATGAAAGTTTCTGGCTTAAGTATCATTTCCCACAGTATTCCAACATAAGCTCACAACATGGAGAGACAAATGTACAGCTTACTGATGGTACGTCCTGATCTCAATTAAATGATTATTTTATGCTTCTCTTTAGATAATAGTGAACTTTTCATCCTACTTGAAGTTGTAGGAGGTTCCTTTGGACTAACTATAGGATTGCTTACTGTATTGCTGGCTATATATTTGATCAGAAGATGGTATAAATCCAGACCTGGAAGAGATATAACAGGTAGGTTTGACCATGCTAGCCTTGAAGCTAAAAGCTTTGCTTAGTTATGTATGTGTGATATATATATATACGTTTTTCTTTATAATTGTTTCTCCAACTTGTTCCTTAGCTACCTCAGTTCCATGTTCAGGTGATGGAGATACCACAAGCTCTGGTGGTATGTTTATATTGCATAAGCCATTTTCTATGTATGACCGGATTTGCAAAAGGGGGTCTTCCACACACATCTAATTTACCGACTTTGATGACGATAACTTCAGACTAGAAAAGGCTAGAGACTTGAAATTTGGTCAGTAGTGAGCACCATCATGCACCACGTCATAGTAGATGGAGGTTAATATGTACTTTTTCTTTTTCAATAAGTTATGATTCTCCAAGTTCATAGAATTGGATGTGTGTGGAAGAACTAATCCAGTCACATATAGTATGGAAGTTTTTGATTTTTACATCTATTATCACTCATGGTATTGCTTAACAAGTATGAGAATTCTTTGCTTATTCATTATTTATTTTCATTAAAACTTTACAGTGACCAGCACTGAAGGTCTGACAGCAAATTGTGCTGCAGCCTTGTGAAAGTATAATTCACTTCTTAGTGACACTGGATGCAATGACCAATGCATTAGGCTATAGTAAGTAAACATGCTTATTTCTAGCAAGCAAAGTAACTATTTTGCGTTTATTTAATAAACACACACTTGAGAACAGTAAGCAATCCATGTTTACAATAAATACATTCAAACATTACAGACAATTGTGGCTAAAAATCACACATCATCTGAGGCTAAAACCGCTTTTCAATGAAATCGTAACACCTGTTTTTACAGTGCATTGAAGGCTGCAGTGTTATGGTATGCATTCCATTGCAAATCACTGGTAAAAGTGTTAATGTGGTAAAATCGAAATTAGGTTTATGATTGTAGTGTCCTGGTATACAATTAACGACAATTTTTTTAGCACATCAGTGTATGGGCAGACCAATCAAACACATTTCCATCTATCTGTGATTTTGTCCTGTGTGTTCTATTAGAGTCAGTAAATTTTTTTAGTTCTTTATTCAAAATTTTTTGTTGCTTATTACAGGATTTTGCAATTGACTTCGTCCCGTTAGCAGTAGAGTTCGTCATATTTGCAGTAAAATTCGTCCCGTTTGCAATTGACTTCATCAATTTTGCAAATCGCTTTTGCATTAGAATCCATCTCGTTTGCACAAGAATTTGTCTGTAACAACTAACAAGATTGGCAGCTGCAGTGAACACGAAAACAAAATGTACATAGCAGCTGCTCCATGATCTTGTTGAAGTACAACATTACTGTTGTAATAACTCTTTATGTATATGTTAAAGCATAGCCGCGAGTGCTATATGAAAAATAAAGTACGAGGTGTGCGGCCGAGATGCTAATAAAGCATGAGGCAAAAATGATTTACGGAACTTTCTAGTTGTGTAGCTTCACCATACACTAGGACTCGTAATTAACACACGTTGCACGAACTATTAGCAGCCTGAATGCACACAAACTAGTTTAACAAAGTAACTCACACATAGTTCACCATAGTTTGGTATGGAGACGTTCATCGCGTATTTTGGCAGGTTTTGCTCGCAACCCACAATCAATTCTATTGTGAGCCACATGGCGAAATATTTCCGTGATATCTCCAGGACTTGTCCATTTACATTAACAAACGTAACAGCAACGTTACCTTCTCCCACCCATCATCGAAGCATTTAGGTATGTCTATAAAAGCAATTCAGTGGTAAAACTCGTACTGGCTGGGGTGGTTGATCACTCAGCACAGCGAGGCTATCGGCCTTCACCAGCATGAGTGATTAGTCGTACTGGCGTGAGCCCCGCAGGCTATTATCCTGCACCAAGGCACGTGGGCAATAAAGCACAGTATGCTAAAGGTATCAAAGAGTGCTAAGCACTCTTTGTGGTCTGAAGCATGGTTGGCCGGCTGAGAGTGTACTTTATGAAATTTAAAGTACACTTTTTCCTTTGATCTTACACAAAGTTCTATAAAAGGTGATAATTCTTCTGCTACCGCTTCTTCAGCAACATTCACAAGTTTCAACTGTACTTCGCCATTGGTGTTGGGTGTGGTCACTCGCGAACAAGCTAATTAACTTGACAGACAGCTAATGGCTTCGCGTATAACCAGCTTCAATTACTCTTTAGTGTCTCAAGTGGTATTCTCCATAGCAAAAATGATTCACCTTGTGATAAGCAGCTGGTTTTTTGCAATCAATGTAGTTATGGCAAATTCTTGTAGAAACGCGACGAATTCTAATGCAAAAGTGACTAAATCAATTGCAAAATTGACGAATTCAATTGCAATCTACTGCAAAGGTGACGAACTCTACTGCAAATGGGATGAAGCCAATTGCAAAGGCAATGCCTTGTAATGGGTATAAACTTAAAAGGCCCTAAAAAGCATGTACCTGGTTAGTCTGTGAGTATGTAGAAATTGATGGCATGTAACAGCAGTGGTAGTCTACTACATGCACGTATACAAGTGTTTTGAATATTAATTTTAGGCTGTGGATTACATCATACATGTTTATTATTTTTACAATTGTTGATTATATTATTATTATTTATTCCAGACCGTGGTAGTGACACTAATCGGGGTAAAGAGTTGCAGTTCATTCCTGATACAGTGAGCAATGCAACGCTGTCATTCAACTTGTTCTTATCTGTTACGAATGTGCTTCTAGGCTAATGGGAACAATATTCCTAATGGCACCAATCAAAATGGTATGACAGTCAAGTACAGACATACTGTATGTATGTAATTCAAATTGTTCTATAGGTACAGGTACTGGTAGTGATATAGAACGTGATGGAACACGTCAAGGTAAGTTTCAATATGTAACACATCGATATTATTTTGTATAGTGATTTTCTTTTTATTATTAATACGATCTGAATTTCACATGAACAAAATAACAGTTTTTAGAGACTGAAGGGCATCAGTAAAATTAAACTTTACCTTTATTTCATAATCATACAGTATGATAGCACTGTACAGCTGTACATAAGGATTATGGAGGTCTGGCCAACCAAAAACCAGTTTTACAATATCATTCTGGTGACTTAGCAGTATTGGTTAGGTATAACCAAGCCCAAAAATGCCTTCAGTACAGCCCTGAATGCTTCCAATAAGTAGCTACAAAGTTTAATTATGCAACCAAGTACTAAAAATAATACGAAATGCGGTTAAAATTATGTCATAAGCAGTGTTGGGCAAGTTACTTTGTAAAAGTAACTAGTTACTAGTTACATATTACATATTACTTGCAACTGAACTATTTAGTTACAGTTACATATTACTCATAAAATAAAGTAACTATAATAATATTACATATTATATTACTTTGTATCCACAGCTTTAAGCTGTCACGTGTGAAACTACCACTTTATCACGTGACATGATTGCGTTGTTGGACAATGTGCAAATCTTGGTTATAAGTAAGAAGCTGGTGAATAAGCTTCATTTAGTAGGCTTCGTTACTTCGTTGTGGCTAGGCGTTACTCAGTCAGAGGATAACTAACGAGATTAGTAACTTCGTTACTTGTAGTAATAATATTACATAATATTAGACTCGTTACAGTAACTATATTACTTAGGTAACGCGTTACATTTGTATGTAAAGTAACTTGAGTTATATTACCTGTTTTTATAGCGTATTTCGTTATATTACTTAGTTACCACAAAAGTAATAATATTACGTAACGTGTTACTTATGTAACGCGTTACTCCCAACACTGGTCATAAATAATAATAATGAATGAAATAAATAATTAAATAATTAATGTTTGGGAAAACTACAAGGCCTGTGAACTTGCACTAACCAGGGTTCGACTCGCCGGTGAACAAAGGCACAGACGTATAATAATTGCGCCTGTTCGTGCTGATGACTTGAACGAACCTGTAATTCTATATAACGCCCGGCACCACTCCCATGATTCTAAAGGCCTAGAGAAGATTAGTGACCATGAGCGACCATCCGCAGGTCTACTATTAACTTGTCTACTAATCGTTTGTGTCCAGATCTTTGTGTCCAGATCTTCGTTCAGACAAGTGTCAGGTGCCGCTGTAAGACGTCCTAAGTCGCCATGCCAGCTGCCAGTGTGTTCAGGTGGATTATTAACAGAGGTGTACATGTTTTCATGTTGTAATACTGTTTGCATTGTTTCTTTGTACTGTGTTTGTACCAGAAACAATAAATAAAATATTGTCTCTGCAGCAACAGGAGACAATATTTTATTTATTGTTTCTGGTACAAACACAGTACAAACAAACTGCATGTGAAGTGCCAATCACTACTGTAGCTGCCATTCAGTGTCTGCACACCACTGATGTGCCATATCCATGAGTATTCCTTTGAAGACACTGCCACCTTTCACAGCGATCTGCTACACATTTTATTTCATCCAGAGATGGCGGAGACACCTATATTTAGGGGGGGGTCTAGCATGATAATGCCATGGCCTAGTTGTAAGTCAAAGACCAAAAAAAAAAAAGGTCATTACCTGCTGGCTACCTGCTGCTGCCCTCTACCAACTAGACTATATCTCCTTATTTATAACTACATACGTAGCTTGCTACACTGCTCCTGCCGGCTCCTCAAAGAATACTGTGACTGCTCTATTAGAGTATCTTGATCTTGACTGCTCTATTAGAGTATCTCGAATAGTGCTATTGAATAATTTTAGGGGGCTAAGCCTCTCCATATTTTTTTTCATAGGGGCTGCAGCCCCCCTTGCCCCCCCTTCTCCACCGCCCCTGATTTCATCTTGCAGTGTATCCAAGACACCATCTGACCATTTTTTGACATATTGGCCAATCTCATACTTGAAAATGTAACTCAGCGGACTGAGTCAGATAGCGGTTGTGTTTGACACATAGTAGAAATACTCAGCTTCTTTTGTCCCGGATATCATTGTGGTCTGCCCTTGGCAACTCCAGCCATGTCTTAATCCATCACCCTGATCCATCCTCAACTGGTATCACATGAGGAGGACACAAATTGTGTACAGATACATAAATTAATATCCTAGACTTAATTACGTATGAATTCTGAGGGACTGCTATATATGTATATAATTATATTAGAGTGCATGTGGCTGTTGTCTTGATTATACCCAATAAAGCTTAAGTATCTGATTATAATTGCATTTATGTGCCAACACACACACACACACACACACGCACACACACACACGCGCACACACACACTGTATTGGTCATGAACTGCCTTATTGGTAGGTTGTCCCGTTGGTGATTGTACTTGGTTGTATTTGCCCCGGGCCTAGAAAATAATAATAATAATAAGTAGAATTTTGAACATAGCTGAAAAGTGAAATGAGATGGCCACTTCACTTCACAAGTCAGCAATTGATACTCTGGCATTATTCTTTCTTTTGATGCAGTATGCGTGGGTTCACCAGTGAAAACAATGTTACAAAAAAGTAAACAAACAAGTATAACGAAAAATCAGGAATTTTAAGATCAATTAGCAATCATAGAAAAAAGTAGGGAAACAAGGGAGGTTGCCTATACCTGCAGATATACTAATGAACATTTAATTCCTAATTCAGTCATGGGTATAGACTGACTTGGGATTAAATGTCCACTAGTATATCTACAGATGTACGTAGGCGACCTCCCTTGTTTCCTTACTTTTTTCTATGATCCCTAATGGACTTTAAAATTTTCTAATTTTTTCCTATACTTGCGTTATAACACAAATCAGTTGTTTGGCATAATTAACAGATAAAATGTTTCTTCAGCAGTACAAGGTCATACATGCATTTACCTCTGTATATTTGATATCAGAGGAGGGCGGACACGTTTTAAGAGCTTTGTACAACTATCGCTTTAATTACATTGTTCTGCTTGATATACGTATCGTGTGATCAGAGCCTCAATAGTCGGAATACAAAACTAGCAAATGGAGGGCCATGGGGTTTACTGGTTAGGTTAAGATTTACAGTGTTTCTTGAAGACCCTTCGGTTTAAGGTAGTATTGATGTGTCATGTGCCATAGCTCTTCCCATGCTAGACAAAACAACAATTAACATTGTTTTACAACATTTATCTTAATATGCTTTATGTCACTGAGCCCACTATGAATGAAACATTATTATATGCGACTGGATCTGCAAAAGCCTGACATGATGGTGCATTTTTCAAATTCTTTGTTATTGAGTACTTATAATCTACTTAGCTGAGTGTATGCTCTGGCCAAGTTTCAGCCTTGTATGCCAACAACTTTTGGAGTTACAGCCCTACAAAGTATCAACAACAGAAAGATCAATTTGTACAGCAAGTATTGGGAAAATTAATTACAAGTGTTTACAAAAATGACTGTAACTTACAAATGCAATGCAACTTGTACCATCGTGTTTGCCATGAATAGGGGAGTCCATTATGTGGTAGGTTTTTTCTCCTACCAACTTTCTTTACTACATACAGAGACGAAATCAGTGAAGAAATATCGATTGCGTACGATGACATAAACAAGTACCCATAACTCATGTATCCTTTAGGCTACTGCTACGAAACAAAGACTTTCGAACTCCCTTTGAGTAGGCGAATATGTTTTTATCATTACACCCTTTCTTCACAAAGAACAAAGCGTTTAAAAATTTTACGAATTTTTTCATTTACGCAAATGTTTTACCCATTACAATTAGCATAGAGTGAAAATTTAGGCTTACACCATTATGTCAGGTTTTCACAGATTCGGTCACATATTTTAGTAGCACAAAAATTGTGTTCACCCTTCTGATTTGATATCAAATGTTTTAAAAACCACCATGAAAAGTCTTCTGAAAAATCATTCTCAATAATGGCCTGTTAAGCAATGATGCTATTTATTTAATGTACATACAGTATGTGCCGGTACAGTAGGACCTTGAGTATCCGAATCGTAATCAGGATATTTGATAAGGCAATACGGCACTCCACTGGCCCACTATGAACACAAAATGACCCACACAACTCAAGGCTTCTGCTCCAATTTTCTCATCACTAGTTCAGATTTGTGACTACTACACATCAAACATAACTGTAACTAAGTTACATGGGATAAAAGTAACTAGTAACTAGTTACTTTTCTGAAGTAGCTATACCCAAACTCTGTCGACAGCATAAGCAAAACTTTAATACCCTAATTCTTTGGACATTTCTCCATGCTACAAGTTCTTGTGAATTTTCATGATCTTTAAGCTCCGTACAATTGTAGCTATAGGAATCATTACAGATTGGTTTGTACACATTCTAAGATAGATGACGATAGCTAGCTATGTATATATACAGATATGATAGCTTAACTTGAAATCAAATTAAAGTTTGAATATTGAAAAATCATTACAATATCGACATTTTTTTTGATATATTGTACACACTACAGCCAATCAATGAAAGGCGAGCAGGCACTTTTAAAATTTGTATGAGGTATTGTTGATTGGCTACTTTTCACATGATATATCACTAACAAAAGAAATTGGTACTAGAAACAGAAACACATGTAACTAATGCTACAACTACCTAGCTAACTAGCTAGTCTCACATGGTCAGACCATAATTTTTTTGTTATTTGGTCAGGGGAAAAGGTCATTTGGTCCTTTATTCCTGACCAAATGAAAAAGAAAAAAAGTGGTCTGGCCACACGAGACTATAATAACTAGTTTCTACTACATAAAGGGAAATACTATAAGAAATTTGGCTGGAAACCTACTTGCAAATCACTGTACTTCAAGTACACTTTAAAAGGATCGTGTCAGCCAACTAACACTTGCAAAAATGTTACGAAGGGGAAACTTTTCGCTCTATATTTCAATTTTTTTGGACTAACAGAGAAAATTTTATCCTTGAAATATTTAGACCTTCATGTTTTATTTGGGATTCTTTGCAAGTCCTCGAAATTTTTGTCACAATGTTACTCATTGTAGTTATACAGACCCATGTAAAGCTATGACCCACACATATCCCAAGGGTGGCTTCCCTTGATTCGTCACAACAAGATTTGTGATTTGACAGCTAGTTTACTTACTGAGGTCTGCCATGAGGTTGAAATTGAACCCCATCTACAACCAGTCAAAGGTGAGTACTTCATCCTAACACTAAAAATGGCACTCGCCTGGATATTTCAGCTAATGATTTTTGAGGAGGTCGTTGTGAGAAAACATACATTGACATAAAAGTTTTTAACCTTCATGCTGCAAGTAGTCATACCACCAAAAATTGTCATTTACAGGAAGCATGAGATGTGTAAGAAGTATTCTTATGAAGCCTGCATACGTGAAATTGAACAGAGTTCCTTTACTCCTCTAGATAGCAAATGAGGCAGCAGTTTCTATAAGCGTCTTGCCTCTCTGCAATTATGCAGCTGCAAGGCCACATAAACTCAATTATTAGTTTCTCATCCTCCTGCGGGGATCAGAGAAACTAATAATTAAGTTTATGTGGCCTAATGGGATAGTATGGTGTAGTCTCGCCCCCAGATTAGGTATGGTGCTGCTTGTCTGAGGTCAGTAGAGCTAATTAGATGCTTACAGGGAGCTAGCTAGATCTTCCAAAGGCAACTGTGGTCACTCTTTAGGCACCAATCGAACTTATCCAGGTAGAGTGCCTTCATTTATGCAGTAACTGTTTTTTGTTATTGTTGTTTTAATAATTATAGCCTATATTTATTCCTGTTGTTTTTGTAGTTTTACATGTTCTTTTAGCATAATTTCCACTATTATAAATCGATAAGAGGCTGCGCAAAACGAGGCATGTAAAGAGTCTGGACTAAGTAAAGCTGGCCTCAAAGTTGACAAGATAGATGATAAACTATAAAGAAATTTAGTTTTGCTGTGAGAGTAATAAATGATTGGAATTCTTTACCATCTGACATTGCTATGGCCACTAACATAAATTCTTTTAAAACTCTGCTGGATATACAAGCGGTCAGCAAAACATCTATGCTATGGAGAGTTTAGGTCTGGGAAGAAAAGTCTAGGTCTAGTCTAGGTCTAGTCTAGGTCTAGGAAGAAATTTCCCATTTAGGAATGCCATAAAAATGTTCTTGATCCACCACCAGTTTGGAATAATTGTACATTCAATGCCAAGATACTAACATCCATGACATATTCATGGAGACAGTTTCAGCTCATGGTAAATTATTACATGTTGCCTAGTAAATTCTGTTACAATTAAAGGTATAAAGGTATTGTCACTCTTATTAGAAACTTTCCTGATCTACTGAGCCTCATTATTTCTTCAAACAATATCATATGTAGAGGTGGAAGAAATGAAATTAAAAAGCAGAGGACAATTTACAAGACAGTTTGTGGAAAATATTCCTTAATATTGTTCAATGTTCGTAGTTGGCCAAAGTTTCCATGATGTCAGTTTAGCTAGAAATGATTTTCTTCCTTTATGGACTATGGTAGTTGCTCAGACCACTGCACGTATAAGTTCACATATGTTCTACAGGTGGAACAAAGCACAGAATGAAACTGTACTGCTATATGTAGCAACCAAACATCAATATATGCTATAGTTTGTGACCTGATGGTGGTTTAGTTAGCTTGTATTAGTTAACTAAAACTATATAACTAAAAGTAAATCCGAAAACTAAATAAATACAACAGAATATTTTAAGCTGATTGGTCCAGTGGTATACTACTGGTGGAGCAGTAGATGTCTGGGTTGGGCCAGTTTGGCTCAGAGTTGAAACACTTATCAAAAACCCTGATTGCAATTATTCAAATCCTCGATTATCTGAACGGTATAGTTGATTGCTCTATTAGAATATTTCATCGTTAGTTGAACATTCTATTAGAGTAAGTGTATGTATTAGAGAAGTTGAACAGAACTGTATATAAATGAATGGGCTCCATTCATCCAACAAATTAACTTTTCTGAACACTTTTATGATTGAACTGGCATACAAGTGTTTGGGTAATGGAGCGTACCGTAAAGTCGGGTTGTTAAGCGCATGCGCTTATAATTTTCGGAGAAAACTTTTTGTAAAAATCATACTAACTGTTAGGTGCATACGCCTAATAAATAATTGTGGTGAGTGTAACACAGAATCACCACGTTGTGAGAGTAGTTAATAGTCGCCACACCAGTGTGTAAGAATATTTGACTCCAATTCTGGGTGAAATCCTTCGTGATAAACAAGATTATCACTATCCAGATGGCTGATTTGCTGTATCCATAGCGAAGGGAGACCTCAAGGAAGGCGTAATCACTTGAGGAGACATTAATTTTTCAGTACTCTCAGCTTTTCTTGACCTTTCTTGCTGTGTGTAGCTTTATCATCACATTTTCCCATGTGCGCTTATCATCCATGGTTAATTACAAGAAATGTGTATGCCCTTAATAAATAATATGTGCTTAAAAACCCGACTCTACGGTATTATGTAAGCTCACTAAAAATAAATGATTAAACGAATGGAAAGCTATAATGTGTACATGGAGCTTTTATGTGGACTGTACAACTGTCCTAACATACTACAAGTACACAAAACAATTGGAATTTTCAACTAGAGTAGGGACCATAGCACATCGATAAAAAGTACTGAAACAAGCTGGAGTAGTGCATGTTATTAAATCACAATAAAACAATAAGAAGTGTTATATCCCTACTGTGCTCAAGATAGCTGTTTTACTGTGATTTAATATTGTGCACTACTCCAGCTCGTTTTAGTACTTTTGATTGATGTACACTGTACTATGGTCCCTATCTAGTTGAAAATTCCAATGTTTTGTGTACTTGTTTGTTACTTTTTTTGTGAAATAATATTATTGTGATTGGTGAACCTATGCGTACTGCATCAAAAGAAAGAAATGCTGCTACACGCCCCAGCTATTAATTATCATTTGAAAAGTGAAGTATCCATTATGCTTTGTAGTTAGCTATGTTTAACCCGTTACACAACATTATGAATCAAGAACTGCTTGAAAAGCACCTCTGCAATCAAAGTAGTCACAATGAAAAATACAAACAATTTCCATTATGAAGGAAAGCCATCACATGCTACCACCAAATCAACACCACTAAAGATAAATGGGCACAAAGGAGGACACTGGTAAGTCCATGAGGAATACATTGTATGTACTGCAATATGCCCAAAAGCACGTGTCCGGCTGAAGCGACATCGAAAAGTGAAAAAAAATTAAGCCCATAGCCTTAGCCGTTATTGAGTTATGTTACTCAGTCAGTCAGTCCGTCACTAGAAATATCCATTTAATATATTCTTTTAAATTTCATAGCAACTTGTTGAAAGTGTTTCGGGTCCATCTGAAGGCTAGTTATCCAATACTGCTTCATCGTCGTCAGGGAAAATTGAGGCTGGTTTTTGGGTAATGTATTTTCATGGGCCATGCCCAAACCTTTGCGGTCCCTGTCATCATTCTGTATGATGGTAATGATGTACTGTCAACTATACTGTATGTTATATACTTTATAAAGTGTCTCAAACTTTTCCCTGCTGCAGGAGATCCTGATCAAGGGTCACAAGAAGAGATCGGTGGAGACCGGTTTGTTGATCAAGCAGAATCTAGTGAGTTGCATGTTTTTGCTTTAGTAATTGTGTTGTACAGGCTATAAAATGTGTAATAGATTATAATTATTTAGTGCAGTAAAACCAAACACCTTGTGACCAGGGGTGGTCTGTAAGTCTGAAAGTCTGTATCTCTGAAATTGTGCATAACAGGCATGGGGCCAACTACATTTAAAAGTACTTAAGTAAAGTACAAGTACTTTTGAATTTTCCAAGTACAAATACAAGTACTCCAGCAGCCATCAAGAGAGTACTTAAGTAAAATACAAGTACATGCTGGAAATACTTAAGTAAAGTACAAGTACATTTTGCTGTAGTAAAATATATACTGTATTCAGTGTATTGTAGTATGTAAGTGTGCCTAAGGGTACGGTACTTTCAGGTTTTTGTCAACCATTCTCTCTCTTAAACCCTTAAAATAAATAGCAGCATTGCTTTTGTTTGCTGGAATGCTATGACATCATTAATCATGGCTACACGATACATAGTAAGGTTGAGGAAGGCACTAAAATAATCGCAAGAAGTTGCTTCATACAATTTTGTTATTCTCATTATACACCCATTGTGTACATACTACGTACAATGTTTGCAGTACTTACAAGTACTTTAAGTACTCAAGTACAAGTACATTGGAAAAATTAAGAAAGTATTTAAGTAAAGTACAAGTACTTTCAAACCTGTACTTAAGTGTACTTAAGTATAAGTACTCATGTACTTGGCCCCATGTCTGGTGCATAAATAATCTTAAAATAACTTTAAAAATTGGTATATTAGTCAACTACCCTAATAGAACAGTCACTACTCTAATAGAGCAGTCAATTCCATAGTTTGATTAACTGAGAATCCGAATAAGTGGGGTCCAGATAACTGAGGTTCCACTGTAGTAGCTACATATGTACCTGCCAACATCTGGGATATAATATAGAACTGAGCGATAGTACAACTACCATAATCAAGATCTGCGATAACGATAGTATCATGATAGTTACTAGCAGTTATTAAAGACACTTAACCTCACATATACAAACACTTGAATACTCCGATTATGTACACACCACACATCTGGTTTTCTAACACTCCACTAAAAATTGTTATGTGTCAGTATTACAGTTGTTATCTTTATTGTTCATGCTCAAGCTACTGGTCTTGTACAGTTTTCTGAACTTCAACCTTATCATTTTTGCCAAGCACAGATATTGCGATAGCACGATAGTATACTATCAAGATTACGATTGTTACTAGCTATCATAATAATCAATTAATGACTACTATCACTCAGCTCTAGTCACAAGGCTAGAAGCCAAATGAAGCAGCGCACAGCCACCATTCTATGCTACAATAACAAACTCACCAGTGGAATGTTCCTTTTGGGGTTCCAACGAGTTTGTGCCCTCTGCACCTTGTCTTTCCTTTTATCTGCAATCAGGCTCACTGTATTCTTGTTATTGCAATGAAACCGTACTGAGGCAGCATATTTTCCCTATCAACACTTCCTTGAGCAGCATATTTAGAAGCTGAGAACTTATTTAAGCGCTTTTGTTTGGTAAATACCTGTAACTTCACGATAGGTTCGATGCCACGCCTATTGATTAATTAATGCAATCTTGGTTGATTAATAATGATTAAGCACCCAGATCACATCTCTTAATAATCCATCACGATGACACACCCTGTTATTATTGGCCTAGCTGTATTTATAATGCTAGCGCAACGAAAATATGATATAGTGACACACACACACCCTGGCTGACTTGAGATACTCTAATACAACAGTCACCCTATTAAAACAGTCACACATGTATAGCTGTATGCTACATATAGCAAAAAACCAAACAGACTAGTATATTAAAACTGTAAGTTTAAAATAAAAATAAAGATCCAAACAATAAAAAGTAATGAAACAAGAGAAGAATGATGATGTTACAACATAGCTTGGTGGGAAATTCCTACTTTGGCATTGAACAAAATGATTATTATAACATGCCAATGTAAGGATTTTCCCACCAAGCTATGCTGTAATACCATCATTCATCTCTTGTTTCACTACTTTTTATTGCTTGGATCCCTACTTCAATTTTAAATTAATAATGTTTAATATGCTAGTTCATAATTAAGCTCTTCATGTTGTTCAAAGTTTTTTTTGTTGCTTATTATTGTTACTAATCAAAAGCATACACCTTGTTAAACTGTGTAGTTAGTTTAGTGAGTATTGAATAGCATGTAGAAATTGATGGTATGTAATGGGGCAGGAGTGAGGAGTCTATTACATGTACAAAATGCTTTTAATATTTAGGTTGTGGATCATGTCATACATGTTTATTTTTATTTATTCCAGACCGTCGTAGTGATGCTAATTCTGGTGAACAGTTGAGGTTCATGTCTGATGCAGTGAGTAATGCAACTCTGTCATTCAACCTGTACTTTATCTGTTATGTAATGTCCTTCTAGGCTAATGGGAATAATATTCCTAATGGCACCAATCAAAATGGTATGAAAGTTAAGTACAGACATATGTAGTTCAATGTGTTCAGTAGGTACTGGTAATGGTAGTGACATGGAACATGATGGAAGAGCACATCAAGGCAAGTGTCACTATGTAATTGTGATTTGATTAGGAGAACTTTTATCAATATTGTTTTGTATAGTGGGTTACTGAAATTGTTTTCGTAAAAGTGTGTGTTTGTGCATTGTGTGGGTGTGTGTGTGTATAGTGTGTGTGTATAGTGTGTGTGTGTATAGTGTGTGTGTGCGTGCGTGCGTGCGTGCGTGCGTGCGTGCGTGCGTGCGTGCGTGCGTGCGCGTGCCTACCTATCTACCTATGTACCTATGTATGTTTGTCCATATGCACCCACATGAGCAAAATTGTTAATGGTAAAAGCAGCTTGCTTGTAAAAAGTAAGAGCGAAATGAAGTCTGTATTAAACTTCCAAACAGGTGAACTTTGCTCTGAGGTGGTTTCTTTCTGGTAGTCTGAAATATGGATATGGTGACTCTCCTCAGACTTAATGAATTACCTTCCCTTCCGATTCTACAGGCTAAAAACAATGGTGCAGGCCTCGTAGACTACCAGAATAACCTATCCCTTTGAGTTGAAAGGGGCATTTCACCTACATACACGAACAAAAATTAAGAGCAGCTTTGAGGCTTTGTTGAGAGAATTTGTGAGAAAAAACATGATAGTTTAAGTTTAGAAGATACTTGTGTGTGTAATATGTTGTTAAAACTGACAAGCGCTTCCTTAGCAATGCAAAGCAACGCAATTGAAGAATTACAAAATTTTCATGAATTACAAAATCCAAAATTATTGTACAATAACTTAATTTCTACCATCTGATAAACAGCATTAGCATCATTAAAATTATCTTACCTTTACGTATTTCAGTGTGTGCATGATGTTGTAAGCACAAATCAGTTGTTTGGCACAATTAACAGACAAAGTGTTTATTACAAGGTCATACATGCTTTTTCCTCTGTACATATGTGATATCAGGGGCGGACACATTTTAAGAGCTTTGTAAAATTATTGCTTTATAATTACATGGTTATATCATGTGAGCAGAAGGGTTTTCGAAAATCACCGTAAAGCTCAATCTAATTATCCAGCATACCCCACAGCCCACCATTGTATTCCGACTACTGATGCTCTCAGTTTAAGTTGATATATCATGTGCTGTAGTGCACAATTGCCCCAGCTCTATACAAAGCAACAGTTAACATTGCTTTGTAACATCTATCTATGCTTTATGCCACTAGCCCACTAGAAATGAAACATTAATATATGAACCATGGAAAATTGAAAGGAACCTTAGGGTGAAAAGTGGAAATTTACAGTATCCCTAATTATCTGAACAAGCCTGAAACTTTTATGAAATACATCATTCTATCCATTGTATTGAGATGAAATTTTTTGCAGTAAATCACTAAAACATTGATGTTTTTTTTAAAACTACAGTGATGTATAATTACATATTTTAAATAGTTGTGGCATTCTAATTAATGCACACTGTTTAAATTTATATCCAACTTAAATAGTACTGTTCATAACCTTTACACTTGACATAAATATCAAAACTATAAAAACAATTGCATAGAACATCCATCATAATATTTGTGACCGGATATGTGAAAACCCGACATAATGGTACAAGCTCAGTATGAAGCATTGATTGCAATGGGTAAAATATTTACATAATTGAAAAAAAAATTGTAAAAAATTTTAATGCTTTGTTCTTTATGAAGAAAGGGTCTAATGATAAAAACCTGGATATCATCTTATTCATCTACTCCAGAGAAATTCGAAAATCTTTGTTTCATTGCAGTAGACTAAAGGATACGTGAGTTATGGGCATTTGTTCACATCATGTCAAAATGACCGTACACGGTCGATCTTTCTTCACTGATTTCGTCCTTGTATGTAGTGAAGAAAGGTGATAGAAGGAAAAACTTACCCAGTAATGGACTCCCTGAGCACGATGGTACAAGTTGCAACTCTGAACTGTATTGTGTTTGTATGTGCCTGTAATTTATTTTCCCTATACTTGCTGTACAATTTGATCTTTCTAATATTGCTACTTACTTTGTAGGGCTATGAACTCCAAAAGTTGTTGGCTAAAACTTGGCCAGAGCATACACTTGGCTAAGTAAATTATAAATAAAGAGTTTGAAAAATGTGCCATTATGCTGGGTTTTTGCATATCCAGTCACATTTAATTACTGAATAATTGGAATATTTCGAAGTCACCCAAAGGACCCTTTCTATTTTCCATGGCTTATATTTTAGTAGTACGTAAATCATGTCCATCTTTCTGATTTGATATCAAATGTTTAAAAACCACCATGAAAACTGGTTACATATCTTGTGAAAAGTCATTCACAATAATGGCCTGATATTGTCACTAAGCAATGATAGTATTTAATGTATGTGCAAATATTATGTAAGCTCACCAAAAATACATGAGTAGAGAGAAAAATGTGTACATGGAGCATTTATGTGAACTGTACAACCGTCCTGTAATAATGTATTGTGTACTATACTGTATGTTGTACACTTTATATAGTGTCTCATGATCTTCTCCCTGCTGCAGGAGATCCTGATCACAGGTACACTACTCCACAACAAGTGGACTCCAGTAGTGTCGGTGTAGACCAGATTGCTGACCAACTTTCTTGCTCAGAATCTAGTTAGTTGCATGTTATTTGGTTTAGTAATTGTAGGCTATAAAATGTGCAATAGAAGTAGCTACATATGATACAGTACTGCTCAAACATAACGTCGCACTCGCTCGCACTGCTTGATTGCAAGTGATTTAAAAACTCACTAATTAAAGCATTTCCTTCGTGGATATTCATTCCATTTCGTAAGAGATGAATACTCGCGAAGGAAACAGGTGCCACGCCCTTTAAATAGCAAGTTTTTAAAATCACTCGCAATCAAGTGGTGCAAGTGAGTGCAATGTTTCGTTTGAGCAGTACTGTACTATATGTACCTGTCAATATCTGGAATATATAATGCATGTATCCAAACTGACTGTGTTATACTTACATGTAAGGTTGTACATGGGTAGCTACATACAGCAATTGTACAAGCACATTAATCATGTTTTAGAAGTGATACAGGTACTGTATGTGTTAGCAGTGTGTACATGTGTAATATTGGAACAAGCATACAAGTCCACAATTCACTTTTTTGCTATAAAACAGTTCTGACATTTAACTTACTTCATGTCACTGCTAAACGTTCAAGCAGCTGTTCCCAATAACAAGGGATCAGGTGAATTTGATCTGACTATAACATTATATTCCTAATTTTTCTTGTACTTGTACATTAGCTATGGTACTGATTTATTCCAACCACTCAAATCTTTCCACACTTATATATACACAATTGTATACGTACTCACTTGTGATATTGTATTGGCACAGATATTAACCAAGTGGTAAAGATCATTGAACAACCACAAGATCTAACAATCCGAGTTAAAGAGAAACGGTTTATTGTAACACTGTGCTGTAATGCTGAATCACGATGTGGATATCAACTCAACTACAAATGGTACTGCCTGGGTGACAATGATAATTTGGGAAGAAACAAAACCAGCACAGGGAATGGTCCCTTATTAAAGATAACTATGTCTCTATCAATAATGGCTGGGAAAAGGTTTAATTGTGAAGTGTCAGCTGGTGGCTATACTGTTTTATCTAGAGTTGCAGAGATTAACTTGGAAACAGGTTTGTATTGGCTAGAAATTAAGTTTATTAATTATGTTTGTTTGTTCTTCATACAATTATGCTGTAGTTTGGATTGTGGAGGAGCCCAAACTTGTCACTAAGGTATTTGCTGGTTATAGTCTGGAGCTGTCATGTAAGGCAGAGTCAGCACCTGATGTGGATGTGACATACCGCTGGTACAAGTGTAACAAAGATGGGCATATTGAAGAGCTTGTAGAAAAGTGCCTTGAGAGCAAGATGGTAATATCAGAAGTAACCCATTCACACCAAGGTCATTACAAATGTGTTGTTTCTCCTGAAGTCAGTTCCAGAGTAGTTTATGTTGAGGTGATGACCCCAACAAATATTAAGTTTACAACGCAACCACCAAAGCAACAGTGTATAGAATTTGGTGAAGAATTGACACTTACTTGTGAGGCTGTATGTGAAGACAACCCAGTCAACTACCAGTGGTACTACAACAAGCAACGCCTGATCAATGCTAATAGAAGTCAGCTAGTTATATCACAAGTAGCCAAAGAGGATGGTGGCCTTTATCAGTGTGAAGTCAGGAGTGAATACTCAGCCCAGGTGGTCTATTCAGTAGCAACTCAAATACAACCAAGTGAGTATGACACTTTATGTGTAGTCTTTCTATGCTGTACACCTGTATATGCTGTTATTAGTAAGACAAGAAATCCAGTTAAAAGTTGGTTGGATTTTACAACATCGTTGTGTATCACCAAACTTTCATGATATCTTTGTTTCTAACATCTCCATAAATAACAGTGGTTGTAAAAATAGCAATTGTGTGGCCACTGATGAGAAATCTCTACTCAAGTGACATTAAATTCTAATAGAGTGGCATAGTGTGAAAGTTGTGTCATTTGTGAGAAAGCACGAAACTTTCCATATCAATTATAGTCCTAATGATATTCATTTTTTGATATAGTACCATCGTAGATTTGACCTACACTGTATGATGACCTTTGCAGCCATTATTTTGTCTTCATCTCCCTGAAGCATTATTGTACATGTTAAAACATAGTTTCAAATTTAAGATGTCAACCTAAGAAACAACTTGATTTTTTATTTGAAGTCAATAGCTCATTCCAGTGTAAGGTTATGATCATTTGTATTAGTCATAAATTCTTTGAATTTATCTGCCCTCAGGGTGTAAGGTAACTTTATAAAATTTTGCAGCTATTACAAATAATCATATCTTTGGAATGAAATTACTGATTGACTTCAAATAAATACCAAGCTGTTTCTTTTAACAAGATCCTTAATTTGAAACCATATTTTAATGGTGTAAAACAATGCCTGAGGTAGATAAAGACAAAATTATGAATTTGCAATGTTAAAATGGCCATAAAGGTCACCAAAGGTCAAATATGCAATGGCACTATATCCAAAAATGAATGCCACTGGAAGTATATACTAACTATGTGCTAAGGTTGATGCTTTCTCACAAAGTATACCAAATCATCATATTCATTCACTATGTCGCTCTACTATTCCCTCTTACATAATTGTAGATTTATTCACAAGTCCACTTGCATTTAGATTTATGCTTTCTCACCTCACTCAGGTTCCAGCGCAAATTTACCAATATGTGACCTGCAGTTACAAGGTAACATTAATACCTAAATGTTACACTATTAATGATGCTATTTACTCTTACTACAGCTGAAGAAACAGTTGGACATGGTAGGTTATGTCAAATCAAATCAGCTGAGCTGTGAAAATGCCTCAAATGCATTTTCTGATGAATCTATAATTTTGTTGTTGTCAATTTATTGACAGTAACATCACTGCAATTATTTCTTGGGTGTCACCAATGATATTGTATAATATCCTTTCATACCAGCAACTTATTTTGTTTAGCAGTATTATTTTATTAAGTCTCAAAGCTCATCTGCCGTATAGTAAAAAAACTTTGGCGGTAAAAAAGTGTGATGAAACCCTCTGTTGAGAAAATTGGCAGAAAAAACTTTGGCGATTGAAATAATATTCGCCAAAGTTTTTACAGTACGGATATTGACAAGGTGTCGGATATTGACAAGGTGTCAACTCATTAGTTAAATAGTATAGTAAGTGTATGGGTAGCTAGCATTGTTGTTGTAGCAGTACTGGCTTTTGTAGCTACCGATCTAACGACGTGGTAGCAAAGGCGTACTTCGTGCGATGCAGGAAGCAACCATATTTACTTTTCCCGCAGTGACCTCCAGTAGCAGAGGTTATCATGTATATCAAAGTATTTGGCCAAATCCGTCGCGAGATGATGAACTAGCTGACATGCCGGGAAGCCGGTCGGAAATTCTATCCCAAGGAGTGCTTACAACAGTGGGACAAATTCCTAGGAAGATCTCCACCAAAGTCAGCTCAGTCTTTATTGCGTGGTGGTACGAGCTGACCTTCATCTCAAGTTCTAGTTACTCAATGTGCTCATGTGATAATCTAAAATAATTGGCGAAAAAAACTTTGGCGAATCAAACGCTATTCACCAAAGTTTTTACTGCCAAAGTTTTTTACTATACGGTATATCTGACTTTAGCGTTTGCTTTTCATTTTGTATTAATAGTCCATCTAATATTTTTCATTTGTTTATGCAGAGTACACACTCACTTTGTATACCTCATGACATTCTGTTCTAACCCTATGGCATACAATCATGACTCTTTTTTACTGCATTTTGGTAAATATATCCCTACTTACATATGTGAGTGGTTCAAGTGAAACCCAGGTATTATTGATTGCCATATTTAAATCTTTTTTTAAAATAAAAATACGACTACAAAATTAGTCCATGTTGAATGTAATGAATTATTTTGATAAATTTTGTGCATAGTGAAGTCATAGTGATGACATCATAATGCATAATTTCAAGCTGCAATTTTCAGATTTGAGCTTGAAGATCATGATCACATGACTGGTATATGGGATCATGAAGGGGGGAAGATGATCACATATATTGACTTCCTGATGATTAGCTGTGAACCTGATAACAAATTCAAAACCGGTTAACTGGTAACTAATAACTAGCAGTTAACCAGTTAACTGGTTTCTGTGTAATACAGTGGTATTGGCAGACGTAATGATACTTAACATGCCTGCTAGAAGCTTTAGGGTGGTACCAAAGTGACCATAAACATCCTGTCTTACAATTACAATCACATATTTACACATACTTTGAGATTATGTTATGATGTTTACACTTGTCAGCTGGGGTAACTTATCGTTTACCAAGTTGGTGGGCAAAACCGGTTCTTAACTGGTAATAGACAATACCAGTTAATAACTGGTTTTTTGCATACCGGTTCACAGCACTACTGATGATACCTTCAGACAAGCATAGTTTGATCACAGCTATGGCTATGGGCTTGATTTTTTTCACTGTTTGATGTCACTTCAGCCCAACAGGTGCATTTCGGCATACTGCAGTACATACAATACATGCTTCATAGACTTATTGGTGACTCCTTTGTGTCCCATTTATCTTTGCTGACAGTGCAAGGTGTTGATACCACGTGATAGCTTCCCTACATTTGTAATGGAAATTGTCCAAATCTTCCATTGTGACTAGATTGATTGCAGAGATCCTTCTTGTAGTGGTCTTCATTTGAAACGCTGTGCAACAGGCTGAACATAGCAGGGAACGAAGCGTAATGGTCACTTCGCTGTTTTAGTAATTGAAAATTGGGGCATGTGTTCAGATGAAATTGAACAATAAGCCTGGCACCATTCTTTCTTCTACTGCAGTACGTATGAACAGGTTTACTAGTCATAATGATATTACTAAAAGTAACAAACAGAGATTAGGAATTTCAAGGGATCATAGAAATGATTTTTTATAACATATTTTGATTGTGTTAGACATATTAAAGGTACAAAAGAGACTACAAAACATGGTACCAAAAACCTTCAGCAATGAAAAAGCAAAGTTCCACAGTTTATGATTCGATCTTATGCATACTATCCTCACCAAATTCCATCTTGGATATTACTACTGCACTAAAGAATCATTTAGTCAGCTGTAGGCTAACGGTAGTACTTATCCTACGTTAATGAAATATCAGCAATATACACTTGTAATTATCCAATACTCATAATATCAATGTTGAGATAGTTTAGTATCAGTATCGGTACAGCATTGAAAGACAGTTTACCCCAAGGGGATTAATCTGTCCAGGCACTAATTTACAGATGGGTGAGAGTTGTTACCTAGGGAATATACACTTGTGTGGCAGCACTGGCTTTTTGGGCCACCATTTACCTTGAGTCTTGATGGTATAAGGGTATTATATATCCATTTAGCCACTGATAAAATGGCATTGCTGATTGGAAATGGCAACT
This sequence comes from Dysidea avara, assembly GCF_963678975.1. Classification (NCBI taxonomy): domain Eukaryota; kingdom Metazoa; phylum Porifera; class Demospongiae; order Dictyoceratida; family Dysideidae; genus Dysidea; species Dysidea avara. The sequence goes on along the minus strand of NC_089282.1, from coordinate 25,886,383 downwards.
ACAGAGGATCCACAAAGCATTTGAGGTGTCCTCCTAATGATGTGAAGGCTATGACAGAAAAGTTACAAGAGCTTGGCTTTAAGACTCTTTCACTTGTTGATGTGTCACTCAATGAAATGTCCAGAGCAATAAACTATTTCTGTGGCCTTCTTCGTAAAGGAATGTATGCTGTGTTCTACTATTCAGGACATGGATTAGGTAATGAAAATACTACCTATCTGATGCCCATTGATGCTAATGATCAACAAGTGAAGATTGAGGAGTATATAAATTATAATGACGCCAGGCGGAAAATGCAGCAACGACGTGCTAAAGTCATTGCCTTCCTGGATTGCTGTAGGACAAAGTAAGATATGTGATATTTCAATACATATACAACTCAATCTGTGCTTTAGCAATAACACAGTTAGTATTATATGAATAGTATTTTGTTACAAGCATGTATGTTATTAGAGTAATCAGTATGTCATAACATGGATTTTTCAGCACTTATTGAAAATTTAATTGGCATTATAATGCAAGTTACAGATTGCAGATATTCCATTCCAATACTGAGTTATAATTAACCTGTTATGTTATGGGCTATAGTTTGTGCCCACGTGTCCTATTTTTGTAGGCCCTGTCACATGTATAGTATATAGCTATATGGTAGTGCAATGAAAGATTTAATTTTTGTATTGTAGGGGTTCAGCAACAGTTGAATTGAAAGAATCTTCTGCTGCTTGTGACAGTTTTGCTAATTTTTGTCAAATATTTGCCTGGTGAGTCAATGTAATATTATAATACCGTAGACTCTGGTTATTAGGTGCATGCGCTTATAACTTTCAGAGGAATTATTTATGAAATTTACTATCCTTGTTAAGCGCATATGCTTATAAATTACAGTAAGGAATTTCTGCTATATAGGAGGGAATTAGTTGTGCCCACTACAATTTTCAAGTGATTTGAATGCCAGGCAATAGTTTGCTTCAGTCGTGGAAACGGAAATCCTTAGAAGTCAGGTAGCAGCTACAGCTATCGTTATTACAGATGGCAGTATCTGCTAGACACAGGCCTGGCGAGGCATCGAGTGTGCTGTGACATGTCTGATTCATTCTGATAACAATTCTACGTAGTACGAGGTGGCAGAGGCGATTTCAACCATATGCGCTTAACGAACAGGTGTCTAGCACAAGTCTACCATATGCGCTTAACAGGCAATATGCACTTAATAACCATGTGCGCCTAATAACCGGAGTCTACGGAATTTTTAATTTGTCTCTGATCTTGCTGTATTGATTATTCATCATTATGACTATTTAATATTTTTACAGTGCTCCATCTTGTGAAGCCTTTGAGATTGAGGGAGAGAAGCTTTCTTTTATGACACAAACGCTGCTTAAAGCTTTGAACAGTACAGGATACAGAAAAAAAATCAATGGAAAGATTTATCCACTGATAATGAAATGTTAGCAGCATAGTGTTTCTGCTGTTCATCATTTACTTTTTCTGTAATAGATTATAGAGACAAAAATTTGTCGCCTTCAGAGGACAAAGCATATGCAAGGCCTTGGAATTTAAATCAGCTAGCTGAGGATATCTCCCTTGAAGATCCCATCTATGGCAGAGATGTTGAGACTGATATAAAGGACCTGTTGTTGGGTAAGCCTAAGTATTGCTTGAAGTGTTAATGTATATTGCAACTGTAGAATTACCAAAGGATGTTGAGTTATACTTCAATGACCCAACTATGACACTTCATTATCGCTGTGTCCGGTTAGAATTTCAGGCAGAATTTTCTAACAGTCTGATGATATATGTTAGTTTTGGTGGTACCACATTACCTGATCTTGAACTAAACACACAAGAATTGGTAAGTTGAAGAAATGTTTAGTTTATAACATACTCTTACTGATTATTGCCTGTATAGGAAAAGTTGGGGCTGCACGTGAGCAAAAACACTAAAACATCTTTCAGGATAGGAAATCTGCTTGTACTGAAGGTATAAAATTATTGATTTCAACTTGATGTGCTATTGTTCATAAGGGACCATAAGTAGTGCACTCTGTAAGTTGTGCAGTACCTAACACATGGTGTATGTCATTGAGCTCAACAGGATAATACACAAGAGTCCATAAATAAAGTCTAGAAATTGTGTTGGATTACAGTATATGCACTATTTGATTTTTTGATTTGATTTTTTTTTGTATAACCTCATGACATTTGGCATAGCTGTTCTTCCATGCCAGAGTACATAAAAGCACGCAAAGATAAAGTACAAAATGAAGAACACACAAAAATAATTACAAATACAAAACAACAAAAGGGACAATTAAATACTTATTAGTCAGGTAGTAAGACTTAATTCAATGAAATTACAACAACATCTTTTGACTGATAACTGAGTTCAGCTTTGTAGCCAAACTAATACTGAATTATTTTGCTATCCCTATTAAGAGAAATGTGAATGGTGCACAACTTACAGTCCTTGACTGTAGCTAATTGATTGATTGTACTATATTTTTTCAACAGGATGCAGTTCAGAATTCTGGAACACCTGTCCATCTCCGATTCTCCTTCAGGATGCCTCACAACATTACAGTGACCGACAAGATAGAGCTTGATCTACTCTCTACACTGATCGATCCTACATTTTGAAATAAATTATTAATATTTTCTACTGCTGATCCGCAAACATAGCTAGCTACTCCATGATGATTACAATGCCTCTATCTATAGTTTTGTATAATGCCAAAAATTTGTTTTTGATTTTCTGATTTAAATCATTTAATTTTCACTTTGCTAACTAAACAAGCTGTGTGACTAACGCTAGCCATAGCTAGCAAATCTAGTTGTATAATAAATTGATATTGTACGCTACCTGAACTTATCATGAAGGCTTACTTAATTGTCATGTGAACTGGCCAGAGCTGTTAGCTAAGAAGTTATAGGGTGGCAAGAATTGATACTGAACTTAAATTTCATGCACAATGTTCAGCAGTGGTTAATAAAGCCATTCAACTATTAGGTCTAATTAGGAAGAGTTTTTAAAAACATAACTATGGTGATGTTTGCTAGTTTATATGAGGCATTAATTAGACCCATTTTGGAATATGGGGCTGGCCCTCAAATTGATATGCATAAATGAATATTCAGTGGAAGGCTACTAGAATGGTTGATTCTAATGCTGGTGACATGGTAACTGAGCATAATGTTTACTGCATATTAGGTACAAAATGGATTTTTTTTTTTTTTGCAGAGTGCATACATTTAAGAATTATTCCACAACTCAGTAGAAGGGTCATTAACCCCAGACACCTCAACTCTCACACATTACGTGTGAGACGTACATTGGATTGTTGTCTCGTACATGGTTTTCCATCTCCCTCATTGAAATTCCTGGAAAATCAAGCTCTCACGTAATTTAATTTCACTTTGGACCTTTTGGAAAGCACTAATCAGTACTCTAATGGATATTATTAATTAATTAAAAATGGAGAGGTATGGCTAACTGAAAGTAGCAGTCAAAGAAAATTGCAAATTTTGCAATTTTTGCACTGAGGAATTTTCAACGAAATGGAAACCTCACACATAAGTAGTAAGCAAGTCTCACTCATTTGTCACTCCAAATGAACTTTACAGGTTGAGGTCTCTGTAACGTTAGCTAACCCTTGGAAAGATTTATGCAATGAAGAAGTAATCAGCACAATGTAAACTGATGATTTTAAGAGATTGATTGACTAGCTACTAGCTATATGATTAACAATAGCTATATACATTAAGATTAGCTATTATTGCAGTGTGTTGTGTTTTGTACTGATAATAAGAATATAGCCGTAAAACTAAGAGTTCGCGAATTTTGGAATGTAGGAGTAATTCTAATTGTTTAGTTGTAGTTATAGCAACGGTTACTTTCACCCCGAGCAAATTTTCTAACATTGGCGAACACAATACACCCTTAGGGAAGATGTTTAGGTCGCGAAGTGCTAGTGCTCCACCAGTGACGTTGTGTTTTGTATCTGCTGACGTGACGAGTAGGAGCAGGAGTAGAAATACGAACGTGACGTATGAGCGTAATGTCGACCAGTTAACCAGCCACCTTGCCACCTGGAGCAACGCTGAGGTAAGCAAGCAGTATATAAAGTGTCCTTTCGTGAGCTCTAGTAGTATGTTCAGCATTAAAGACTCAAAATTGCCCTGCCCCTGTGTTAGTATCTGAAGTGACTACAATCATAGATCCTTTCTAACCCTAAGGTATAAAGGATCTATGCTACAATCAAGCTTATGCAACTGTGCGCAACTAACGCAAGTACAAATTGTTACCAATATTCATTTCTGCCAAGATTAGAATAATGTAGATATTGAATAATTGTGACTTATTCTCTTTTAAAGGTTGCTTGTACAATTCTTGTTCAATTACTACTATGATGTTTGTAGACTTTGTACATTAGCGTTTTACCCAGTGCTCTAGATCAGCAGTTTAAGGGAGCTATGACCACAGTTAAGCATAGCAAAGCCATTCCAGTCACTATGAAGGTGTAGCTCATAACTGCATGCTATAGTATACTCTGGCAGTTCTGTGTATTATTACAAGGTCTGCCGGGTGTCATATATAGCCAATATCAGGCCACTTCAACTAAATCTTTTGTTTCTTGGGTCCAACCGACCCTATATTATGCACCTATCAATGTTTTGCCCCACTACTATGAACACGGGCAGAGGTGGGGATTTGAACACTTAAAAATTCTTATCCCCACTACCTGGGGCTACTTTTGATGTCGAATCCCCCACTTATCCCCCAGTAAAATACCACGAAACACCCGCTACGTGCCCTAGTAGCATCAAATACCCCACCACCTGGGGCACGGTTTGAGGTCGATTCCCCCACTAATCCCCACCTAGCCTCCACTTCTGCCCGTGTTCATACTAGTGGGGCAAAACATTGATATGCGCATTATTCTTTTATGTTAATCACGTGATCACCTTGCAAGCAGCAAAAAATGCCACAAAGGGGTTGCAAAGTTACCTTTAAGCTGTCATAAAAGTAAGTAATACTCAATACAGGGTATCTAACCATATAGCTGGCTACTCACAAGTGATACAACAATCACAATGTAGCTTAGCTGTCGTTTGACTTGTGAAAATTCTCTTTAGCTGGCAAAAATTCATATATTTATTTTTACCCTGCACTTGGATGAATTTGGCCCAGGAAACAAAAGGTGTAGTTGAAGTGGCCTAAGTAAGCAGTCACCGCAAGGTCTGGTTATAGCTGTCACTATTATTCAATGATCGCTGTCAGTGATAATCAATAAACTAGTTTACTACCTTTAGTGTGGTATGTACGGTTATTGGGGGATGTGTGTTATATAATTTTTAACCCTGTGGCTCAAGTGTTTTAATGGTGTATGTATAATGACATAGCTTAATTTTTTTACGTTGTAATTTCAGATGTTAACTATTTTGGAGTCATTGGTGGGAAGATGCCACTTGAATCAATTGGAATTCTTATGGACGGTATGTACACTGTCTTACAAATTTACCATCACCACCAATGATACGATATGATAACTATTACACTATCATTTACTATACCTACCAAAATAATATACTGTTCTCAATAGACTCTCGAGCCTGTCATCCATCGAGACTTCCACCAAGCCATGAAGATAGTTGATCCAGGAAGGCCCTACACTCCAATGTCTACCCCAGCTAGTAGGGAGACTAGGAGCAGACTACAATCCTCAAGGAATAAGGTCAGCAGATGTGAGCATTGTGCAATGTGTTATTATTATTATTATTATTGTTCTTATTACAGAGGAAGAATCAACTGTTCCTAGCTCAAAGTGCCATTGTGTGCTCAGAGGTGGTTACTAATTTTGTTCTGGTATATGTACACACTACTACCCATACAGTAACACGCACTTTATAGAACCTACGAAATGAAAAGTTGACCAAAGCTATATATTGTCTTCATTGTATTACCTCTATTCCACTACCTGTAAGAAGTAAGGCCAAAACAACATGGGGCTCCAAAAGCTGACATCAAAACTCCAACAAGAAATCCCATACCTAGTGCTGACTCAATCTCCTCACTCAACATGCAGTCTAGACAAGCGTGTAAACCTCAGCAGTTCTCCATTTAATTCTACTTAACAACTCACAAATGCATACTGTAATATTAAACCTTCAGTCTAAATGTTTCCACTGTAGGAAGATGCCAGGAATTTGATAGATGAAAACAATGTCTGTGATCAAAGGTCCAGAATATCATCATCACAGTCAGAGTCCAGTATTGCTAGACTGTAAGTCACTTTAGTACAGCTAGAATAGTACGTTCATATTGAGCTGAAATCAACCTGACATATATAACAGTTTAAAAAGATAATTGTATTACAAATATGGCTTCATCTTGTTATCACTGTGTTGTTTTATGCTGTGTTTTCAATACCATTTTCAAAGAGACGTATTTAAGTCATCACTTGTAAGGTTTCCATAGGAAATGTATGACTATAATTTTAAGGTGCGGTGAGTACAAGGGCTGAAAATTTAGCTCACTCTCTTCTTGTGGTATCAGCTCAACATGAACACACTATACACTAGTCATGGTTGCTCTCACAGGATCACTAACAAGGAGCCATTGTCCCTCAGTAAGACATTACCAATACTACCAGCTAGTCCTCCCCTACCAGTGCAGTCACAAGTTGTTAGGAGAGGGAGGACACAGAGTGGGTGTGTCACTGGCAGGAGGACCATTAGTGCTCAGAGGAGACATGTACAAGCTGCTGTACATCAACAGATTAATGCTTTTGATACTGATAATATTGTACTGCCTTATACTGGTACTCCATTGGGTATGTCAAGGTATGTAGTGAGTGTCTGCACTGCCTATGTATGTCCTTGCTGTGGGCCTTGTATATCACTATTTGTGTCTAATGACAGTGCTGCTGTCCCTGACTGTGTGGTGGATAGCAGGCAGTGGGGTTCCGTTGCGCTAGCTGACAACATCATACATACACTGGAGGCAGCTGGTTCCACTATAGATTGGCCCATTCTCCTGGAGGTTAACTTACTTGGTCTTAATAAAAATAGTTTCCCCTAGCTAGGTTGGTAGTGGTAGGGGTTACGACCATTGGAGAGGCAACAAAGCTGTATACTATGTGTGTGGTATGTATAATGTGAGATGCATTGTATTATACAGTGTTCACACCTCTGTCAGGTCATGCTGTACTACTCCAATACTATATGATAGTGATAACTTCACTGCTCCAGAGATCAGCCAGTTCCTCTGCTGGTTTGGCAACCTACAAAGAGGTAAGAGCTACCACAACTGACCATACACTAGTAGTCAAGTGCGTTAACACAGATAATGAACAACAAGAGATCCTGGAGCTTATCCTGAGGAGTCTGAGTGTAGCAGAACTGTATTACCTGAGAGCATTACTAATGGTCAGTATAACAAATAGTTCATAATATACAAATACGTACTATGAAATAATGTGGTAGCAGTGTGATCTTGTGAGTAGTGATTAAATCACAACAGCATGCCATCTCTGAGAGCTAAAATGCCAGTTACATATGTCTACAGAAAATTTGATATGCTAACAACAAAGGTTAATGTGCTGATATTCACCTTCACACTAAAAAAAAAACATTCAATGTCTTCCTGTAATATGTTTGCTAGATGTATATAGTAATTTGAGGTAAGTACACACCTGATACCACACATGGTTAGTGTAGGCACTCATTATTTTCACTTAAATATATTCCTATATCACTATACATGTTCTTCCACATCCACAGCTTCGCCAGTACAGAGACTACATAGCCAACTTACCGGAGCACCTCTCTTGTCGTATATTGAAGCTCATACCAGCTAAGGATCTCTTCTTGGCTTGTCGGGTGTGTGTGAGCCTCTATTACTGTGTATGTGTGTCATCAACATTCCTCCTCAAAGGTGTCAAAAGCTTGGAATGCAAGAGCCAGTAGTGGTGAAGTGTGGATGAACAAGTGTCATACTAACCGAATGGGTATGTGACTGTGTGTGTGTGCGTGTGTGCGTGCATGCGTGCCCGCGCGTGTGTGGTGTACTTAAGTACAGTGCATAGCCATTAATACTAGCTAATATTCAAAATAAGTGTGGCAGAGCAGCTATAGATGCAGTTTCTGTGATGCAGGCTATAAAAATGTTTTCCCAATAATAACTTGCTACCTAACTTGATGTTAAAATCTTAGATTAGAAGTCGGAATTGTGCCAGGCATCTTTGTGGGTTTAATTAAACACCTCAAAACTGTTTCATAACTCAAAGCATTCCATGCATACCACAGCCATGTGTAAAGAGGTATTCCTTGCAGGTCTTCCCCTTCAAGTAAGAACCACTTGGAAGAACCTCTACCTTGATGACCTCAGACTGAAGAGGAACTGGAGGAAAGGAAAGTGTATTGTCACCAAACTGACTGGCCATACTAACAAGTAGGTATTTTTGTAGACTATGTGTGATCTGGTACACCGCTCCTCTGTGTAAGTACCAGTCTATTTTGCTTTTTTTCCACCTATTTTTCTTTCCAGCAATTCTTTTATTTTTCACCTATTATATGTTCCATATTTTGCTCAAGAATTATTTTATTTTGCTCATCATTAATCTTTGTTAATCGTTAATTGACCATTTCCAAGTGCAAATTTCACTTTAAAGTGACTGTTCTATTAGAGTATCTCGATCTGCACTTGCTCTTACAATGTGTAGCAAAAAACTAGCTAGTATTGCTAACATGTGACTGTTCTATTAGGGTATCACTATTGTCACTTGTTCCTCCTGTAACAATTAGCTATGTATTGTTGATATTTTTGACGTGTGACTGCTCTCTATTAGAGTATCTTGATCTTTTGTGCATTTTTTATGTCTCTTTCACAAAAATTGGCCAGCATTTTACTCATTACTTTTACCCAGCCATTCCAAAAATTTTTGCCAACGAAATCGACGTGTCCCTACCTTTGTGTCCTGAACATCTTGGGACTGTTAAGTTAGGTGGCTCTTAGAAAGACACGATTAGTGGTAAACATTTGAAGTCAAGTCGCTACCTGGTTGAGGATTATTTCTGCATTCAACAGTTCAATGCCAATAATTATTCTTACTCCCTTCCATACGGAAGTTCATACAGTAACCTTCTTATGGTGGGATAATAAAGAACAGTGTGTTCACATGTTACCATACACTACACAGTGTCACTTGTGTGAAGATAAAAGACACTACAATAGCTACAGGGAGTTCTGATCGTACCATAAGGTTTGTACAATCTTTATATAGCATATACTTGTAGTTGTGCTAATATAATAGAATATGGGACTTGGATACTATGAGAAGTACGAGGACACTAGTTGGTCACCAGGTAGCTATTTTGTGGGTGTGGCGATGAATGTGTCTTGTTATGTCATGTTTTATAGAGAGGGGTGTGGTGTCTGAATTTCTATGGTTTGAATCTCCTCATTAGTGGATCACATGATCACTCTCTCAAAGTATGTATCATTATGACACCATCAGTCTTACTATACTACTTGTCTGTAGATCTGGAACATTCTAACTGGTGTTTGTGAAAGGTAAGCAACCCCACGGCTAATAAGGTCACTGAGTAATAAGGTGGTCACTTTTGTCTGAACCATTACTTAAAATTGACACTTTCTAATAACGAAACATGACAGTTCTATACAATGGGACCTGTATGTTAAGGTGGACACTTGATGACACCCAGACACTTGGTGAAGGTTCCAAGCACATAAACTGACCTAGAGACTGATCACTTAGAGGCATCCATAATACACTGGTTTCACTGTATACCAATCAAGGTGTACTAGTTGGACTTCATAGTGTCCATACTGACCACTTAATTGGTTTACTTATCATACATTCTGTGTAATATTTCAATAAGCTTTGCTTTAAGTGTATAGCACTTGTTATAATAAATTATCCCTTTCTACACCTAAACCTACAAGTAGTTTGTTATATTCCCTCCTAGAACACTCGCCTACCATACGGCTCCAGTGTGGTCATTGCAACAGAAGAAAGATATCCTTATTAGTGGATCACATGACAAGACGGTTAGTTGCAACATGCTACATCACATAATCAGCCCCACCCACCCCTCAGGCAGTAGTATGGGACATCAGACACTGCAAGTTAAAGCAACAACTTGTTGGACATGATGGTGCTGTGTTTGCTGTGGATCTTGATGAGAAGGCTAAAATAGCATACACCGGCTCTGGTGATAAGGTATGTATTACTGGTGTAATGTACTATAATGTACTACATCGGAAATACAGAATGTTTGCCTAAAATAAACATCCCGCTTTAGCAAGTTTGGAAAATCATGAATGTGGTGGTATACTGGGTAGGCAAGACTGCTAGCAAGGCAGCTGAAGGCTTTGCTCACTTTGTGTGTGTGTTTGCATGTAGTGTAGTATAGTCAATGGTGTAGTGTAGTTAGTGTGTGTTTTGTGGAACATCACAGCCAGGTGGTTCAAATTCAGTAGAAACCAAAGTTTCATTTTGAAAAAAAAAATTTTGCATCACACAATTTATAATAGTTTTCTCACGTAATTATTTCTAAATTTATGGTTGGGTATTGTTGACATATATTATATAGACTATTAGACAGTGGGATATCCACAGTGGAAGATGTATTAGGATCATCAAAGCCAGCAAGACTGACCCTATCCTCTCCCTTCACCTACAACAGGTAACTACGTAACAACTACTGTAATTCGCTTTATTTTTGTACAAAAACTTTTTGTGTTAAAAAGTTCCATGTAAAATGCAAACTACAGTATACGTATTACCCTTGAGACATTTTGCATTGAAAGGTGTCCTGATTTCAGGGTGTATTGAATGAATCCTGACTATCTTTGTATTTGAACTTTAGGATCTCTTTTATATGGTTACTCAATATTTCATAACTATTTCATGTGTTTATGAGTTTGTATGTGACATGACCTAGTTGACTGCTTGAACCATGTCCCCATAGCATTGTGGTACACTTAATGTGTCAAGGAATAAATTAAGCTACAAATCTATGTTAAAACTTCAAATGTACAGGCAGTATATAGTATGCTGTCAAAGAATGATGCTATGGCAATTAGTCACAACAACTACTTATATGGTCATTAAAACTGTTGTCACATGGTAGCTAACTTATCCAACTAGGAAAATGATAATTAGTTGTTTACCAGTTTTTGATCTGTCAATGTCTTGTGTTGATGTGGGAAGTGTAAACAAAAAAAGTACACTGAATTGTGAATACAGAAGAATTATGTATCTTTAAACAACACTCATGATTTAAGGTGGCGCTGAACCGATTAAGTCCAGCCGCACAAAACAATTTGCTTCAACCCATGCACTTAATGAGGGTGGCCCAAAACTTCGCTAGTGTACAATTTAATCTATGCCAATAACACGCCTTCATTTTTCGCCTATAAAACCCTCAAGTTTTAACCCGATTTTAAAAATAACTTGGCCAATGAACAACCTAGCGCTAAGCCACTTCGGTTCCAACCATTTCTCACCTTGTAGAACAATTTTACGCCTTCCTTTTCACTGATAACAACATAGAAAGTAGTGAAAACGTACACCTGTGGGCTACAACATTGGCTAACAACTCCATCAAACCTGAATCCCAAAAATTCAAAGCATACTATTGTATAGTATAGTATCGCTTACCCAATGCCTATACCAAATTTTGATGGTTTGTGGTGCATAATTTTGAAGTTATTTAGCGAGAAAGGAGACGGTGTGGCTAATCAGGGCACGGTCCGTATTACAGTAATCACGCGATGGCAGCTGGTGCCATTCACCAGTGAATTAACCAGAGTTGTGACAAGCTAATAGTTTTAAAGCGTGAATAACATTAGTTGTATCAACAAAAGTAGCTGGGTGGTCTGACAGCCTGTTCTGTTAGTCCATTGAAATGCTTTGCTGTGGTCTATAAATTTCCGCATTTGTTTGCACATTACCACAAACATGCTGTACAATTAATTTTGTGTGGCTGCCCTTAATTGGTTCAGCGCCACCACACCAATGTTCCTAACAAATAATAATAAAGTATCTATCAGTTTATCTGCTATCATATACAACAAGAAGCTGTAACAGAAGAAAAAATTGACAAATCAGTATATAAATTTTTAACTCTTCACCATAATTGTGTTAATTTGAAGCCTGACTCTTTTAAACTATTTTAGTATGCTTTATATTGTGTGTATATCCAGTGTGTTAAGCATGCATCATCAACATTCATCGTAGCTAATATAATAAAGGGTACATCAATTTTTCCATTATGCAGTATCACTTATCATCTGATAAATGACATGTATTATACATACACAGGGCTATCTGGTGTGTGCTGCTGGTATGGTGATCACACTATGGTCAGCTAATGGTGCTAAGAAGATCAAACAATTTCACGGTCATGAAAACAGGTACACACACTCGTGCACACACACACACACAAAAGTAAAGCTTTCGGCTATCACAGTTTTCCAAGTTCTTGAAGATGCAAAGCGTCATGCATGTACAAACATATATACATGTGCGGTTGTTTAATGGCGGATGTGCTGGTGTCATCTACTCACATTGGAGCTTGAACTTATCCATGTATAAAACTCAGACCAAAAGTTACATGCACGCACGCACGCACACACACACACACACACACACACACACACACACACACACACACACACACACACACACACACACACACACACACACACACACACACACACACACACACACACACACTACACCAGTCATTACTCTAACTTATGGTGTAGGGTGGAGACAGTGCAGCTGAAGGTTTATGAAGATGACTACAAGCATAACATCATCTTGAGCTCCAGTAAAGACTGCAAAATAAAATACTGGAATACTAAAACGTAATTACGTAGTATTGTATAAGTGTCAGTCTGTGGAATAGTATGTGTGTTAATGTGTACATGTCTTTCCCTTTGACACTATAGTTTGTCGAAATATTTCTGGGGTTGTATATATATGTACCATATGATATGTACCATATGATATGTACCATATGGCTAAAATGTTTGAGGGGACACAAATTTTGTTGTTGTGTTATTTTCTAAAACCATAAAGGTTTTAATCCTTACAAATAACAGACAGCACCAAATAATAGACAGAACTCTTTTTGGTATGGTGTACTAAATCCTTGCCCATGCGCCGTGCATTCAAAAAGGTCAAGGTGAACCCAAGCCTTAACAATCTCATTTCTTAAAAACTTCTATCCATATGGTAAATGGACCTAACTTATTGTCTATTGGTATATATATCTTGTTACAGTGGTAGATGTATTCGTACACTGTCAGGCCATCTTGACCCACTGAACTGTGTCCAGTGTAATGACATTCTCATTGCTAGCACCTCAACTAATGGATGTGTTAGGATATGGAACTTTGATCCTCATGCTCTACTGTACAGTTGTAGTACTTTACATAACTATTCATGAAGTGTATATGTGTATATTGGATCATATATCAATAGCTATTGGTTTTGTGCTGCATGGAATTTGTGGGCATAACACAAATATAAATGCGTTATTGACCATAGCTGGGTATTGCATAATCTTGTTGGTAACAGTGTTGAATGAAGTGTTTGTGTGTGTGGCCCCTAGAACTTCAAAACAAAACAAGTTCATGATAATAATAATAGTGGCAGGAACACACATATTATGAGAGGTTGTTATATTATATGTTATTACTATGGTAACAGTAAATATTTACTAATGTTTTCTGTGATATGTTTTCCCCATTACATCAGCATACAAACTATAGTGTTTATAGTCTATATACTTATTTAGCTTGTTCAAGTAAAGGAATTCAACTAACTGGTGCACTATTCTGTAATAGAAACTACACATGATTTGTTATCAAACTAATTCCTCCTTGTTTGCAGCTTATCATCAAGGCAGAAAAAGCTTAATGGCTAGAAACTTGTTCGACTTTAGCTTGATCATCGTACAGTCTAGTTGCCATGGACACTGATGAACAATAGAATGGAGTGTTGTACAGTTATACCACACTGATCAGTGTATAATCATGTACCACCACAAACCGTTTATTCTTACAAACCCAGTCTGACAAAATGACTTTCCAGATATCCAAGTCTGACTATTGTGTGTGTGTGATAAATCTGTTTAAAATGTTACCATGTTATTGTGCTATGCAGCAGATTTTTACGTTGTTAATTTTAAAGGCCATAAACTGGCTTTGTCAGACTAGGTCACAAATGTTTCTATGATACTGATGCACTTACCAAAGTTTGTTGCTACTGTTATGATGTAGTCATAGTAACAGCTAACCTAATATACTAAACCATAATTATTACACACAAGTGTGAAACCGCATGTGTATTTTTTGTAGCATTTAACACAATACCTATTATTGATTTATTAGCTGTTATGTGCCATTACTAAGGTACACTTGGGTTGTGGCGTTACTTCCCCATAAAGGTTTCCTTGAACAATATAAGTATGTGGAGAAAACAGGAAGTGATTATAGAATATAAAATAAACCATGCAAGCTCATAGTAGTGGTATGATGGAAATTTCCCCAAACCAGAGAACTTGAGTATTAGCTAGTTCTGTTTCACTGGCAGTCAATTTTGGAGGTTGTCGGGAACTAATAATTATTATACTTGTAACACAACTTTGTCAATAATAATACGCCTATCAAAATTTTTACCCCACCAAGGAGGGGATTTGCCCTGGGACAAATTTTTAAATCTAATCCCTTCCTTTCTCCATTAGAATATCTCGATCCTATGTTTCAAGCATTGCCTAAACTCCCACACCTGCATGGGGTCCAAATTTTTGTCTAATCCCCTCAATATGCCCTTTGTTTACATCTGGGTAGACCAACAACTTAAATTTTGAGTTGCACTCTGTTAATTGTGATATTTAATTAGTGAGTATCACTGCATAATTGTGTTAGATTATTATAAGTTATGGTAGCTCAAATATCCTTATCCAACTACAAGTCAATGATTGTCTAGTATTGTTCTTATAGTGGGATCTGAAACTATTATCATTAAACACTCAGCTGTACTGCCTACACATGTACACGAATGTTGTCATGTATACTACATGTTGTTTTGTCCCAACCAATTTTTCTTTTATTCATGTTGTCATGAATAAACCAATTTTCCTTTTATATAGAGGAGGACAGTATTATATTATTGTTCATCACCCTATACACGTTGAACTACTACCTGTGAAGACAGTTTAAAAAGGAAAATTGGTTTATTCTCAAGAGAAATAATATTTCAGCTAACTAGATGATTGGCGGTTTTCCCTATGAAAGTGCCATCCAAACAATATAGATGATGTCATAGTTTATAAGCTTTAAACAACAGACTTGAACTGTCAGTATGCTGGTACATCTGAAGTTATTTTTACATGGAATGTGCTAAACACACAAAGTACACACCCACACTTCCTGCAATACTTTCTGGCACTGCAAGAGTACGTGGAAACAACAGGAAACAGGAAGTGATTATGTAATACATTAAAGTAGGTCTATAAATAAGGTTGACAACATTTTATCTGTTATAACTGCACAGTTACAGATAATTGTGGCTGTTAATATTGTATAGAGATATGAAGATGATAGTGTGGATAATCGTGAGTGTGTTGGTAGCATGTACTACTGCAGAAGTGGAATACAAGAGGACTGGAGATTGTGATGTAAGAATGATGTGACCAGCTTTTCCATGTCTGCTTATAACCAACCTTACTTCAGGTCATCCAAGAGTGTGTGTATAAATATATTTCAACTCAATACAACTATGCTGAAGAGGATCGAGAAGTGACAAATTTTTTTGCAAATGTCAACTGGCACTGTGAAAGCAGTAAGACCTACGTAGCTGTATATGCACAAAATGCATGTATTGCAATAGCTGTAGTATTGTTTCCCTCACATGTAGGTGGTACTTATGGGTCACAATCAGCCAATGAGTACTGTTTCACCTTATCTGACGCAGTTGTAGTAGCATCAGCTGATTTCAATCCAAAGTATGTAGTTTGTGTTATCTATCGTGTCCTGTCCTTGTACCTGCAGATTACCATGTTTTCATATCTCCTCCAACACAGTGACACAATGAACTACACATATGATGATCAACAACAATTCTTAGCAGATAAACTTCAAGGAGAGTTCTGTTATGTGCAAACATCTGATGGGAAGATTGTGTCAGTACATTACGGGACAACAGAAAATCATGAGGCCATTAATATTAAGAGGAGCATAGCAAGCACGTTTCAGGCAAACTTTGATAACGCAAATTTTGATGTTGAAGAGGCTGATGCTAGTTCTGTCCACACATCACATTACAGGTACACTGCAAGTAACATTTTTTGCAAAAGTTATATGCTTGTTTGCTGGTAATATTGCCTGGAGCAGAAAATTCTTATTGCATTAGGAACACTGACAGTAAAATGCTACATGCAAATTACTGTTTTATGCACTTATGTGTCCATATCAAATTAAATATCTTTGGTGATCCCATTGTTGAGCAAGACACAGCAAATCTCCCTGTAGGCCTTCATATGTATATGTGACCCAGTCTGAGAAACCCGGTCTTATCGCCCATGTCAGCAGATTCGATTTTTCACCCAGGACACATAGCTACATGAATAAACTATCTAATTCCACACTTAGAATCAGCTAGACTTGAGTGGTCTGGTTTTGCTGGCTGCTTTTCCCGAGCCCAGTGGCGGTCCGTATGTGTGGTTTGGGGCCTTAATGGAGCTCTGGTCAGCCTGAGAATGACTGTATGTGGCTGTACAGCTCTGTGGTGTTGAATAAGTACTTCTGCTGTAAATTTCCTTTCATTTTAGCCAGTTTTGAGACTTCAATGGCTCAAAACTTGGCATAATTCATTCTTTGGCCTTCCTATTCAATTTTTGAACACCATCTTGCCCTCCTTTCAGGGCCCCCGCCTCCCACCTAATTTGCAGCACGCCTGATACAGTCAACCTTGGGTTAAAAACTATCTAAAATGGCGGGAAACTTAGTTGTTGGCTTCTTGTACAGTGGATGCTCTGGAAGGTAAGGAATTGGTGTAAAACGTGTGAAAATTTGGTACACATAGCTTCAACCATTGGCGAGCTACAACACACTAAATACTTAAAACTGGCATTACTCGATACTTTTAAATAGGCGATAAGCCTGGTTTTGTCAGACTGGGTCACATATCATGCAGCCAGTGTTGGGCAAGTTACTTTTTAAAAGTAACTAGTTACATATTACATATTACTTGCAGCTGAACTATTTAGTTACAGTTACATATTACCCATAAAATAAAGTAACTGTAATAATATTACATATTATATTACTTTGTGTCCATAGCCTTAAGCTGTCACGTGTGAAACTACCACCTTATCACGTGACACGATTGCGTTGTTGGACAATGTGCAAGTCTTGATATAAGTAAGTAGCTGGTGAATAAGCCTCACTTAGTAGGCTTCATTACTTCATTGTGGCTAGGCGTTACTCAGTGGGTTACTAACGAGTTTAGTAACTTCGTTACTTTTAGTAATGATATTACGGAATATTAGATTCGTTACAGTAACTATATTACTTAGGTAACGCATTACATTTGTAAGTAAAGTAACTTGAGTTATATTACCTGCTTTTATAGCGTATTTCGTTATATTACTTTGTTACCACAAAAGTAATAATATTACGTAACACGTTACATAAGTAGCGCGTTACTCCCAACACTGGATGCAGCTGTGTGTAGCTAATAGTTTATGAGCAGTGTACATGTGTTTGCTAGTTGAATGGAAACTAGCTATTATATGAGCTGCACACTGCATGTACATTCATACTTGTGCATGTGAATTCCTTGTTACAGTTTTATAAGAAATTCCAATGGAATGACTCATTTTATGCGTAAATTTAAGAGCAGTGATCTCATAAGAATGTCTGGTGAAGTACCAATTGACGTTATGGTGTACAATAAAGTTGAAGAATCCATGTTTGTTGGTCTGCTCCTCCAAGGATCTCGTGGATCAGTGAAAGCTAAACTTGATTTTGGAGATGATGAAACATCAGGCAAAGTAGTAGATGATGCCACTTATGATAAAACTATTGACTTTAGCAAGGAGTTTCAGTCAAGTGGAACTTACTCTATTGAAAAGGCTTATTGTCAGCAAAGAAGCAAGAGGGATGCTATCTTCCCTGATCTAACAGCACCTCACATTCAGAAGGGAACTCTGTTAGCAGTTATTGACTTAGGTTTGTATACATAATATTAAGTGTAGACACAAAACAGGCTATTTCCTGCTCATGCACAAGGGGAAATGGTCGTCTAACCCTTCAAGTTTGGTAACGGCACTAAATTTTCATAGTATATACTGCTCCTCTCATTGTTTGTATCCTTAACACTCATAGGCAAAGATGGTCAGTTCAGGATAAGAAAAATCAGAGATGCCATTCCATCAGTTTCTGGGCTGTTTGAAAGGCTTCATCAGAATCCCAATGACATTGCATTAGGTATAATAAATACACATTAGGTATGGTTGCATATTATTATGTTACTAATGCAGTGGACAGCTTCAAACAGTTATTAATGTTAGAGGCAAAACATGGTACTCCATCACAGTACACACCAGCTATTCAACAGTTGATAAAGTATTATAGGAAGGTAAAACTACTATTGTATGTACTGGATTAACTGTAGATTATGTACAAAATGTGTAGATACGATTGTCTAACAATCCACAAAGTGTGGAAATGAGAAAACTGATATATTCCTTCCTGGCTGTTGATGGTAGTCCACGCTCACAACAGGTATTAGCTTGCTAACACATGCAGTACTAAACTACATTACTTATTAAATTAAAGCTATTACTGTACATAAGTCCTTACAATGAAACATATCTATTTATACTTGTACAGATACTGGGGTCACTACTAACAAAGAGTATGAGAGAAGATGAACGAGATGTCTTGTTACATCAGTTGGCTCAGATTAGTAATGCTGGACCTGAACTAGTAGATACTGTCATTAATATCAACCCATCCAATGATGATAGTCTACTGCTGGTATTAGGAGCACTAGCTAGGAACAATGATCGTGCTATTCAGAATGTTGTAGTCGGTGAACTTCTTAGGAGACTTGACACTGTTAAATCATCTACCAATAACACTAAATTGATCATTCTCTTAAACTATGCCCTCGGTAACACTGGCTCTAAATTAGCCATTGATGCTTTACTGTCCAGTCTTGATCATGATGACATTGACACACAGATTTCTGTTATTAGGGGACTTGATGTACACCTTGATCAACCAACTTGTACAAAATGCTTTGATCATTTTACTGAATGGAACTGAGGAAGATAAAGTCCTTGAAGAGGCTTTAGTGATATTAAAAGAAGCATTGGATAATAAAATACTAATCAGTCCCAGTGAAGGCTTACTGGACACCCTTGTGAAGATTGCTGTTAAACTAGAGAACCCCAACCTGTATGAATTACTCATTCGATATCTTACACTGGTTGGTACTGATAGAACACACCAACATATCAATACAGTAAGAAGACAACACAACTATGGACAAGTTGTGCATGACCAAGTGAGTGACAATGTAAGAATCAGACGAGGCTCAGATTGGGATGAATATAATACAGATTTTGATACAGTAGCAAGCTATTTTCAACGCAGGAATGATGTCACCCAATATCCTACTCACAAAGCATATATTTGGGGTAAAACTTTTGGTATTGATAAGATGAACATGAAAATGGGAGCTGGCACATTTGCTGGGGCATATTGGAGTGGCTTGACAAAACGTCTTAAGCTGTATGCAAAGGCTACGGCCAAAGCTCATGTGTTAGGAAAGACTTTCACTATAGCTGATCTAGAGTACTCTGATCACACATCTGGTAACACCCTCTATCACAAAGTTTATGTAAAGCTGGGACCAAGTGTGCATACTAACATCAATGCACAATATGACCTGTCATGTAGAAGCTGGAAAACAAATCTCTGGAGCTCACGGGAATTTACTGTTTTCTACTTCGAATATATCATGTTTATTTATATTGGGACAATTAACTTCAATATCAAAGGAGCAGTCAGTACCTCAGGTAATGCTGGTATTTGTTTGTGTCCAGCAGACCTACTGGCTTGTGCTAATGTTGTTCCATCTGTAACCCTACATGTCACAGGAGGAGCAAGTGCCAACCTTTTAGTAAGTAAATTTAATTGATTTATACATGTATACCTGAGATATTGGCTTTCTTGTAGTTTACTGTATATGGAGGAATTGACGTGAGCACTAAATTCACTTACTATCTTGAACCAAGGATGTGTCTCCAAGCTGTGAAGAATACTATTACATTCAGACAGTACAGAGATGCTGAGTCTCAGGAGACAAAGGTAAGACTTATGTAATGGTCATCAGTATTGAAAAATATACATTGCCACAAATGTGTTATAGCTAGCTGCTTATAATTTCATAGCCAGAATTTGATTATAGCTGCCATTTTGTATTCTAGCTGTACTTCACTAGCCCATTACAGTATCCACCAATTGTGATCAAAACTTGTCTCAATTTGTATGATGGATATCCTGAGAACTATGTTAATATTGAACCATGGTATCGAATTATACTTGGAAATCGGAATGTGTGGCAACCTCATAGATGGAAACTATATGCCAAGAGTAAAAGTTTACTCTGGAGCTCCTGCTCTTCAGGAATTACTCCATGCAGCATCAAAGCATAAACTGTAACAGCTATAGTTGTGTGTGTGTGTGTGTGTGTGTGTAGTGGAACTCAGTCCTGTATATATATATAGACTATATGCAAATGTATAGCATTACAGTAGTGTGACTTGTACAAAGTCCTGCTATGTATTATCAGTGTTGGGAGTAACGCGTTACTTATGTAACGCGTTACGTAATATTATTTCTTTTCTGGTAACAAAATAATATAACGAAATACGCTATAAAAACAGGTAATATAATGCAAGCTACTTAACTTACAAATGTAACGCGTTACCTAAGTAATATAGTTACTGTAATGAGTCTAATATTACGTAATATTATTACTACAAGTAACGAAGTTACTAATCTCGTTAGTTATCCCTGAGTAACGCCTAGCCACAACAAAGTAACGAAGCCTA
Source organism: Dysidea avara (assembly GCF_963678975.1). Taxonomy (NCBI): domain Eukaryota; kingdom Metazoa; phylum Porifera; class Demospongiae; order Dictyoceratida; family Dysideidae; genus Dysidea; species Dysidea avara. Next base: position 25,865,221 of record NC_089282.1, on the reverse strand, counting down.
CTGAATGAAGCTTATTCACCAGCTTCTTACTTATAACCAAAATTTGCATATTGTCCAACAACGCAATCATGTCACGTGATAAGGTGGTAGTTTCACACGTGACAGCTTAAGGCTGTGGACACAAAGTAATATAATATGTAATATTATTATAGTTACTTTATTTTATGGGTAATATGTAACTGTAACTAAATAGTTCAGTTGCAAGTAATATGTAATATGTAACTAGTTACTTTTACAAAGTAACTTGCCCAACACTGTGTATTATATAATGCATGCATATAATAAATTAACAAAATGCTTGTGCTTACATGCATCCCACGGGAATCAAAGATAAGTATATGAATTATGTGATGTCCTAGTCTGCATGTTAGTAATAAAATTTTATCACTTGCCATGTATATTCACTTTATAAATGTGAGATTGACTGTATACATAGCTAGCAGTTGCAGTATGCATCTATTAGTCAAGTTGCTGGTGTATCTGTTGCACAGATGAATTATTAAGCAAAGAGGCATATCAGTGCATATGTGATAGTTGTAACACTGCATGGCACTTGGGATTGTATGCTCGCAGTTCTTAAGTGTATCTGAGTGCTTCTTGTGGCAAGACTCCAACTCACCATAATCGTCACATGAGAATTAATTTATCCCCATAATTCAATTGATTTCAGTATAAAACAAACAGGGCGTTACCACTATACCTCACAGTTATGCTTGCTTTGATGAAAATAGCTTGCTTTTTTGAAGTGCAACCACTTTCCTGGGAAACATCTGAATGTGCACCCAGTAGCAGATTCAGAGCCGCTTCCTTCATTCCTTTCAAAAAAAATTGCATACAAGATTGAGATAGTTACTCTAATAAAGCAGTCACAGTGTTCATGAGGCATAACTATGAAGCTATGAATAAGGATCTTTATATACTTTATAGTATATACATTTGGTAAAGGGACTTTTTTTTCCTTTTTTTATAGTATACATTTTTTGTTGTATTGCAAATGTACCCTCTGAAATTCTTTTGGTGGTGTAACATCAAAACCTCCAGTTGGTCTTTGGAATGTATGGATAACAGGTTAGGCCAACAATTGTAAGTTGCTTTTTTCCCATCCTAATCAGGTGAAAAATACCATGCGGACGGGTGGTTATTATTTATTATATTGCTAAAATGTATTATTTAATATCAAGGATATTAAAGGGAGCCCATTAACTCCTAATTTCCTTTAGTTCTCTCAGATTTAGCAGAGAAGTAAGACTTGTTGTGAAGATTCAAATCTCAATAGAAGGTTAGATTTGAAGTATTGCAGACCCCTCATTTTCTCTAAGCATGCAGCCACCAAATCTTGAAGGCTGCTATAGAGTTCGCTGGCTAGGTATATCATGTTTGCATGTGGTCAAAGCACTAATTTAGCTATCAACTGCGCAGTGAAAATTTTTCATATGTTCCACACATGTTAATAACAGATTGTCAGATGAGTGAGACTCCTGTTCATAATATATCTCATTCACCAATGGGTACTTCAAGAGATCATCCAGGGCACTAAACAACATCAGAAACTCACTACCTTTCCAATAATACATCATGTGCTCACACTAGTGCTTATAAGCAAAAATAATTAGATCACGTAGCTATCAAATGCAATAATAATTTGCATGCGGCTCTAAACACCATGCAGGCGGGTGACAGGAAACAAGGAATCTACAATTGGTGGCCTTAGCAGTGAATCATTAACCATAGCAACAACAAAAACTATTATTAGTCAGACCACTTGCAACAAGAAGACAATTTAATCGACACATAAGTGAATAGCAGAGAAACAACTAGTAACAGTAGCTAAGAAACATGCCTAACTAGTTGTTTTTATTTCTGTCCATAAAATTATTTTGACTATTAGCTATGGGGTGGATGAGTCTGTACAAAAGTATGCATATCATTTAAGCATAAGCATTTATTGATTGACAACAATTGTTATAGCTGTCTATAGCTATTTAGTGTATAGCTTCTCTATTGTAAAGCTGGACCTATGATTTTGACTCTACATGATTTATTTGAAGTACAGCATCTGATTAATAACATAGACATGTGTGAATGACATGTGATAAGAAAACGCTACACACACTATATAGTATACAGTAAACATTCATGTAACATAATATTATATACTACACAGTCTTTTTAATTGCTAGCATTACTCTCCCCACATGCACCATACATGGTTCTTTAATCACTATCTCGCTATTGTAGTATTAGTCACCAGAAAACATGCAGTGCCAAACCTATCATGCTTTTTTAAATTTTGGTTGCTGACTCAACAGGTCCATCTTAATCATGGTGTGTATAAGAAGGAGAGTTCCAAAACCCTTTCCATATTTGTATTTGTATATTCTATAGGCTTAAAGTAGGAACACCAAATTAACATCAGTGCTTGATCACAATATTGTATGCAATAGCGCAAAACAATAAAGAAAACTATAAGCCATTAAACAAGGACCCTGAAAATCTGTGAGTACAGAGAGTCTGAAACTTGACCTCTTGATTACCGAACAACGTAACATTGTTCTGGTGATGACTTGGCTGTAGCCTAGGCAAGTAAGAAGTTACACAGCCTGAGACCTGTATTCAACCTCAGCAAGACTTCTCAGTGATAAATGAGACATTCACTCAGTTTATACCATGGTATAGTAATTTATTTGTATTTCCCATGCACAGAATCACTAAATCTTCTAAAATTTGAACCATTTTAGATATTCACGATCCATCAGCTGCTGAGGTAGTTCCCATAGTATTTCCCAAGGTCATTTCCAGATTTGATATCGTGAGCTATAAATGTAGAGGTTGCAGCTCCCAGCTGCTGACAGATATTGCCAAGTAAAATTTACTAGATTCGTGAATCATATTATTTTATGGATAGTGCAAACTATTACCAATACAGGTTTGGTTCCCTTTAAGACATAAGTGTAGTCATTATTCCACTCTGGAATTGCATACAACTTCAGTCTACGTAGCTGTAAGTCGAAGACCAAAAAAAAAAAAAAGGTCATCACCTGCTGACAATAGCTGCCCCTCACCATAGATGCCCTCACCAACTATATTTCCTTATTTATAACTAGATACATAACTTGCTACACTGTTCCTCAAAAGACTACTGTGACTGCTCTATTAGAGTATCTCGATTTGACTGCTCTATTAGAGTCGAGTAAGAAAGGCTCTTTCAAAAGGGGGTTCCGTGGAACCCTTTGAACCCCGTGGATCTGCCTCTGTATGTGCTGTTGAAGAACAGTATACAAACTGAGAAGCCATACCCTCGTCCCTCAATGAATGCACAAGTATAGTGCATAAGTTGAAGCAACAGTTATATGGTCATTCCATGGCAAATCACCAAGGAATTGTAGGGTCACCTCTCAGATTTTGATACAACTTAGTGTGTTTGTAGTACCTATGGTGCTCATCATCCATACCAATTTTTAGCCTCATACACCAAATAGTTTCTGATTTATGACCACAAATATTTTGAATATTTCATAAAAAAATTGGTCCATCTTGAGTTACAAAATCAACTGTAGCTCACCACTGTGTTAACATTTTAAAATAAAATTTTCAGTGATTAAAGACTGTTAATTGATCTTTCAAGTAATCCATAAACTATGGGATATCAATTTAATTAAGTTCAAAAGGCTCCATTAAAATCTTTAATCCTCAATATTTCAAAAAGTGCAGCTTCAAATTATTTGATTTTTTTTAGTAAATAATAATTGGGTTATGGTCTATTGTTGGTAAAATTTTTGTGGTGGGGCAACAATGGGTTCAAGAGATATAATTAAATATGTTGTGGTATGTAGTGGAATTGTGTAGTCTATTATTGCTATATGGGAGTGTACACCTCTAATAACCACTCCTGATAAGGCCATGCCAACTTTGTCTTACACAATGAAAGTATCCAAGTACAGTGCAACCTGTATTAGTGACCACCTGTATTGAAAGGCTACCTTTGTGCTGCAATTTATTTAGTTATATAGTTTTTAAATGCAGCCAGCTTATATGTAGCTTGGGAAAGGTAGTACAATGACCAGCTAATGACACCACGTCAGTTGTTCAATTGCGCATGTAGCAACTGCTTATTTTGGGTATGGTAGCAATGAAGATTATTCAAGAGAACAGGGACATCGCTTTTAGCTCTTACGTACAATCCCTGGTACGAGAAAACTGTACTCTTTTGTGTCAATTTCACATACCACAGTGGAAATAAAATTTTACTGTTTTCAGGAAAGAGATAGTTTCACCAGAATCAATTGCTGGATTTGTCACTTGTTGACATGAAAGAATCAGTGGTTAGCTTGTGTGCTTGAAGTTTGCAGTGACACTAAGGAAGTGAAACTAACATTTCTGCATCCATGTAAACAGTCCATCAACTCGTTCAAGTAGCTAGCCAAGCCCCAGAATATCCCAGGGCCTAAAATAAGGCCTTAACACTGCACAAATTTGCAGTGTTAAACCTAAAGTGTGCAGTGATGAATGTGATATTGTGCAGTGTTAAATTACAGCAATCACTATAAGAAAATTACATATTCTCAAGCTTATTATACTCTTGATACACCTATGAACAGCTGGAGATCCTCATAAACATGTACACATGATGATTAACTGGATGTTACATGCTAATACATGGTTGTAACCTATGTATAAAATTAAGCCATAATAGTGATACTGATCTTCATGGATATAATATATTCATTATTGACGTTTGCAATTTGTGACTGGCACTACATGTGATCAATGACATGCACCTATGCATGTAATAACACACTCTGCATAGAATATTTTATTTGTTCTTACACGACTGAGAGCTGTAAGTAAAGGGAACTCTATTCATGCCCACTAATATAGCAGGTAGCTATGATTATATGCTTTGAATTTTGAATCACGAATACAGGCTATAACCCACATCAAAAAGCACACAAAGAGACTTAGCCCTCCTTATTAAAAATGCTCCTGTAGTTGTCATTGTCTCATTGAACATTAGCAACTCTACTATAATATTCTATAACCACAGTTAACTGGATGCATGCTTGCAATAAATACAAACACCAAGATACCCTAATAGAGCTGTCACCCTAAGGCAACAATTAAACAGTAAACTGAAACCATTCTCAGTTATCAGTTTCAGAGAAGTACAGTGTAAATTTCAAAAAATTTCCTGGGTTATAGCCATACCTGCAAACTATCAGTTTGCATGCTTCTGAATGTTTGGACTGTAAGGTAGCTACCTTACCTCTATACATAGTATTGCTTAGCTATAGGTCCTGGCATTAAAACAGGCCTGCCAATCATCACAGATTTACTGTGAGACTCACGATTTCACTACCAAGTTCAAAATCTCACAAGCAGTAGCTCTATACTCACGGATTTTTAGTTAAGCCTAACAATTCTCAAAGATAATTACTGTAAAACTCATTGGATTTCTTACACTTTCAAGAGTCAAAGCTCTCAGAATTCCCTTTTCCTAGTCTTTTCCAGTTCTTAGGGGATTTCCCTGGATATGTATTTGTGGTACACCTAAAAAGAGAGGCAAGATCATGTGGTTAGAAAGGAGGGCATTGTGGCAAGGATTCGCCTTCGGCCTTCTGTTTATTACCAATACATTGGAGATTCAATACAAATATTTTGGATGCAAGGCCTGGAGTTGATTTTAAGTGGTCAAAACCTAGATTAGAATACCAACCCTGGAACACTTGATTTACCTGTCACACAAGAGACCCCATACAAGAGCACCTGCTTTCCTGGATTTGTAACCTATACAAATGGTATGCACTATGTGTATGGAGTATTGCATTTGTTTTCAGCCTCTAGGATGAAATTGACATATCTCTAAGTCATCACATGATATTATAAGCATCTAGTGGCTTATGTCAATAGTCAAGTCATGTGTTACAACTTCACAGCAATAAAAGAGTAACTGTTTCAACACAGTGGCTTCCGAGTAAGTACATTTGGCTGGTGAAATAAGACTCATGCACACATTTACTGCAGGTCTAGCTATTCTATACATAGCACAGCATGGTTTAAATGCTATATCAATGCACATAATGAAGATGGGCAAGCCATATGTGTTGCATGGTAAAGGTAGCCAACCTGCCCATTGTATGGGCATGGGGATTGTTGCAATTTGCTGTGTCTGCCTATAATAATGTGCAGATACAACCAGTCCATTCTGACCAAGTCTCAAGGTTTTTCTGTTTCCTAGGTTGGCAGGCCTGTTAAAATTATGTACCCCTGAATGTACACCCCAGTGTTTCCTTTGCTAGTGATACACACATATAGGCTTGAGAAAGTGTGCAGTGTTAAATGAAAATTATTTTAGGCACTGGAATATCCACACTATACCAATGGATGACATTCTAAATCTCATATAGACCCAAGGACAAGAAGTGGTTGACAAAAACGAATTGACTTTTGATACCAAACAGCATCACACTGTATCACCACAATAACAAACTTGTATTACATGCCTTTGTCAAAACTTGTTGATATATGCATAAATTTAACTTGCAGTTGAATCAAAGAGTCTTGTGTGTCTGCAAACCTAAATCAGTAGAATGGGCTTCAAGGTGTGCAATACTACGTGGGATATCTGCTATAATACTGTAAACACTGCTAGCTACCTATCTCATAATCCCATAGAGACCTCAAGCTGAAGCTTGTGCAACTAATAGGTGAATGTCTTACAAGTATCCAGAAAAAATTCTAATCAGCATTTTTGGTAGAGCAAAGGTCAAAGATTAGGAGACATGGCTAATTATCAAATTAAACATACCAAACAAAAGCTTATTCTTTTGAGCTTTAAAGTGGTTCAATTTATTTAAAAACACATAAGTTATGATGCTTTGAATGGTCACAAGTACAGCAAAAAAATAAAATACTTCATAAGACATTTCTGGGAAGCCATACAGGCAATGGGGTGAAGGGACACAAATGACCACTTAGGCTACCCACACACCGAATTTTGTCCAATTCTCTGAGGGGTCACATGCAAAACTTTGGCAAACTGGTATGGAATTACCCGTACAGTAAATCCAACTAAATAAACTGCAGCACAAATTAAAGGTGGTTTTTCAATGCAGGTGGTCACTAATACAGGCTACATACATACATACATATATACAGGCTACATACTTGGACACTTTCATTGTGTAAGACAAAGTTGGCATGGCCTTATCAGGAGTGGTTATTAGAGGTGTACACTCCCATATAGCAATAATAGACAACAAAATTCCACTACACACCACAACATATTTAATTATAACTCTTGAACTCATTGTTGGCCCACCACAAAAATTTACCAACAATATTATTTTCAAAGAATTTGAAGCAGCACTTTTTGAAATATTAAAGATTAAAGTTTTTAATGGAGCCATTTTGAACCTTAATTAATAGATATCCCATATTTAATAGTTTATCAATTAATAGTCTTTAATCACTGAAAATTTTATTTTAAAATGTTAACACAGTGGTGAGCTATACAGTTGATTTTGTTACTTAAGATGGACCAATTCATAAATCAGAAACTATTTGGTGTATGAGGCTAAAAATTGGTATGGGTGATGAGCACCATAGGTACTACAAACACACCAAGTTTCGTCAAAACCCGTGAGGTGACCCTACAATTCCTCAGTGATTTGACATGGAATGACCCATATATAGTTTCAGTACAATAAATACTCAAAGCTATATGACTTTAAAAAGTGCAAGCCAGGCAGGTTTGTTACAAATCAACTTTAGTTCACCAAAACCAACATGACAAAATTGTAGGTTTGTAGCTAAGTTGACAAGTCCAGTAGCTAGAGACATTATATTGCCACTTCATTGTTTGATTAATGATGAATTACAACATCGCTAATATGGTGCTATATTTTGTGATCCATTATACTGGATAGTTGTTAATCCCATTATACCGCAGCCAAAAAACCTGTAATTTATATTAACTAGTAACTTTAATGTTTATCAGTTTATAATATCCATGTTTGGTCAGCCTAGCTATTCACTGTTAATGCATTACTGTATGTTCTACCCATACTAACAGACAGTTTCTGTTATTGTAACTGTATACCATGCATGCTGTTTTGTACAGTCATTATGATCAATTTAGAGAACCAGCAGTGGCGGATCTAGGAATTTATAACGGGGGTTCCTAGTTTAGAAGGTGGAAATATACACTGACATGAGATACGCAAAAGTCTGCACTACATTGTCTGGTTTGGTAAGGTGAGACCAAAAAAAGTCACAGCCTATTGATAAAGTACGTAAAATCCTTAAATAACTTGCTACACACTGCTTTAATAGTTACTGTGACTGCTCTATTAAAGTATCTCGATCGAGGCGCACGCCGCAATAATTAAAACATTTAATTGTTACGTAATCATTTTTCAAAGGAGATTTCCGTGGAAACCTTGAAACCCCCCTAAATCCGCCACTGACCAGCGTTGGCATTAGCAGGGCCGCCCAGAGAAATTAAGGGGCCCCAGAAGCAAGAGTAACTAAGAAGCAAGGAGGTTTCCATTCTGAATCACAACTTCACCCAAACTGTGAGTTGAAGACAAAAAAAAAAAAAAAAGGTCATGACCTCCTGACAATGACAATAGCTACCCCTCACCAACCATATCTCCTTATCTATAAGCTTGCTACACTGCTCCTTGCTCCTGTGAAGAATACTGTGACTGCTCTATTAGTATTTAGATCTGACTGCTCTATTAGAGTATATCGATCTTTAAACAGGTATTCAAGGGGCCCTTCAAGGGGCTCTTCATGGGGCCTCTTCCAGGCTGGGGCCCGGGGCAAAACGCCCCAGTTGTCCCCCCCTGTGGGCGGCCCTGGGCATTAGTTACAGAAATTCTATGGGTTCAGATACTTAGTAACTAAGTAGTAAAGACAGCATTTGCAATGCACACTATTGTGTGGTGTGTCATTCTGGTGCACTTTGAGACACTGACCACTAGCACAACAGAGAGTCATGTTATGGAAATTGTTCATACAAGCCTACAAGCCTAGGCTAGGCTATGTAAAGTGACCTGTTATCTACCTCATTGGTAACTACCTCATCATCACACTGAAGGAGTACATTAGATCACTGTCTCTCTCCATTCCAGTCCACACCATTAAAGGCTGAAGAGTAACATCATCATGTCACCACCATCACCAGTCCACATAGCTCTAGCCATGCATTTAGTTTTGGAAAGACCAATACTCCATGCAGTAGTTATCCCAAATCAACTTGCCCTTTCAACAAAGCTTGACAAATTGTCCCTAGGGAAACAGATCATGACAGCACCTGACTCTTCAAACCCTTTTGCTTATCCTTATGATACCTTGTTACATCCAACATTATATGGGGGAACACCACACTTCTGAAGAGCTGTACTGCCCACAAAACAGTTCTAAAGACAGAGGGCAAATTCGTTATTGACAATCACTATCTTCCACCTCTACACTAAGATCAGAGCTAGGGAGCAACCTTCAGCAATCACCTGCAGATATTCTTGTGAAGTCTTTCAAGTTCAACACTACACTAATCACTACCACACTATATATCACAGAACTGAGATTAAAATTCCCTTCATGTGTCGAGTACTTTACCCTGACATCCCATCCTTCAATCACGCAAGCAGCTTATCATGCAGAATGAAGCCAACAATTGGCACCAAACCAAGCCAACCAGTCCTTGTACAGACAGACCATTCTGTCTAGGGACCCGCCGATTATGCTGGCATAATTTTGAGCATAATAGGTACCTGAAAGCATTGAGCATAATGCTAGCATAATAGGTTAAATATTTGTACAATAGAGTAAATTCCTGCTGGAAAAATGACAATAGCAAAATAAGATCGATATACTCTAATAGAGCAGTCAGTAACTCTAATAGAACAATCATCAAACTGACTGTTCTATTAGAGTATATCGATCTTTTCTCTTACATGCAGGCATGCAGCAAGAATTTATTATTTGTGTTCCAGCCACTCAATTTTTCTTTCTATATAGTGTTAAACTAGTAGCAAAGCATATGAACTAAGGCATGAACATTGAGCATAATCGAGCATATTATAGGTAAATATTGAACATTAATTTAAGCATAATAGGTGAATTTTTGAGCAGTGCAGCATAGCATAATAGGTAAAATTATGAGCATAATCGGCGGGTCCCTAATTCTGTCCCTTAGTGACAAAGCAACCTCCAGCAGGATCATGAAGCACAGTAGGAATGGTAAGTATAGCACCCATCACACCTTCATTATAAATACTTAGTAAATGCGCATTCTATACATACTTCTGATTATTATGATTATGATTATGATTAAATACGGGTAAAGGCACAGCCTGCATACCCGATCAATGCAGTAATTATACAAAAATAACTCTTGAATCAATTAAATAACTTATACAAAAATAAATCTTGAATCAATTAAATGACTATCTAATAATGATTTAAAAGTGTTAATCGAAGAACTATTTACAACATAATTAGGCAAACTATTCCAATTGTTGGTGATTCTATTGATAAAGTAATTAGATCTACATAATAGTCTTGAGCGTTCCTTAAACAATTTGAATTGATGCCCCCTGGTAATAGATCTTGAGTACGTATATATATCAGTAAAATCGGTGGTGAAATAATTGTTAAGAATTTTGAAAAGAAATATTAGATCACCTCTCAAACGTCTATAATGAAAGATGGCAAATCTAGTTGTGTCAACCTCTCTGAGTAAGATTTGTCTTGAAGTTGTGGGATGAGACGAGTAGCCCTTCGTTGTATCTTCTCTACCTTTCTGTTGTCTAGAATATAATGAGGCCCCCAAATAGGATTATTGTATTCCAAGATAGGTCGAACTAATGTATTGAACAGACAAGTTAGCATGGTAGAGTCAAGGTATTCAAATGATTTCTTAATCAAACCAAGTACTCGGTTAGCTTTGGTAGTAACTTGAGTGGTGTGATGGTGGAATTTGAGCTGATCGTCAAAAACAATACCGAGGTCGCTGTGCGTTGCATTGATGTCAATAAATATTCCGTTGAGACAGTAAGGACCATAGTGGTGGGCTGGGCCGAAGTGAAGGTGTTTGCACTTGGAAATATTAAAATTCAAAAGCCACTGTTGTGACCATCCTTGAAGTAAGTCTAAGTCACTCTGTAACGCAGTATAGTCTTCTCTATTTCTAATGACTCGAAAGATTTTTGTATTATCAGCAAACAATAGCACCAGACTTGATACAATTGATGGTATCTCATTTACAAACATCGTGAATAGTAGGGGACCCAGCACAGAACCCTGGGGGACACCACTAGTAACTGGAATGGTGGAAGATTTATGGCCATTAAGTACAACTTGTTGCACTCTGTTAGATAAAAAACTTTCAATCCATTTTAGCACATTTCCATGAATACCAAATGATGTTAACTTTTGCAATAAACGTCGGTGTGGAACAGTATCGAAGGCTTTTTGGAAATCTAAGTAGATTATGTCAATAGAATAGCCCTCATCAAGATGATGAGTTAAATAATCCAGTATCAGAAGCAATTGAGTGGAACACGATCTTCCTGGTATGAAGCCAAATTGATAGGGAGACAGTAAGTTGTTTGTGGATAGGTGGTTCAGTATATGATCTTTGACAATGGATTCCATTAACTTGCTGAAAATAGAAGTGAGGCTGACTGGTCTATAATTGCAGGCCAGATTCCGTGCACCTTTTTTGTGAATAGGTGTTACATTGGCACACTTCCAATCTGAAGGTAAAGTGCCACTATTTAGCGATTTATTAAACAGGATAGATAATGGTACAGAAATAAATTCACTTACAGATTTGATAATAGTTATAGGCCATCCGTCTGGTCCAGAGGATTTATTACTTTGTAGAGCTATTAGCTTGCTGAAAACAGTTTCAGGAGTGATTTCAATGGAGTCATCAAGGAGAGGGGAACTAGTTGAATCAACTGTTGGAATACTTGTGGTGTCCTCACGGGTAAATACACTAGAAAAGTATTCGTTAAAGTGAGTAGCCATTTCAGTATCGGAATGTATTGCAGAACCATCCGAGGAGACCAACTCGGTAACACCTGGGCGTACTTTTGTCTTTGAGTTAACATATTGCCAGAATGCTTTAGGCCTAGATCTGACACCTTGAGCCAGATTCTTTTCGTAGTCTTTTCTAAGGTTACGAGTCAAGCTTCTAAGCTGATTATTTACTGATTTAAAGTTTGCAAGGTCTATGAGAGAACGGGTCGAGAGGTACTTTTTCCAAAGATGATTCTTTTTCCTTTTCAAACTAAACACTTCAGAGTTACTGTATAGGCTTTTCTTCTCCTTGGGCTTGTAAGTAGGAACACAATTGTCAAGAGCATCCTGAAAGATTGACCTAAATTGCAACCAAGCATCGCTCATATCAAGGGGGTCCAATAAGGATACCCAGTCAACATCACCAAGAGTTTGCTTCATTAGATCAATATTTGCCGCTCTTGTATTATATTTCAAGTTGTCAGTCTTCTTCGGCTCCAAATAGCACAAAAGATCAAACTGTATACAAATGTGGTCGCTATTACCCAAGGGTGGAAGATGCAACAAGTTTGTAACCATATTCTCTTCGTTTGTGAATACTAGATCGAGTAGGCTTGGAGAATCACCCTGTCTAATTCTTGTGGGCTTGTTGACATGCTGAAACAAGAATAAATCATCTACTGAGTCGAGAAAAGGTACTATATGAGAATTAGTAGTTGAACCTGAAAGGTCTGACCAAGTAACTTCTTTAAAGTTGAAGTCGCCACATACTAATAAGTGAGAATAGTTATCGAGTTTGGTAAATAAATTACAAAGAGATGAAACACTAGTACTGAGATCACCCGTAGGACTACGATACAGACAGCCAACTAACAGTGAATCAGATCCACAAAGTTGAATTCTAACCCATACTTGATCTTCAAGATCAGGTGAGTGAAAAAATACTTGATGAGCCTGCAGCTTCTCAGAGACAAATATTCCAACTCCGCGTATGTGAGAGGTGACAGGGGTATATGTGTTTGGATCAAAGTTAACGTAAAGAGAATATCCAGGAAGTGCCAGTAGAGCTGAGCTAACAGTAGAATTTGGTGATTTAGGAAGCAATTCGGTAATAATAATTATGTCAGGGGGGTGGCTACCTGTAATTTGAGCGGAAAGAAGATCACGCTTATTTAAAAACTGATCAGCGTTTGTATACAAAGTTCTTAACATTGTATTACTTATCATTACTGAAAAGTTGACGTTTTATCATAGCCATAATATTATGATTATTATAGTAAAAAAAACTATGCAGCTAGCAAATGTGTTAATGGCGAATCAATTTCCCTACAAAACCATGACTCTATACATGCAAGCCAATAAGTCTTGCATGGATATACTATTTTAATGTGTTTTTGATTTTAATAAATTACAACACCAATACCTAATAATTATGGTGCTGGAAAGAATATAATGTACTAGCTAGACTATGAATAATGTTAGATAAGCTGATAAACATTAAAGTTATGTTCGGTTATTCGTTAATATAAATGGTAGGTTTTCTGGCTGTGGTATAATTGGATTTATAACTATCCAGAATAATGGATTAAAATACAGACTGGCAGATCAACGTTGAAACCGGGTCACTACTGCTGACCCGGATGACCCACTGACCCGGATAGCAATCCGGGTCAGAACCGGATGTGACCTGGATTGACCCGGATGTGACCCGGATTAATTAAAGCCGAGACGTGTTTCGGCTAGTCTCGGGTGAGCGAACGAGTCTACATTTTGAGCGTTCGATTCGTGTTGAGTAAATATTGCAACTTCAGCCTAGCTGTAGGTTGAAGACCAAAAAAAAAGAGCCTTCACCTACTGCATGACAATGAGCCTTATCCGCAATTACGTCACAACGCGAAAATAACGCAAAAATGGCGAAAAGTGTGGGGGCCAAGTGGGATACTTTGTATGGAAGGGATAACGTTTCGAGATGTTCCACGTGAAGAAAGCATGAGAAAACTCTGGTGAGGCTTATTAACTATCTTACTATGTAGGGGCACGCATTTTCGTACTTCTCGAGTAGTCCTGCGGTCTGCTTTTGGTTTCTTCCCAATGGCTCTCTGTACAAAAGGCCCCAACACTTTTCGCCATTTTTGCGTTGTGACGTAATTGCGGATAAGGCTCATAGCTACCCCTCACCATAGATACCCTCAGTTTCGTGCTACATACTGCACTTACTAACAAATAGGCGTGGCTGAGCATATGTTGGTAATGCGATAAGTGGGCGTGGCTCACGAAAGAGCTACGCGATAGCGTTTATAAGTTCCACGTCGTCAAACGAACAATTTCGTTTCTCACGTGATCCAATCCGCGTCAGACCCGGATAAATTGTAAACCGGGTCAGACCCGGATGACCCGGAGAAAATGTGACCCGGATGACCCGACCCGGTTTCAACGCTGTGGCAGATAGATTCTGTTATTGTGCTATCATGTTACCAGTGATCAATTACAGTCAATTGATCACTGGTAACATGATAGCACATGAAGGCTTGGCCAGTAAGGCTTGGCCAGTAAGGCTTGGCCAGTAAAGCAGCTATGTTACAGCATCTTTCTTGGCCAAGCCTTCAGCTGAGACGTAAAATATCCAGATTACAAGCACTTTTTAAAATTATACATCAAGATTATTCACTGTCAATTCTTCCTCATTTTATTTCAATGACAAGATCCACCAGACTATATCACCCACATCGTTTTATTCTACCAAATTCATCTACCTATTCATACCAACAGAGCTTTTTCTCCAGATCAATTAAGGATTGGAACAACTTACCATCTTCCATCATTGAGAGCAACAATATTGACTCTTTTGCAGCGGAACTGCAAACATTGTATGGAACTCAATAACTGTAATCTTTGTAACTACGTAGCTAAATTCATTTTATGATTACTTTTTTTCCTGAGCATATCAGCTGTGCTGTCTGCTCAGTAACAATAATAATAATAATAATAATAATTAAGTGGACATGAGTAGTTATTATTTTTACTGCAGCAGATACTTTTGTACACACTACACACTTGCACACTAAGTACATATCGCATGTACACACACATGTTACACACACACACTACACAGTACACACCTAATTATACCACACACACCATACATACTGACACACACACACACAACGTTATACACACACAACCGCACACTACAAATACACACCACACATACACTACACATATATACACATACACCAACACACACAACACACACACGCAAACAAAGCAAAACACAAAGCATACTTCTGGTGGTCAAAATTTTATCATAACCATAATAATTATTATGATTATTATAGTAAAAAAACTATGCAGTTGGCAGATGTGTTGAGTCAATTTCCACACAAAACCATGACTCAAGCCAATAAGTCTTGGATGATACTATTTTAATGTGTTCTGATTTTAATAAATTACAACACCAATACCTAATATGGTACTGGCTAGAATATAACGTACTAGCTAGACTGGATAATGTTTCAAGATAAGCTGATAAACATTAAAGTTATGTTCAGTTAGCTATTAGTTAATATAAATGGTAGGTTTTTTGACTGTGATATAATGGGATTTATAACTATCCAGTATAATGGATTAAAATATAGACTGGCAGATAGTTTCTTCATTGTAACTGCAAGTAATCACACAGTGTTATCATGTTACCAGTGATCAATTATGGTCAATTAAGTGTACATGAGTAGTTATTATTTTTACTGCAGCAGATGTTTTTGAACACACTACACACGTGTTGCATGTACACTACACTTATAATTATACCACACACACACACTCACGCACGCACGCACATACACACCGTGCAGACACCATACACATGAACACACACACACACACACACACACACACACACACACACACACACACACCATACACGTGCACACACACACACACACACACACACACACACACACACACACACACACACACACACACACACACACACACACACCGTGCACACACACGCACATGCACACACACACCATACACATGCACACACACACCATGCACACACATACACACGCACACACACACACACACACATCGTGCACACACATGCACATACACACACACGCACACACACACACCATGCACACACACACACACACACACACCATGCACACACACACACACCACACACACACACACACACACACACACACACACACACACACACACACACACACACACACACACCATACACATGCACACACACACACGCACAACACTTACACACGCACACACACATGCATTCATGCACACCCAGCACACTCACACATTCCACATAAACTACGCATACATAAAACCAATATTACACTGTATCACATATGGGCCTGACAATGTCCTATTTAACTTATTTTGTGTAACATTGCTATGCAGTTTCCAATGAAGTGAAAGTATTATAATTTTGATTTGTAGGGTTTCCATGTAGTGATGGTCAAACATACCATGTAGATTTAGCTAATCTTATTAGAAAGTATTTAAATCCTCACATATATTATACCATATATAGCCATAGCTTAGTTATGTAGTATGTAGAGGATTTGCTGAAAACATTATAGTTGACAGCAATACTGAAGGTAATGTAAAAGTGATCAGAGGACAGCAATGGTGTGGGATGTACTTCTAATGAATTGATACTGTCAATGTCTGTCATCTATATTAGTTAGTAGCAGGTCTAGAATGTTTCCTTGAATGTGAGTAGGTTTGTTAATGAGTTGAAATAAACCAGTACGGAATACCAGTTCACACAGATTGATTGCAGAGGCGCTTCTTCTACTGTTCTTTGAGAGAAGCCATCATGAATGATGAAAATATATATAGTACATTAGGCCACTCCAATTGGTAACTATGTTTCTGGTCCACCGCCCGCATCCTCTTTTGGAGAATGTGAAATTTCAGAAATACATGGATAAAGATGCCCGCATCAGCTTTTTGAAAAACCTGGATTTCAGAAACAAATATTGGGCTGCAACAAGTGTGCTAATCTAACTATATAAGTGCCTTGATTTGTATTTTATCAGTGAAAACCTGCAAGAAATGCGAGAAGAAATGGGTGAAGTACATAGTACGGATCGATATACTCTAATAGAACAGTCATACAGTAAATCACAAAAATACTCTAATGGAGCAGTTACTTCATTGTTGCTTTGTTGCTGAATTCCGCCCGCCCGCACCTAAAACTGATTTTCAAAGGACCAGAAACATAATTACCAATTGGAGTGGCCTTATATATACAACAAACAACAAAAAATGAAAACATGTGAGTCCTCGAACAACATGTGACCACAAATAGAACCATGAATGGAACCAATGTGGGCATGGAAAGGAAAGGGAAAAATACAACAATAAAATCAATATACATACGTAGCTAAGTAGCTACTTAACCTAAGTAGTGTGTTCAACTCCTTACAATTCTTTCTAGAGGCCAATATACTGGCAGAGGCAGCATCATCTATTAGTAAACATTTCTTGATGGAAGACTGTGATGTACTCAACTCAGGATGAACAAACTTTAATAAATTAAGTGTATTCTTGATTGTTAATATGTGTGGACTAAACAAAGAAAAAGAAAAATTACAGCAGTGGTTGACCACAACAACAAAAAAAATCAATACTAAACACTTTACAACTATAGCTAGTGAGATAGGGGTCTGCACTGTGTTAGAGCCCACTGTACCCAAGTAAGCTAAAGCCAGACAGGCCTTTTTCGCCCACCAGGAAAAACTTTGTGCATTGCAAATTCATCTTGCCATTTACCGTGTGCATAAAAATCAATGTATCATCTGGTAGATAACCATCA
The DNA here is from genome assembly GCF_963678975.1 of Dysidea avara. NCBI lineage: Eukaryota > Metazoa > Porifera > Demospongiae > Dictyoceratida > Dysideidae > Dysidea > Dysidea avara. The sequence continues at coordinate 25,847,343 of NC_089282.1, read as the reverse complement.
GTTTAGGAAAACAACATCTGAGGGTGGGTGGGTGGGCAGTAGCTGCAAGTTCCATGCCTGGCAGCCTAGACTGAAACACACATTCACACTTTTGAACTGTTAGTAACCTTACTCACATGACCAACACTGGTACACATGTGCACCATATTCTGGTGGAAGCTTATTTTCTGTTTAATTCACAAGCTTAAACGACATAAAATACATATTCACATCAACTTGTATGCCGGCCAATGATCCTTTAGGCGATACAGAGCATCTGAAGCTTTATACAAATGCACAACATACAATTCACTGAGCTTACAGTTGATTTTTTATGATTCAACCATCAGACATTGTTCCACTAGGGTCCCATTAGAGGCTGAACAGCTGTGCAGTAAGCTATCAGAAACTTAATAAACAAAACTCATTAAATGCAGAAAGACTCCATCCTAGGTAGTGTGTACACAATTGTTGTCTAAGAATTAAGCAAGCAAGGAGTCATGCAATTTGAAAGCTGAGCTTTCAACCTCCACTTAACACATTACTGCAATTTTGCAACTTTAGTAGTGAATAGAGCAAGCATGTACAGTCTTTATAGGTTCTACTGGTAAACAGAACTTCGGAATGCTTGTATGTACAGACACTTATATAGTTAAGTGTATTATAATAATATGGACTAATGAGCTTACTATAATTAATAATAAACCAAATGTGTCATGAAGTGGTATGAATGTAGTTCACACTTGTAAGAATTCATTAGCTGAATAAACAACCAACCTGATTTTCTTTTTGTAGTCTCACTTTTCGATACATGTAACATTATATTTTATTTTATAATGATTTTGCTCCCAGATATATATGTCTAGCTGCATCTTTTGTGAGGGATACTCCCCTACTTAACTGTGATTATTTAGAATGTTACTGAGTAGCTTGGGCTCAAAACGTGTACCTCACCAGAACACTTAGCAATGATGATGTGTAATGACAGCATATGAATTACTGAAGTGATGATGTCAGAGAATTCAAACTTGTGTACATCAGAAACATATTTTCATTTTTCATTTCTTTGGTTGGTGAAGGGAGACTACTTCAATATGTATAAAAATCTTTTGTCTGGCAATGCAATACCCATTAAAGAATTAATGCTGACCAGAAGCCTTATACTGTAGCCAAGATTATTTGACAACAGGATAACATACAGATGAACAAAAAGACCTCCAAAACTACCTACTTTACTTAGTATACCTTTTAGACTGTAAGCACTTTACAAACTCAGGATATGATGGCTCCTATATACATGTATGATATTATACACAGTACGATATAGGCAGGCAAGTTGGTAAGTCACAGACTTTTGGTTCAAATATTAATAACAATTTATTGGCATGTTTAGGTGGCTATGAATCCAATTGTAATGTAGCTAGCCACTTTTATGAACTGTACAATCAACAATTTATGGTAAGTAATAAGCAAGCATCTGTTCAGTGTGGCTAACAACCACAGTGACAGCCAATTGTCATTACTACGCATCTGTTTTATCAACTTCAGCAGTAAACTATAACCATATATGTCCAGTTTTAGGTTGACTTTATTCCAGCCAGTATATATGTAACCACACTGACAGCCACAGAAACACTTGCGTGTAGATACAAGCTGCTATATAACTGTTCTGTTTATCAATTTTTGTAGGTATATCAATTTAATTTGTCTGCCACATGTAGCTTTTACTTAAGCACATTAAAACTCTAGCCATGCATGCTGTCAATGGCTTTACATGCTGTAAACATAACATCTATATGTGCTCTATGAATGGCCAGTCTACCCTAGGGCATACGTACTAAGAAGTCATTCTGTGGTTAACTGTTCTAGTAGGTTACTTACTGGCATGAACTGTAAAAAACTTTTCTATTATTGATAGATCGATAGATATACTGATTAATATATAAATAGCCATAGATGTAAAACATGACTGTATTGTTGCCAGTCAATACTTTGTTGATTTATTGATTAACCTAATTACACAGTGAATAGCACAAGGCTCTGTTACATGTGTGTTATTCCATTTTCTAATGGTGCAAATAGCTACTTACAGTAGTTAATTTGGTAATGGAATTAAATGGTCTGTAAAGTGCGCACTAGATTTATTCCATATAAAGTAATACACCAACTGTATAGGTCTGTCAGTGAATTACGTTTCATCCCAGTCATGTTGTTATGGTATTTGTTGTGATTGTCTGCTACCATGGATATGACTACTCACTGTACTGTATATTAAATTAAAAATAACACATAGTGACTACATGTTTGTTTTGTATGTGTAATTTTGAAACAGGGGGTCCACACAGTAACTAAATACTGATTTTCAGTGGAGCCCTGTGTGCAAAAGAAGATGAGTACAAAACACAATCACAAATAAATGATATTAACTAATTGCAGTATCATGATCATTTGCTGGCTATGGAGAAATGTGGAATAGTATTGAATAATAGTCTTGCAGACCCTACCTCAAGTGTACTTATCACTTTTAGAGATCACAAGCACCTATATGCTGCCAAAGAGAGAGATTATAAATGTGTTTGTGGTAGGGTCTGGGTGTTATATAGTTAGTTATTGATTAGTTTATCATCACTTTTAGGACACATACTTCTACAAGCTGTATACTAACTGAAATTTTGTGCTGCGTTTTTCAGTTGCTAATAATTATGAGTAGTTGCTAATAGTCACACAGAAAGTAAAGTCTAATGACAGTGAGATGTGGTGTGCCTACAGATAAATTTTGAAGAACACAACTTGACAGTTCTACAGGCTTTAACGAAAAAAGGTGCTGCTGTGAGGAAGAATTTGGAGAAAAAGCAGCTGGTAAGTATAGCTACTAATCCATGTGTATAATTATATGCTCATGATTTTAAATGACAGTGTCATATCACACCTAATATTTCAAAGGAAATAAATAAAACCATATATTTTAACTTGTTATACTTTCAAGCCACCAAACCTGTTTATCCTGTTTTAGCTGGAATTATGCAACTATAAAAGACCCTCACTACTTGGATGTATTACACATCAAGACTGTGGTAAATGAAAGATGATGATCAATATTGTAACATGCACTATATTGTGCATGCTTGCAGTATGCGTCACTGCAGCAGACAAGAGTGTGGAGTATAAGAGAACTGGAGCATGTGAAGTGAGTAATATATTATCTATACATGTAGCATATGATTGGCTTTGTTTTTTCCATACAGTTCACTCAAGAGTGTGTATACAAGTACACTTCAACACAACACAACTATGGTGAAGAGGATCGAGAAGTGATTGAATTTTCTGCAGATGTCAACTGGCACTGCGACAGCAGTAAGATTGTAGTAAAATTGCAACAGCTTCATTATAATCATTGTGTTCAAAATGCACAATCTTTTACAAATCTATATGAGGGCCAACCCTTATAAGATGAACAATATGTATATATTATCCATACTTGCATAGATCATGCAAGCTATATGGTAGCCTTTAACAAATACGTAGCATGCATGGGCCATCAATAGATATTGGTACACATGTCTGTATGCATGTGCATATAATTATGTGTTTATTGTAATACTTTTATTGTTCTAGGTGGTACCTTTGGTATGCAGTCAGCCAGTGAATTCTGCATCACCATCTCCAGTGCTGTGATAAAGGCCTCAACTGACTTCAATACAAAGTAAGATCATATGATATATGTATCCATAAAACTGTCTTCTAATACACTTAGTGACACAATGAACTACACATCTGATGATCAACAACAATTCATAGCTGAGGCACTTCAAGGAGAGTTCTGTTATGTGCAGACATCTGATGGGAAAATTGTGTCTGTACACTATGGAGCCACAGAAAAGCAAGAAGGAATTAACCTTAAGAGGAGTATAGCCAGTTCCTTCCAGGCAAACTTTGATGGTCACAATGTAGACATTGAAGAGGCTGATGCTGGCTCCCTTCATACTTCACATTACACGTATGACAGTACTTACCATAGATATAGCTATCACTGTGTAATTGGGTATAAAGGGATGCCTTTTAAAAGGATGTACAAAGAGTTCAGCACATAATCAAAACTTAAGATAACAACATGAACAGTGCATTGGTTATGTAAATAAAAGTGCAAAGGTAAAAAATTTCACTCCCACTATAATTTCTAACCAATTATAAACACTGTAGCTATATCAATTATATGCTGATCTAGTTAGCTACGTAGCTCTATGCTATCAGTAATGTTATAAATTTGTCAAGCTGATGTTTGTGTGTGTGTAGTTTTAACAGAACATCTGATGAAGTGGTTGTGTTCACTCGAACTGTTACAACTGGAGACCTCATCAAAATGGCCAATACGCAACCACACAATTCTACAATATTTTACAAACATGAAGAATCTTCTTTCATTAAAAGAATTCTTGAATCTTCACATGGAATAATGAGAGTGAAAGTTGACTTTGGTGAAGCAAACATGTCAGTATCAAATGATGGAAATGACACATTTTATGATGAGACCACTGATTTTGGTAAACAATTCCAATCTAATGGAACATACTTCATTGAAAAGGTATACTGCAAGCAGCGAACCAGAAGGAATGCTATTTTTGCTGATTTGGCAGCACCTAACATAGAAAAGGGAGATATTTTGGCTGTCATTGATTTAAGTTAGTTTTGAGTGTAGTTATGTGATATTACTCACCCGCTTAGCATTTTTATGTTAGCTATAGAAATATTTATAACTACAAATAAGAATTTTAAGCTGAATTAAGGGACATAGAAATACAATGATCACAGTTTGATCCTTGCTTAAACTTAAATTTCCTTGTGCTTGTTTGTTAACTTATTTTGTAACATAATTGTGACTAGTGAACCTGTGCATACTACATTTAAAGAAAGAATGTCACTATTATAAATTTTACATTTGATTGCATGGTCTAACTATCAATTATATATTGAAAAGTGAAATAGCTATTATGCTTTGTTTTCACCAGCATTACAAACAAACAAAAAAGTAGTACGAGCATCAATCCAGTTACCATGGAAACTACGAATAATTCCCATTATAAACATTGTATTCAGCACAGGGAACTCTTACTTGTTACTGTGAATTGACACCTTACACTGTAAAAAGAAATATGACATAAAAATTCAAAGGTAAGTGTGCATGTACATATTGCTACATATACACCAAATGGAACCTGTTGGGCTGAAGCGAGGTCTAGCAGTAAGCATGTAGCCTTAGCCGTTACTGATCTGAATGCATCAGTTGTTTAGTCAGTCAATTAAATTTCACTGACTTAAAAATAAAACTACTGTCAAGTTGTTCTAAACACACTTTTATAGGCTTGGTTATACTTCATCAGTACTGTGAGGTTTGTTTCTGGCTGTAAGAAAGTGCAAACCTCTATAATCCCTAATATACAGTATACCACCCTACGGTATGACAATATCATTGAAACACAAAGCCTCTATCATATTTAGAAGCAATGTATTTTCTTTAGCTTGTGTACTCATACATATTTCTTTCAATGCATGATTTGTAGCAGTTTTCACAGAAGAAACGTTTGTAACATGTTAACCCACAACATGTACATAGCGCAAATTTGCTATATTAATTTTGTTACTGAGATAAAAATCACTTACTTTATGTCTGTAACATAATGCTTGTGTGCATATGTATATATGATTGCAGTGTGCGTTGCAGTGTGCGTGCATGCATGTGTGCGTGCGTGCGTGTGTGTGTGTGTGTGTGTGTGTGTGTGTGTGTGTGTGTGTGTGTGTGTGTGTGTGTGTGTGTGTGTGTGTGTGTGTGTGTGTGTGTGTGTGTGTGTGTGTGTGTGTGTGTGTGTGTGTGCAAGTTAACATATCCAAGTGGCTAGAGCATCAGCCTGATGATAAAAAGGTTCTAAGTTTGATGCGGTTATGTCAGTTTGATGTTGTTGTGCATATAGTGGGGACCTGGTGTCATCTGGGGAAACAGCCCACCCAGCTGTAACATCACCTAGTGTTTACTGGGGAAGTAAATGCCCAACTGTCTTTGTCTCACTTAATGGTGTCGGGGTCATTGTGGAACTTTGGGTTCTGTCCGTGAAACCTCCTGCGAGTTACTAGCCCTGCCCCAGGAGGATATTCTTGCACAGGGTTCAACTGTTTGAGTGGTGCACAGGCATCTCAGTGCTGGTTCACTGGGCAGCAATAGCTGTGTTTCAAAAGGCTGCCATGGGCTTTTCTTGTGTTAGTGTGTGTGTGTGTGTGTGTGTGTGTGTGTGTGTGTGTGTGTGTGTGTGTGTGTGTGTGTGTGTGTGTGTGTGTGTGTGTGATGCATAATAATGTTTTGCTTAACATTGTGGTATTTGAGTTATTGTGGAACTTTGGGCCCTACTGCCTCCATTCATAAAACTTGAATAGTCCTTCTTTGGGTTACTAGTTTTACCCCAGCTGCACAGACTCAAATGCCAAAGTTGACCACAGATATCCCAACACAGCCACTGGGGGGCTTTGCTTTGCAAGTGTGTGTGGGTGCTGTGTGTGTGTTTGTGTGTGCGTGTGTGTGTGCATATCATGTCAAAGGTGTACAACTACATAGTTATGGATGGATACGTCTTATTTCTTTTCTACACAGCAAAGTATGACCTTCACAGAATTAGAAGAATTAGGAATACTATTCAGTCAGTTCCTGAAGTATTGGGGAAAATCCATAAGAATCCAGACAACAGCAGTTATGTGTTAGGTACATACTTAGTATTACTTTGGTTAATGACAATTAAACAATTTATTCTAGTTGAACGTCTTAAACAATTGTTCAAACTGGAGGCACAGTATGGCCCCCCACCAGAGTACATTCCTGCACTTAACCAGTTGATAGATTACTACAACAAAGTAATTTACATGTCTGAATAGGCTATCAATAGTTATGATATTGTACAGGTGAGATCATCTACCAAACCAGAAGATATCGAAATCAGAAAATTGATCTACATTTTGTTGTCTGTTGATAGTAGTCCACAAGCACAACAGGTGAAAGTGTGCCATCAACAATAGTAAATGTTGCAAAAAATAATTTTTAAACTGAGGTGTACACAGTTGTCTCAAGTATAGTACACATGCCCTAGAATGTGGACATCCAGAGCATTGCAGGAATCACATACCATTACTGTACTTGAAACCATGTAGGAGGGTTTATAGACTCAATTTACAACAGGGAGTTGCAACCACCATATGAATGATAATGTAACATTGCTAATCATGATGATACCACCTCACCTACAAATTTTGCTTATCAGACAACTCCAACACTCTAAATATTTCTCTCATATTCAAATCAAAGTCCACTCAACATTTATGTCAAAGTATTCTGATCTTATAAAGTGCCAATTGTGTTATTTTAACACAACTGGGTAATTTGTCTAGGGAGATGTGATGTTGGAGGCCACAAGAGATACTTGTCAATCCAGCATGATAATGTTTACTTGCCCAGAAATCTACTTTGGGTATTGCCACTAAGTGATTTTCTTTCTATGTATATAGCTACGATGCATGTATATTTTACATTGTGGCATCACATATGATATTAATTCTTTGTATAAATACAGATAATGGGGTCACTGCTGACTAAGGATATGGGAGAAGATGAACAAGACATCTTGTTACATCAGTTGGCTCAGATTAGTAATGCTGGACCTGAACTAGTAGATACTGTCATTAATATCAACCCATCCAATGATGATAGTCTACTGCTGGTATTAGGAGCACTAGCTAGGAACAATGACCATGCTATTCAGACTGTTGTAGTCAGTGAACTTCGTAGAAGACTTGACACTGTTAAATCATCTACTAATAACACTGAATTGATCATTCTCTTAAACTATGCCCTCGGTAACACTGGCTCTAAATTAGCCATTGATGCTTTACTGTCCAGTCTTGATCATGATGACACTGACACACAGATTTCTGTTATTAGGGGACTTGGTGTTCACCTTGATCAACCAAAAGTGCAGAATACTTTGATTACTTTACTGGATAGAACTGAAGAAGATGAAGTCCTTGATGAAACTATAATGATGTTAAAGGATGCATATGATGACAAACTATTAGTCAGTCCCAGTGAAGACTTGTTGGACACTCTTGTGAAGACTGCTGTTAAGCTAGAGAACCCCAACCTGTATGAATTACTCATCCAATATCTTACATTGGTTGATACTACTGGAGCACAACAACACATCAATACGATAATGCAACAGTACAACTATGGACATGCTACACATGATTTTGCAAGTGATGATGTAAGAATCAAACGAGGCTCAGACTGGGATGAATATAATTCTGATTATGATATAGTAGCAAGTTACTCCCAACGTAGAACTGATGTCAGAAATTATCCTTACCACAAAGCATACATATGGGGCAGAACATATGGGGTCAGCAAACTGAATCTTCAAATGGGAGCAGGTGCATTTGCTGGGGCATACTGCAGTTATTATACTAAACGTATGAAGTTGTATGCAAAAGCTGCCATCAGAGCTAACGTGTTAGGCTACATATACAATGTAGCATATTTACGATACAGTGACTACAGTAGTGGTAGTACTGTACAACGTTATTTGTATGTGAAATTGCGGAATACTGTCTATGTGAACAGGTGGCGGACCCTTAGTACGGGATACTGCTGGAGTGGCTCAACAAATTTATGGGATCGATCCAAAACTATTTTCACTTATAGATTTGGTTACTTCATTTATGTTGGAATTCTATATTTCAATATTGAAGCGTCTGTCAGAACAAGAGGTGATGTTGGTGCATGCATTTGTCCTTATCAAGTGACAGCATGTGCTAACTTTGTACCCTCTACATATCTCTATGTCAGTGGCGGAGGAACGGCTAATATACTGGTAAGTATGGCTATATATTAATGGTATAATGGACTTCACTAGTGTGTGTAATGTTTATAGACTCTTGTTCAAGGTGGAATTGACATTAATGGTAGACTGTCATACTTTATTGAGCCAAAATTGTGTGTTGAATGTAAATCTACCTGCCTACGGCTATACCATGGGTATTACTCAAATTATGTGAATATTGAACCATGGTATCAGACCAGAAGAACCTCATTCAGAGGATGGGTAATGCTTACATTTTGATGTAGTGTTTTTTCAAATTTCTTATTATAGAGACCTCGATACGAATGGGGTGCCAGGCGGTCCTGGAATGCTATTAGGTGGTCATCAAATGATTACAGACGATTGCTGTGGAGTTCTTGTCCAGTTACTCCTTGTAGCATCTAACCTGCAGTTATATATATATGATCATGTGCTTTTGAAACTCAGTCCAGTAGCTTTTTATAGAAGACATTATGCTTGTTAGAATTTAGAATGACATTGTGAGACTATACATAGTTGTAGAGTTACACCTTTCAAACTATTGTGTTAACTATATGTATGCATGTATATATAATGTTTGAAGCACACTATGATCATGTAGTCTTGAGATTCCCACATATATATAATACTGAAATGTGCATGTCTCAGTTTTTAAAACATCTTGGTGCATAATAAAGAATTGCTAGGTACGTAGTAGGATGCAACACTCTTTGTCCCTGAGGTCATAAGCTCTATATAAAACTAGTAGCTTGGAGTTTGGAGGGATCCACTATCTACTCACAACCCAACAACTTACGAGATCCCTCAGTAGTCTAGACAATAAGCTGAGCACATCCAACATGAGCCACATACCAATAGGTGTATCTGATCACTACCTCCATCTTGTCAGCACTTCACAATCTTCTGCTTCTTCCCTATATAATTTTTAAAGTACAATTATTAAGATATTATTGTGTGATGTCTACAACACAAAACTTCACTTTAAGGCTTGCTGTGGATCAAGATTGCTAACAACAAATTGCAGGAGTGAAATGATGTTTGTTGGTTATAATGCTAACAAAGTAAAGTTCCATCACAAAAGGTGTGCAGTTATTTGATAGACAGCTACAAAGCACATTGGCACATGTTTATACCGAGCCATGGTTACAGTATCAGTTGGTTTACAAGAACTGTATTACTAATCACATGCTGGTGACAAACATCTAGAATTAGTGCTGGTATTAGTTTTATATAGACAGCTAGGATGCAATCTCTTTGCTTAAAGGAAAACAATCTATAATAACATGATATGGTTATAGTACGTGATTAAACTCTTTGTGATTTTGCTTTGCTTACATTATCCAGACACGTTTTATTATTATTAGATTAATCACAGAAACATGTAAAGTACATACATGAACTGGTGAAAGCATTTCTAACTCAAAGTGTTACCCACACCCTAAGAGCTGAAGAATTTTTCTTAAGATCCCAATAGAGCTGTCTTCTGTAATAAGTAGATAATTAACGAGGTAAGATTTAAAAGTTCCAAAAAAAACCTGAAATCTCTTGAAATAGAGCCAAGAGCTCCAATCACTACAGGAACCCATCAATGTTTTCTTTCACCATAATCTTTCTAGCTCAACTCTTAAGTCCTGGTATTTGAGCTTCTTTAGCAGATAGATGCTTGTCAGCAGGAATCCTTGCTGACAGCGATAAGTGTCGATTTGGTGGTAGCACATGGTGACTTACCTTTGTAACAGAAATCGTCCATATTTTTCATAGTGGCTACTATTGCAGAGGTGCTTTTTGAATGGTTCTTGATTTGTATTGCTGTGTAATGGGTTGAACATAGCCAACAACAAAGCATAATGGATACTTTACTTTTCAGATGATTATGATATGATAATTGGAAAGGCAGCACAACGCTGATTACATCCAATGAAAAATAAAGTAGAGGTAAAAAAAAGAAAAGAGATTAGGGGAAGTAATTACATGTAAGTGATTAAAGTGTGTGCATCAATTACAAAGTCCTTGTCAGGGGTAGTTCGTTCCCTTCTTTAACAGTTCTGTAAAAATAGCTCTTTTGGTAATTGGAGGTATTAGCTGTTGGCAGTATATATCTAAGTGGGTGGTATTATCTGGTGTTGGTGGATTGTGGCAAATATAATTGGTTCCTGGTGGTGGACAATTCTGTGAAGAACGGATAATCGATTTACTTTACACCTCTGTTTCAGTCAAGGCTATTTAACATCGCTGTAACACTGCTTTGAAAACTACAGTATAACTGGACTAATCTTATGGCTCTCCTCTGTATCATTTCAATTTTATAGAATAGGTTCTGTTGGTAAGGATCCCAGACTTGAGTGGCTGGCATACTCAAGAATTGGCCATACAAGTGTAGTATAAGCATCTGATTTTACCCTGGTGTTGTAATTTCCTAAATTTCTTTTTATAAAATTCAATATTCTGGTGGCTTTTTTGGTTGTGCTATTAATGTGAGGTACCCATAAAAGTGTATTGTCAAGAAGTATCCCGTGATGATAATTGATATAACTGGGGCGAGCAACACCATTTCTTCCGGTACAGATGATAGTGGAGTCTATGCAACACAGGAAGTCACTGGAAATGTGACATTTTAAAAGTAGTTGCATCACCAGTTTTTCAGTTTTTGCTTTATGGTCGTGTTGCCAAAACCAAGCAAATGTCTGTAAGTGTGGATTGCAGAGGTGCTTTTCAAACAGTTCTTGATTATTCAAAATGCTATGTAATGAGTTGAACATAGCTGACAATGGATACTTCACTTTTCAGATGATAATTGATATAGCTGGGGTGTGCGGCACCATTTCAGATGTGCTATGCGTGGGATCACCAGTCATAATAATTACTTACAAAAAAATTGACAAACAAGTACACAAAAAAATGGAATTTTCAGCTAGAGTGGGAACAATAGCATATCGATAAAAGGTACTGAAACAAGCTGGAGTAGTGCACGATATTAAATCACAGTAAAACAATAAGAAGTGTTATGTCCCTACAGTGCATTTCAGTTATGGTATCTAGAGCACAGTAGGAATGCACAGTAGGGGTAAAACACTTCTTATTGTTTTACTGTGATTTAATATTGCGCACTATACCAACTTGTTTCAGTACTTTTTATCGATGTGCTATGGTCCCTACTCTAGCTGAAAATTCCAATTTTTGTGTACCTGTATATACGTGTTTCAGAAACTCTTGTTTGTGGTGGATGCTAGGCTTACATACTACATTGAGCCACACATGTGTGCTGACTGTGGATCTAAATGTTACAAGTGGAATATTTCCTCAGACATCTAGAGATCTCACTCCAATTATATATACAAACGTTTAGCACAACATTATTACAGATCTCTATACATGATATTTGTGCTGATTTCTAAATACATACGTAGCTAAATATCATGGTTTGCTGAGCTGAAATTTATCAACCTAGACTTAATTACATGGTAATTGCAACAAAGAGAGTAATACAATGAGCTAAGCTCTGATATAGTCTCAAGTTCTCTCAACATCATATCAATGGTCCATGTAATACATGAGGTTTGGGCAGTTGTAACATATATAATGTTTGCTACTGTGTTTGGTAAGATTGCATGTGGGCTTGTTTTTACTCAGATGTCCAACTTTCATTGATGAATTAACAGTTACATATAAACAGTTGATGAAGTCACACACACTTTTCTCCTCTATATAGAATATTGCTCCAGTGTTTCTGAATAGTCACTACTATGTATATGTTGTGAAACTTGATTTCTTCATTCAATGCTGGGTATAGGGATGCAGAGATTACGCAAGCATAATAATATACATATGTATATGTGAGAATCAGAAATTATGGTGACTTTGAAGGAATTATTAAAAGCCATAAAAGTAAGAAAATTACATGGGATGATCTCGCTTTGATTTAAAAGGTTAAGAAAATGTTAAGACAGTCTAATAGAGTAGTCTGAAATTCTATTAGAGTAATCATGTAATGACGGATCACTAACTGACATGCACGTACGTACAATCATAGCAAAATTTACTCTAATAGTGCAACCAGATAAAGAATGGTATATAGCTAGAAATTAAGACATTACTGTAAGTGTTGTAATTCTGTAAACAAAATTACATTTCTGACAAAATGATGGTGGCATTTCCAGTAGGTGATTTTTGGGCATTTCTCAATAAAGACTATATCGTGCTTGGTTTACAAGCATCATAGATCAAGAGAAGCAGTTATGATAAGACCACTCCAACTGGTGACTACATTTTGGTCCTACCATATATGGAAGGTGGCAATTCGACAAAAAAAACAACAAGACAACTGTCCAATTAGAGTACATTTATGCAATTGTGCTCCCTATCATGTAGCATACCATTGTGACTATGCTGACAGTACTAATAGAGGTCACTTGAGATGGCTTAATTGATGAACTATCACATATCAACCGAAATGTCTGATAATGTTTGGCTAATGCAGCTATATGTACATAGTAAAGCTAAGAAAATTTTTGCCTGGTTTTGTCAAATTGTAGACAAGTATATCGAAAAATTTACATGTATATGTGTGGCTTAGTATAGTATGTAACCCTGGCATCTGCATCAATCCCTCCCTAATCAGAACTCCATGAAAGACAATAAAATTGTAATTTGTACTTCTAATATTTTAATTAGACTAGCATTTCCTCCCCCTTGACATAAAAGTGCACAGAATGGAGCTGTCATTACATGAGGATAAATTCAAGATTCCACTTATGTAAACAGATCCTTCAACATTAAAATGTGACACTAATTCTGAGAATGAAAAGCCTTTGTTGTATGCCCTATATAAACCACTCATTGCAAGTGAACTACTGCCATAGCATGTTGGAGTATAACCCATTGTGCAACCCCTGATAGTGTAGGAGAGAGCGTAGTGGTCAACCTTTGCCATAAAATGCAGAAGCAGCTCTACTTCCTGGGCATTGTTTTACTCTTAATAGACCCTTTTGCAGGTGAGCTGCTGCCATAGCAACATCCACTATCTTAGAGTACAACCCGTTTTGCAACCCTAATAGTGTTGCTTTCTATGCATGAAGTACTATGATAAACAGTGCATATACACATAAGGATCAAAATTATTTTCAGATGTGTAGCCAGTGTATTATAAATATGCCACATTATATGTGGCACCAAATACACTACTGTAAAAATAATTAAAAAAATTAAAACATGAGAATAGGGATCACTGAAAAAAGTAAAGAAACCAGAGTCAAACAATCCAGCACGTTAAACACACAGAGATCTCTATTTGGACTCAATGGATATGGAAACTAAGGAAAAAGCAGTAGTTTCTTGATAAATCAGGGGCAGATAGCTAAGTACTGTGCATAAATGTTTATTATATTGAGTCCAAATAGAGATCTCTGTGTGTTTAACATGCTGGCTTGTTTGACTCTTGTTTCTTTACTTTTTCAGTGATCTCTATTCCCATGTTTTAGTTTTAAAAATTATTTTTACACTATAACAATAATAAGATGAACAAATATGACGTATTTCAGTTATTTTAAAAAGTATTTTTATTGGTTCCTTTTGACTTAATTTTTTTCCAGTGGACCTATACTTCTTCCAGACTAACTTCTAAGGCTTCTTTTGTGGTTGGGGGAGCTTCCTAAGGTGGTGTTTAGGTGTGTGTTCTATTAGGATTTTGGCAAAAAACATAGATGATCTCTAATTGTGAATCACTACCGTGGTTCATGATAATTAAGCTCTGATGGAATCGAAGCTTTCCAATACAACTTCATGCATCTAGTTTACCACAATACAACCCAGGAAAGGTACCACCAGCAGTTTGAAAGTACAGATTGCTGATGCCATGTACATGTTCTACTCCATGTGATGAGATATTTGAAAATGAGATACACCCCTAGGATGCTAGCTATATAGAGAGGAGTGAACCTCCATCATTACTGACATTAAGAAGCTAGTTGTCTGAATTGTCTAATGACATTGAGAAGACAGCTGATGTCAGACCACGTGTTTACAGATATAAATACAATGGTATTTGGACCACTTAGCTAATGGTACAACCCAACTACGAGATTACAGCCAGGTTGGCTGGCAAGTACTATAGTAGGGTCTGTTGTGGCATAATTTTGCCAAAATTGTGACAGTGGATTAAAGCACTGAATTCGATACAGTGATTCCTTGGATGTATAATATGATTTCAGAAGGATGCCACCATGCTGCACCCCTTAGCTAATTTTGACAATCCGCGAAATTAAAACTCATTACATTTACTATTTTGTAAATTTCTAACCACATTCCCAAAAGTTAATGGTTCCTGTTTGTGAATGAGTAGTCCATGACATCCCATTTAATTAAAAATATTATGTCTCAGTGTGAAAGATACATGGCCTAAACAAAACCATAAGTTTAGCAAAAATTAAAATCACTAAATTTTAAGATTGGCTATTCATGAATTACTAGTTACTTATTTTTCAAAAACAGTATTCAAGTTTCCACTACACTGGCTGAGTACTTTACACAGAATGCCAGTTTCCTGGATACTTGACCTCCTGAGGTTGTAAACAGGTTCATACATATAACTATGCCAGAATTTTTGCTACAGCTATAGCTATGTGCTAATGAAATGTGCATACATTGCTATTCTGTTAATGAAATTCTTTAAAGAGATGACAAATCAGATCAGTGTGTGTGTCTCACCTTTATCTGATTTTATCATCTCACTAAAGAATTTTAATTACAGAACAGCAATGTATACACACTCCATTTGCAAATAGAATTGTGCAAATGTATGTATAGCTAGCTATAGCAAACTTCTGGCATAGTTACAATGTACGTATAAGGTTGAACCTGTTTACAACCTCAGGAGGTCAAGTATCCAAGAAACTGGTGTTCTGTGTACAGTACTCAGTCAGTGTAGTAGAACCATGGACATTGCTTTTGATAGAAAATAAGCAATAAGCAATTTTAATTTTATGAGTTTGTTTAGGCCAAGTATCTTTCACACAGAGACATAATTATTTTAATACGTAAACTATTGTGAGATGTCATGGACTACTTACTCATTCACAAACAGGAACTACATGTATTAACCTTTGGGAATGTGATTAGGAAAGAAGTTATTCAAAATAGTAAATGTAATGAGTTTTAATTTCACTGATTGTCAAAATTAACTGTCCGTACAAAGGGGTGCAGGGTGAGTCCATGGTGGCACCCTTCTTAAATCACTTTGTACATCCTAAGGAATCACTGTACCAAATTTGGTGCTTTAATCCGCCATGTCATATAAAATCCATAAGGAACCAGACTACTAAGTCCCTACCACAGTTTGTATAATGCAAGATTAGGACCACATGATGCAAGATTAGGACCACATGATGCAAGATTAGGAAAGCTATATATCCCTGTTGTGGTACGTAGCAGCTCATAGTAAAACCTATAAACAACCTTATTGGTTTTATCGTCATAGGTAACTCATAAAAAGTAGTGCATAAAAAGAACAAGGGTGATTTGCTTTTGGAATGTATCTCATATATTTGGTATTGGACAAGTTCAGCACAATTTTAAGTTAAATTGAATAAAATATGTTTCTAGTGTTTATACATCAAGACACACGGTAGTGTGTCGTGCGGCCCAAGAAGCCGGCGCGCCACACCGTGAGTATATTTACAGGAAGAAAGTAAACGCGATTTTCACACCTTTGTAGCTCCGTGATTCCTTATCTGATTGAAACCAAAGTTGCTACAGAAGTGCCGGCTAGGTAGGGGAGTCCGCATTCCACATTTGAAGAGAATCGCTCCAGCCATTTCCGAGATACGAGCGGCCAAAGTTTGGATTTTTTCCCTTCGTTTTTTTCTTCTTCTTTTCGCACACTTTGCAAAATCCGCCATAAAACACGAATACGTACTCCAATCGGACTGAAATTTGGCACACTTAAAGGGCTCATTAAGACGAATCTTAGTACCAAGTGTGGTAGGAATCCGATGAACATTCACAGAGTTATGACCGATTTTATTTTTCTTTCCCCTGGCTGGATGGACTGCCCTTGCCTACCACCCCCAGCACAAAGAAAGCACATGCTGGACAACTGAATAAAAAGGACCAGATTGCTGAAAGTTTAAAAGTCCCTGTGCTCATCAATGCGGCCCATCTCAGGAGAGGTATCAGAGGAGCTATGCGAGATGGACCTACTTCCACGTATGCACATTGTAGCTGACCGAAGTAGAGAAAAAGACAATGTGCATCAGATAAAAGCCAGAGTCTGACTGTAACTAGTAGAGCCGCAGCAAGATAGATGGTCAGCCAAACGACGGTAGAAAACTATTGCCTCCCTTCCCATACCTCCAGTGGTCGCAAACACAAGGGGAGTGAAGGAGGCCTGCTCAACCTCTCTGACACGGTCACCGTACTCACGTTTCTTCTGTGCTTCGTGACGTCGATACAAAGAGGGGACACTGGTGTTGCAGTAGCTCGGTGCAATAGGATGAAACACCCTTACGTCAAAAAAGGCACTTTCCGCTGCCCCCAGAATCCCCTAGCATGTATGTCTGCCCTAGCCTCATCCTGACGGTTGGCAGTCTTAGGTGCAATGATCTCCCCAGTAAGTGGCTGTAAAGGCGGCTCAAGGGCCACACCATGACACGTCTTGGAAAGCCACTCTGCAGTGATGTTTCGCAAAGTATTGTGGCGAACAAATGTGAGGCCTCCATGTCTTATTTGCGTAAAATAAGGTCGAAGGTCTGTCACGACCACAGGGTAAACCGCTTGAAGGAATAAGCTGAAAATTGCTACCTAGATGGAGTAACTATCGTAGGAGTGCCTTTTTGTGGTTTGAAAGGAATCCAGTTAAAGGCCATCGAGATATAACACAAAACCCAACCTGTGTCACAATTACGCGATCGATTTTTATGAATAAAAAAACTATTAGTTTTCACGCCTACCAGGCAAACCGCTTAGAGCAGTGAGCTGAAAATCGGTGTGTAGCTGGAATAATTATCATAGAAAGTCCTTGCAGTAGTACAGAAGAATCGGATTACAAACCACTGAGTTATGATTCCAAAGCCAACTACGTGTAGCATATGCGAGATCGAGATACTCTAATAAAACAGTCACCCTAATAGAGCATTCAGCTATGTTTATAACTTACTCCATTATAGAATTATATTACATTGCAAGTTATTCTGTAGGGAGTTCAGCTACAAACAGTTAATCTTATAGACAATTTAACTACAAGCAAGTCACCCTGTAGAGAATTCAGCTACAAATATATTACTGTAGAGATTCAGAACATTATAAGTCACACTGAAGAGAATTCAGCTATAAACAAGTCACCTTGTAGAGAGTTCAGCTACAACAAGTCACTCTGTAGAGAATTCAGCTACAAACAAGTCACTGCGTAAAGGGTTCAGCTACAAAAAAAGCTACCCAGTAGAGAGTTCATCTAGATCAGCTACAAACAAGTTACTTTAAGCAATGTTCAGCTACAAGTAAGTCACTCTGTAGAGAGTTCAGCTACAAACAAGTCACTCTGTAGTACAAACAAGTCACCATGTAGCTGGAGAGTTCAGCAACCAATCAAAAATACCACCCTGTAAAGAGTTCAGTTATACAAACATGTTATAACTCTATAGAGAAAGTTATAACTGTATATTGAGATCAGCTAGAAACAATTAGTCATCCAGTAAGGAGATCAGCTACAAGGCATTACCTTATAGAGAGTTTAGTTACAAAGAAACCACCATGTAGAGAGTTCAGCTGCAAACATAACACCCTGTAGAGAGTGCAGCTATGAACAGATCACCCTGTAGAGAGTTCAGCTAGAAGGATCACCTTGTAGAGAGTTCAACTACAAACAAATCACCCTGCAGATAGTTCAGCTACAAACAAGTCACCCTATAGAGAGATCAGCTAGAAGAAGTTACTTTGTACATACAAAGAAACTATCATATAAAATATTCAGCTGCAAACAAATCACCCTCTAGAAAGTTCAGCTACAGATCACCCTGTAGAGAGTTCAGCTACAAAGAAACCACCATGTAGAGAGTTCAGCTGCAAACAAATCATCTGTAGAGAGATCAGCCAGAAACAAGTTCACCCTGTAGAGAAATCAGCTAGAAACAAGTCACCCTGTAGAGAGAGCAGCTACAAAGAAACCATCCTGTAGAGAGTTCAATTACAAACAGATAACCCTATAGAGAGTTCAGCTAGAAACAAGTCACCATGTAGAGAGATCAGCTAGAAACAAGTCATCCAGAGGTCAGCTAGAAACAAGTCATCCAGAGATCAGCTAGAAACAAGTCACCCTGTGGAGAGATCAGCTACAAAGAAACCATCCTGTAGAGAGTTCAATAGCTAACAGAAAACCCTATAGAGAGTTCAGCTAGAATCAAGTCACCGTGTAGAGAGATCAGCTAGAAACAAGTCATCCAGAGATCAGCTAGAAACAAGTCACCCTGTAGAGAGATCAGTTAGAAACAAGTCACCCTATAGAGAGATCAGCTACAAAGAAACCATCCTGTAAAGAGTTCAATTGCAAACAGAAAACCCTATAGAGAGTTCAGCTAGAAACAAGTCACCCTATAGAGAGATCAGCTAGAAACAAGTCATCCAGAGATCAGCTAGAAACAAGTCACCCTGTAGAGAGATCAGCTAGAAACAAGTCACCCTGTAGAGAGATCAGCTACAATGAAACCATCCTGTATAGAGTTCAATTGCAAACAGAAAACCCTATAGAGAGTTCAGCTAGAAACAAGTCACCGTGTAGAGAGATCAGTTAGAAACAAGTCACCCTGTAGAGAGATCAGCTAGAAACAAGTCACCCTGTAGAGAGATCAGCTACAAAGAAACCATCCTGTAGAGAGTTCAGCTACAATCAAGTTACACTATAGAGAGATCAGCTAGAAACAAATCATCTTGTAGAGAGTTTAGTTGCAAACAAATCACCCTGTAGAGAACTCAACCACCCTGTAGAGAGTTCAACTTGAACAAGTCACCCTGTAGAGAATTCAGCTACAAACAAATCACCCTGTAGAAAGATCAGCTAGAAGAAGTTACCTTGTAGAGAGTTCAGCTGCAAACAAATCACCCTGTAGAGAGTTCAGCTAGAAACAAATCATCCTGCAGAGTTCAGCTAGAAACAAATCACCCTGAAAAGAGTTCAGCTACAAACAATGAGAGTTTCAGCTACAGTTCAGTTATGTAAGAAGTCACCTTATTAACTACAGTATGTGATAATCATCATTCAATGTTAAATATACAAATATTTCATCAGACAAAAGCTATACACACAATTATTTCCTTTCTTCCAAAATTCCTTACAAGTTAAAAGGAAGCAGCATCAAAGCCATATGGCCAGCTTTGTGGCTTGCAATACAAAAAGAAGTGATATCTAAACAAAAACAGCCAAGCTGTAAAAAAAACAGTGCGGCCCCCAAGGCAAAAAAAGATGTGAAATCCAAGGTGGCGGCCAAGAAATGGCTGTGATGGTAGGTTAATGGCAAAAATTTTAATTACAACAATTCAGGTGAATTTGGTGCCAAATCGTAGTGGAGGGGGCAACACAAATTCACCTGAATTGTCGTAATTAAAATTTTTGCCATTAACCTACCATCACAGCCATTTCTTGACCACCACCTTGGATTTCACATCTTTTTTCACCTTGGGGGCTGCACTGTTTTTTTACAGCTTGGCTGTTTTGGTTTAGATTATCAGTATTATGAAATCATATATCTTTCCTGATGCATTGGGATTTTTTCTGTGTGGAGTGATTCCAAGGGTATATAACAATAATTTGCTCATGTTACATCAGTTTTGCATGTTTGTACCCTTTTTTGGTGAGTGGCTAACAAAATTGCAGGCAGTGATGATGCCACAGAACCATGTAACTATGTAGATTCCACAGTACAGTCAGGACTAGAAGATTGTAAAGATGTACATATATTAATTACCATGCAGAATTTCCTACTATAATATAGTCATAGCATTAATGGGCATCAAGAAAACCACCTTATTGCTCTGATGCTGTTTTGATTCCCTGATGTGACTTCACATGTTTATCAGCAACATAAGTATATAAATCACTAACATATATTTACTGTTGTAATTCTGAGAAATTGTTATGATGTAGTTCTGTAGCTATGTGTTGATCAGTGCATGAATACAACAATCATAAACAAATATTTACCACAACTATCTAAATCATATACCTACTTACTAGGGAGTTAGTTTACAGTGGTAAACCCTACGTAGGTGAGTTAGTGTAGTTCTGTGCACCTCCCTTTTTGGCAAAATTACCAGTGCATAGAATCTTATACCATACAGTATTCAACACCAATAAGTGTTGTTACCATAATACTAGACTCTTAATGTTACAAAAAAGTGTTTTACATACAGCCATGTATTACTAAAAGTAAAACCCTATAAGATATCCTAATGTACATTTAGCAACTTTAAAGATATCATACATTTAATTGTATGAAGGTACAACAATCTCTGAAAAGTTGTAACTATGCTTAAGTCTATCTACATACACACCACAAACCCAACTATGTCCGGGTCCCCAGCTGCATCCATCGTCTTTTAATGTACCATTGGCCCAATGCCTATAACTAAATTACAAATAACAGAAACCTATAGAGAGATGTTAGACAGTAAGCAGTGTATATTATGATGATAGCTATCCAACCTCCAAGCACTGACTCCATGGAATCAGCATCATCCAAACCAGGAGCATAGAGTAAAGATATTTGATGATGGAAGTTTGTTAAAGTTTGCAGTATGGTATCATTTTATGTACTAACAACTACTAATCTCAGGGACTCCATCAGCTTACTTAGTGCTACTTTATGTGAAGATAATATAAATAGAAGAACAGAAGCTGTTTCTTATTATACACTTTTTGCATGACCACAATCCAAGCCAGCAAGCTGGTTTTTAAGACAGTGAACTGGTACATACTTATATACTTATGTATATGGCCAAAAGTATAAATGTTGATTCATCTATCAACAGAGTGCGTGTCTATATACACGATTGGATTGTTACATATGTTAATAGTATTTAAGAAACAGTATTACAGAAGGTCCCTAGTATTGGTTGTGACACTGTCGCCACTACTTGGTTGATATTCTTTTGTGTTCAATAGAGTTTCTGACTTCCTGCTATACAAGCTTTGTGTGTTAGTGGGATAACAATTGATTGATAATAAATACCTGGAACTGTTTATACTATAGGTAAATAGTGCTGAAGTACCTTGTGTAGGGTTTACATACTATACGTTTCTTGAATGCATCAACAACCCAATGGTGTACGTAGGCATGCACTCTGTTAACTGGTAAATCAACAGTTTACATGTAATTTTTTCTGGCCATTTAGGCATTGTTATAATTATTTGATGGGACCTCGACAGATCTGTGTGTGTATAATTAATAATAATCGATAGAGTTAGCTACATTTGCTCCACATGCTGAATTAAATATATAATATCTTTAAAGTTGCTATATGTTACTTTAAATTTTTAATTAATACCTATACATTAGCTTGGACATGGCTGTATGTAAAACACTTACATACTTCATATGTTTACACCTGTGGTAACACAACTTGGTGTTATTGAGTATAGCAAATCTTTAAAATGTTTTAAAGATTTTACACTCTATAGCCAAAAAGGGAAGTCCACAGAACCACAGTAACTCACCTACGTGCATGGGGTCTAGATATGTCACTGTAAACTAACTCCCTGGTAAGTATCCCTATAGATGACCATAGTAAATATTTGTTTATGGTTTGTATTCATGCACTGATAAACAAACACAAAGCTACAAAGATACATCATAACAATTTCTCAGAATTATAACAGCATTAGAGTAAATAGCGATATGTTTGTGGATTCTATGAAATTAATAAAATAATAAAGTTGCAACATAACTTCTTTGCTTTAATCGCTGCTCCTTTGATTCTAAGCAGATTTTAACTTCTTGTGAATAAATTGTGTTTTAGCGTAAAATATAAAAACAGTACATACAAGGTGGCTACACTACTTGGCTAGCAATTTAACAATACATTAACTTGCAAACTGTGATTTCTGAAGCAATATCTGTAAGAGTTCCTATGTTAGTCTGTGGCCTTGGGATGGCACTGGTAAACTGGCCATGCAACCTTTAGTTAAGTGAACATAAAAAGTGTTTTGTGCTCTTGCAGAGATGCATGACGTATAGGCGTAAATCTTAGTATGGAAATTTTTAATGCCACTATCATCCAATAAATTCACAATCACAAGTGTAAAATATCCATGTTACGATATCATGTTTAATTATGTAAAAGTGTTATATACTTAAGCAATATCCATATGTGAAAATATTCTAATAAAATTTTTAAAATGTATAGGACATCCTCAGTTTTTTGCCATCATGATACATAGCTGCCGTGTGAAAGTATATTGTACAGTGATACACTCCATTAAGATATTGTAAGCTTGTTTTGTGCTCTCTGCACTTACAACCTAAAAGCCATAATATGTCACAACATCATGCTCTATAGCATGAGATCACACCATTACCTGTAGTGTAGTAAACAACTTTAAATCTGTTTAGTATCCCACTTCAAAAGGGCTCATCATAAATCATTCCATAAGACAGTGTACATCATTCACGTACCTGTGCAAGAACAGTTGCAGGTTTGTTCATGGTCTACCTCAATTAACTGTCCAAAAGTTTTGGGTCTTGTGAATAGGTCTAGTGAATGGACCCATTAGAGTATTTAATACAGAAGCTGGTTGTAGGGTACTGTACATGTTGCTTGATTTACAATATAATTGCATGTCACATTGAAATAGCTGATTTTGTGTAACTAACCACCCACTAACAGCAAATATACTGTACTTTGCACAGTACCCTAAGGGTTTGTACTATAGACATGTGTGCATTGTTAGGACTTGTGATGTAAGAGAAGCCATACTGTTTAAGGAAAGGTAGGTAAATGGTCAAGTTGTCTAGTGACCAAGTGGTGGTCACCACTTGGTTGGGATTTTTTTTCAGCTTTGCTACTTTTCCTTAAACAGCACGGCTTCTCTTACAGCCAATGAACACTGTGCAAAGTAAAGCATATTTGCTGTTTGTGGGTGGTTAGTTACACACAATCAGCCATTTCAATGTGACATGCAATTATATTGACATGCAACCTGCAGTACCCTACAATCAGCTTCTGTATTTAATGCTCCAATCCAAACTAGATATTCACAAGACCCAAAACTGATCGACAATTATTAGGTAAACCATGAACAAACCACCACCGTTCGTAACACGTCATATGTATGTAAAATCAATAATGTACATGCACTGTCTTATGAGCTAATGTACACTGAAGTCAGATTTAATTTAAAGCACATTACTACACTGCAATGGTTTCATACTGTGCTGGCATGGTGTTGTGACATATTATGGCTTCAGATATTGAGGTTGTAGATATCATGTTTACAGGCACACAGTACCCTAACAGAGTGTACCACTACACAATATGCTTTGTACTTTCACATGGTAGCCATTTGTCATGATAGCAAAAACTAAGGATGACTTGTTTTATTTCATTATTTTTTACACATAGATGTTGGTAGTAATGCATAACTTATTTGGGTAGCATTTTTACATAATCAAACATTATGTCATAACATGATATAGAGACCGTACACTAGTGATTGTAAGCTTTGTGGATGACAGTGGTGTTAAACAAGCTCCATACCAAGATTCACGTGCATCTCTGCAAAAGCACAAAATGCTTCTTTTAATGTTTGCTTTAACTAAAGGTTGCACGCCTGAAGAGTACAATTATTCCCAGTTGCCCCACTGCCATCCCAAAGCCACAGACTATAACATAGGAACTCTTACTCTAGCCAAGTAGTGTAGCCACCTTGTATGTGCTGTTTTAATATTCCGCCCTAAAAAAGCAATAATTAGGTCACAAGAAGTTAAGAACTGCTAGAATCGGAGAAGCAGCTATACATACCATACATAGCCACTTGAACCTCAAATTACTGTCCAATAGGCTGCAGAACAATGTTGCTCTATATCCCAGAGTCAGACAATTAAGGAAAAACTGATATAGATACAAAAAATCACAAATCCACCTGTAAGAAGCAATGATTTTGACATGCTTCATTATATACATGCACGGACTTATCTTAAACATCAGACTGTACCAGTTTGGCATATATAAGGTTTACACAACAGATATCATTGAGTTAGGCAAAGAGCCAAACAGTCTCAAAATTTGTACTGTCTTTAGTCAGTACACACCTGCATGTTGTTGCGTATTTGCCATTTAGGAATTCAATGTGGTATTCTTTGGCGGTTTTGATGAAGTACACAACATCTAAACAGTTATAACCACCTAAAACATTTTTCTTCTAGTTAGAAGCCATATTCTTTAATCACAAAACCTGTTTATCCTGTTTTGCTGGCAACTATAAGAGGTACTCACCATGTTGCTCTATACATTTCAGGACTACAGGAGCTGAAAGATGATGATCAATATTGTGACATGCACTATATTGTGCATGTTTGCAGTATACATCACTGCAGCAGACAAAAGTGTGGAGTACAAGAGAACTGGATCATGTGATGTGAGCAATGGCTGTTATCCCATGTATTGTAACTGTACATGTATGCAGTACTATACTATTAAGAGGTGGTGTAGCTAAATATATGTATGTATGCCATGAGTATATCACTCAGTTGAAACTGCAACATTATGAACACTTCTTTCCACACAGTTCACTCAAGAGTGCGTATACAAGTACACTTCAACACAATACAACTATGGTGAAGAGGATCGAGAAGTGACAGAATTTTCTGCAGATGTCAACTGGCACTGTGACAGCAGTAAGGTTGCATGCAACAAGTCTGTACCCATACAGTCATGGATGCACACACCTGTGTGCTGGAACAAGCAAATACTGTACTGAAAAATTATTTGCACATACGTAGCTAAATGTTTAAACATACATATATACACGATCTCTTGCAGATAGTTTATAATCATCCTGAATAATGACAATTTTTTCGTAAAGCAATTCTGTATAGTCATAAGCCCATAACTTGTGCATATTGTTATATATAAGTTATAGTTAGATATCAGTAGCACAGGAGTACAGTATTATACATGTCTTTGAAGCATTGCTACATATCTATAGCAAATGTGTGTGTTTGTGTTTGATATGTATGTACAAAGCTATTCATTTGTCATTTTTGTGCTAAGGTGGCACTTACAGCAAGCAGTCAGCCAGTGAATTTTGCTTCACCATCTCCAATGCAGTAATAAAGGCTTCAACTGACTTCAATACAAAGTAAGACACTTGTATCTTATACAACTAGCTGTATTTCTAACTCACTTAGTGACACAATGAACTACACATCTGATGATCAACAACAATTATTAGCAGATGATCTTCAAGGAGAATTCTGTTATGTGCAGACATCTGATGGGAAGATTGTGTCTGTACATTATGGAACAGCAGAAAATCATGAAGCCATTAATATTAAGAGGAGCATTGCTAGCACATTCCAAGCAAACTTTAAAAGGAACAAGGGAGATGTTAAAGAAGCTGATGCTAGCTCTGTCCATACCTCACATTACACGTAAGAAGTACCTATAAATAGTATAATAGAGGTGTACCAATATGGGTTTTTGGCATGTACCGATATCCGATATTGATGCAACCAAAAGAAGCCGATTACCGATAGTCGATCCGATATTTGCATTAAGATTTTAAGCAAACGAAAATGTACATTTACCTACCCTACAACAACATGTGCATGTATTCATTGCCTGTGGTGGTATACAGCTTGGGTTTCTATTGTGCAATCCAGACAATTAGGCACCTACAAACATTTTTATGTATACTCCCATGAAGCCTTAAACGGATATTTCTGCATTACTCCGCATTCTAATGGCTTGTGAGAAAGCTGGTACAGCAAGTTTCCTTGGTTAACCTGTGATCCTTCTTTTATTACAAAGGTACTCTGTAACTGCTTCATTTGTAAAGACTGTGATAAGCTTTCCAGCAACAAACACTAGAATCGCGTGTAATTATATGGCTTCTCGTAGCGTAACACTTGTTGCAGAGTGAACAATAAGCTAGAGCCACAAGAAAACCAGTGCATATAATCCAAACTTTTGCTACTGTATAAATATCGGTAGCAATATCGGTCCTCCTGCTGTTCTGTACCGATACCGATATTGGTGAAAAATGCCATATCGGTGGCCGATATTGTAGCCGATCCGATTATCGGTACACCTCTAGCCTATAACACAAAAGTCATACATGTATTAAGCAAAAATATAATAATAAATATACCACTTTTAGCTACCTAAATTTATCTGCAGTATTTTTAATATGCAGCTTTCTGAAAAACTCAAATGGTGTCACTCACTTCACTCGGAAGGTTACTACTAGCGATCTCATCACAATGGCTAGTGAAGTACCACAAGATGCAATAGTATACACCAAGGCTGAAGAATCCATGTTTGTTGGTCTTATCCTCCAAAGATCTCATGGGTCAGTGGAAATAAAGATTAACTTTGGAGGTGGTGATGAATCAGACAAGAATGATGATGACACTTATGATAAAACTGTTGACTTCAGTAATGAATTTCAGTCCAGTGGAACTTACTCCATTGAAAAGGCTTACTGTCAGCAAAGAAGTAAAAGAGATGCTATCTTTACTGACCTTACAGCATCTGATCTTCAGAAGGGAACACTTTTAGCAGTCATTGATACAGGTTTGCAATGGTTGTACTGCAAACATGCAATGAATGTTGGCATCACTAAAATTGTATTTATCTTAATATGTATTTCTAACACACAGACAAATTTGGTCAGTTCAGGATAAGAAAAATCAGAGATGTTATTCCATCAGTGTCTAGAGTGTTTGAAAGGCTTCACAAGAGCCCCAATGACACTGCGCTAGGTAGAGTGTATACTTGGAAAGTTACTCCAGTTTATAATATGATATTATTGCCACAGTGGATAATTTCAGAGAGCTACTGGCGTTGGAAGCAGAACATGGTACTCCATCACAGCACACACCAGTAATTGACCAGTTGATAGAGTATTACAAGACGGTACATACATAAAAAATGTATTGTATATTCTAAACCATTAAATTGTGTAGATACAATTGTCTACCAAGCCACAAAGTGTGGAAATGAGGAAACTGATTTATTCCTTCCTGGCAGTTGATGGTAGTCTACGTTCACAACAGGTACTGTAAGCATGTCAATACAGTTGTATTGTACTGCTAGTTAACCAATCATGTACATTATTGTAGATAATGGGATCATTGCTGACTAAGGATATGGGTGAAGATGAACGAGACATCCTGTTACATCAGTTGGCTCAGATTAGTAACGCTGGACCTGAACTAGTAGATACTGTCATTAATATCAACCCATCCAATGATGATAGTCTACTGCTGGTATTAGGAGCAATAGCTAGGAACAATGACCATGCTATTCAGAGTGTTGTGGTCGGTGAACTTCTTAGGAGACTTGACACTGTTAAATCATCTACCAATAACACTGAATTGATCATTCTCTTAAACTATGCCCTCGGTAACACTGGCTCTAAATTAGCCATTGATGCTTTACTGTCCAGTCTTGATCATGATGACATTGACACACAGATTTCTGTTATTAGGGGACTTGGTGTTCACCTTGATCAACCAGCTGTACAAAAGGCTTTGATCATTCTACTAAATAGAACAGAAGAAGATAAAGTCCTTGAAGAGGCATTAGAGATATTAAAGGAAGCCTTAGATAATAAAATACTAATCAGTCCCAGTGAAGACTTACTGGACACCATAGTGAAGACTGCTGTTAAACTAGAGAACCCCAACCTGTATGAATTACTCATCCAATATCTTACACTGGTTGGTACTGATGGAGCACAACATCACATCAACACACTAAGAAGACAACACAACTATGGACAAGTTGTGCATGACCGAGTAAGTGACAATGTAAGAATCAGACGAGGCTCAGATTGGGATCAATACAATTCTGACTATAATTTAGTAGCCAGTTATTCTCAACGTAGAAGTGATGTCAGGAATTATCCTTACCACAGGGCATACATATGGGGTAAGACATTTGGTATTAGCCAGCTGAACATGAAGATGGGAGCTGGTGCATTTGCTGGGGCATATTGGAGTGGCTCAACTAAACGTCTCAAGTTGTATGCAAAGGCTACAGCCAGGGCCCACGTGTTAGGAAGGACATACACTATAGCTGATCTTGAGTACTCTGACTACACTTCAGGTTATACCCTCTATCACAAGGTTTATGTGAGGCTGGGATCAAGTGTGCGCACCAATATCAATAATCGATATGATCTCTCCTGTAGAAATTGGAGACGAAATCTCTGGAGCTCAAGGGATTATACTGTTTTCACTTACCGTTATGGTATATTTGTTTATGTGACAAACATTTATTTCTATGTGCGAGGAACTGTCAGTACTTCAGGTAACACTGGTGTGTGCCTATGTCCACGGGATTTGCGTGCTTGTGCTAATGTTGTTCCCTCTGTAACCCTGCGTGTTAATGGAGGAGCAACTGCTAACCTTTTAGTAAGTATATCTGTTAAATATTGTTTTGTAGGTAATTTTTTTGCTTTCTTGTAGTATCTAGTACAAGGTGGCATTGATGTGAGCACAGAATTCTCCTACTACCTGGAACCAAACATGTGCCTTCAAGGTCGGAGTAGCAGTAGAATTGATACATGTCTCCGCCTTTATCATGGCTATCCTGAAAATTATGTAAACATTGTACCATGGTACCAGGTAATTACAACTATAGTTGCAACTTGCATTTAGTGTCTTATCATATTTTTCTGTAGATTGGTTGGGGGAGCCGAACAGAGTGGTATCCTAACAGATGGAGAATATCTGGCAGTCACCGAAGGACACTTTGGAGGTCCTGCTCTGCCTCCATTTCACCATGCAGCATCTAACACTGAAACAGCTCACACTAACAATGTTGTATATGAAGTGTAGTTGTTAGTGGAAACTGAGTCCTGTCACACATACACTAGTAGTTTATAGTACATGACATACACAAACTCAAAATATGAATGGCAGTTTGAAATGTGTATTACAAATGAAGGCACATTAGTGTTTACACATGGAATCACATGATATTTGGTCACATGTTTAGTGACAGAAGGATTATATAAACCATGAGGTTTTTTACAAGCTAAAATTGGGATATGGCATTTCACATTACAGTGTCAATCATTTGATAACTAATTATGTGAATGTATAAGGTTATCACCACCAAGTCAGTATATCTGTATAAGTATTTATTGAAGTACGTCCTGCAGCATCAATGATTTATTTATATAGTACATCGACAAACATGTAATCAAGCTCTAGCTTGTTGGAAACTAATCAGTTTTTTTTGTAATTAAGCAGCTGCTTCTAATTTCCCAAAAGTAGTTATCACTGTATTAATGGTATTTCAGCACTAGCATAGGTTATTATAACTGCATGAGCAGCAGCTACAATGAGAATGCTTAGATATTTACAAGGTATGCAGGTTTTTAGTCTGGTAAGATATGCACCTAGTAGAAAACTGTGACAAAGAAATCTTATTTTGTAAATTCCTAATATCATTCACATGCCATCAGTGTCTAAACAACTAGTGTTTATAGGATTCTTAGGTGGACAATTACCCCTCATGAACAATGAAACATAATTCTCTACCTTATATTAATGATTATTACCTTGGGCTTAAGAATCCTAGCACTGCAGCACATGTTGCTTGCAGCTGTATCTACAAGTCTCTACTTTTAGTAACAATCCTGATTAAAGGGTGCAACAAGAACAGCTAAAATTATTGTTATACATAATTAACTAAAAGCAACTTTATATGGAACTTTATATGGAGACAACCATGTATTAACTTATAATAAGCAGCTGTATAATTATAACATTTGCATGTTGGCAATCACAGACACCCAAATCTACCTATCTCTTTCATTATCTTTCTTGCACACCAATGATCCTTTAAGAGATACTAGCAAAATGACAACCATGCATGCCTGTAAAAATAATGATCCAAAATGCAACACACCATTAATATTATGCTGACAGTACTCTTAAACGTATGTACATACTAAAGAGGGAGACAGCGAAGATTAAGGATACCTTGCACTGTACTTACTTCTATAAGTTGCTGTACTTTAGCAGTAAAAGTGGGGGACACTACCTCTCCACTCTTCTAAATTGGAGATGGGGGAGGCTCTGCTCCCTCCCCCCATTTCTCAGTCCCTGTGACAAATAAAGGAAGTCAATAGCAGCCAGTGAAAACATAATATGCCAGCTTACCAAAACTAATGGAACCTACATCCACGGTGTATATTTACATAAAGCCATATTATTGCATACATTTGAAGCAACCAATTCTATTTACCCACATGTATTAAACTCACTCACCAGTTACCACACTGCTCTAGTACACACCAAGTACTGCAGCAACTCAAACGATGATGATCGTTACTGAAAGATGATAATTGATATTGCATTTGCATGTTTATGGTAGCTAAGTGCAGGAAAAAGGTGTGGAGTACAAGAGAACTGATCATGTGATGATATTTAAACAGAGCATAGGACATTCATTTAGCTATTCCATGGTACAATCTATTCCTTCTTTTATTTTATAGCAAAGCATCTGTCAGAATGAGAGATGTGTGATGTATATACATCAAATGGCAGTTTGTGCTAACTTGCTGTAAGTTGGGGGGGAGTGCTAATATACTGGTAAGTATTGGAGTTGTAGTGTCCATAACCGATTATGGGCCAATTGCAATTTAATTAGCGTGATGCTTATTTTTACATTTAACAAGTTATCAAACCAATGCTGTATGACATAAAATAAGGGTAAAACTGTAAATTTAAAGTGACTTTGCATTGTACAATTCCTAACAAACAAGCAATTTAGTAATATATATTATATAATCAGCCCCTTCATGCACTTTAGTGCACCCTTCATTACCAAAACTATGTAATGCTGCTCAAGCATTTAACTGGTCATTGCATATACACCCTCAGCAGTTATGTATTGATGATGTAGACTTCATGTAACATGTGCAATGTACTTCATAGACTTGAGTCTTGTTCAAGGAGGAATTGACATTAGCGGTAAACTGTCGTACTTTATTGAGCCGGAATGCACATCTACTTGCCACGACTCTACCATGGATATTATTCAATTATGTGATCATTGAACCACAGCGTCAGACCAGAAGAGTCTCATTTAGAGGATGGATAATTCTTACATGTCAGTTTAGTGCTTTTTAAAAATTTCTTATTGTAGAGACCTCAATATGAGTGGGGTATGGGCAGTCCTGGAATGCTATCAGCTGGTCATCAAATTATTATAGAAGTTTGCTGTCTGAACTGAGCCACAAATACTGGTTAAAGATTTTGCTTTAGAAAGCACGTCACGTAGAACACCTTGCTGTGTTTGGAAACTACTGAACTACAATAGAGAGATGGTTAAGGAGATAGCCACTATAGAAAGGTATAGTTAAGGAGGTAGCCACAATATAGAGAGGTAGTTATAATAAGGAGGTGGTTACTATAGAGAGGTGGCTAAAGAGCTGGTTACTATAGAGTGGTGGTTAAGGAGGTAGCCGCTGAGAGAGATCATATCATTGCATCATTAATATTCATGTAAACGTCTGTCCAGTTGTCAAGCAAATTTAAATAGCAGGTGTATGTGTGGTGGCCATAGATCTTGAATGCAAACATAAGTTCACTTTCCTTTGATTGATATTGTTTTGTTACTTCTACTCTGCTTGTCAATGAAACTTAGTCAAAGAGGTATTTTGCATTGAAGGCTTTTATTATCAACATTTGCAATTTCCTGTAATAGTCCTGTTGTATATTTTGCTACATTTCAATTTGTATGTGCAAGGTCTGTTAGTATCTACATTAGATGTAACATTATAATGCCTTTATGTATTATGTAATTATACGTTCAGTGGTTGACAGATATACATATATTTCTGCTTATAGGAGAAACAGAAAACAGAGATTCGACATTACTATTACCTAAGAACATAATAGTGCTATGTTGTATCTGTATTATGCGTTGTGGTATTGTAAACACATCATGTATGCATTAAGTTTACCGTTGTGGTTGTTTTATTCTTTACACAGTCAAATATAGTCATACGTCAGTGCATTATACACAGTAAGGATCCGAAGGCAGTGTACTTACTTACCATAGATCCAGACCTAAGGCTTGATTCTCTTTGGGAACTAGTATGGGACCCACATGATGAAGTATTGGCTGATATCACTGATGCCTTTTCCACATGTGTCAATGTAAAGTGTCATGCTCCATGAACTTCAAATCCACTATACATTGTATCTATGGAAAGACGGTTGCTACACAATTTGCTAACCTCTTAGCAAAGTAGTAAAACATGCCCTTTTGTAACCCTAGCCTTTCACAAAGAGTGCTGTATAAAATAATGTTGATGTACTGTACATGCAATTACACACTATAGCAATTAAATATTGCTAACAGATATACATTATTGCTAACAGATATACATAGATAAACACAGGGAAAATGTCAGATTATTTTAGAAATTTTGTGAATGCATACACAGAAATTTACACTATCCCAGGGCTGGTAGTAGTTTATAGGAGCATGCTTGGGTTCCTAATAGCCAACTAGTATAGAATAATCTTAAAATTGAATATGTGATTAACATTAATTTTTGTTATTAATTATTAAGAGTATGTAATGCTTGATTCAATAATTCATTAACAATCATTAACAGTCATATAAACAATCATACAACAATCACGACTTCACTTCTACGATCCCTATATTGTCAGTCTTCCTCTTGACACGAGGCCGCTTCCCGTGCTTTCCGTGACTCCCCTCTCAGCTCCGTCCTGCTCCGGATACTACTATCATTAATCACCTTACAGTATACACATGTGATTAAACCTCTATCCTAGTGTACTCTTTGTATACAGGCTGATAAGATGGTTTACCCACTATATATTTGTAATGCATGATTTATAGTTCTATAGCTTGATAATATTTCACCGATATCAATCTGTGTGTGATAGAATAGACTCAATCGAGTACATTTCTTCAAGAGTACAATATTTAATGTAACATAACTCTATGTACATGCAATCTATATATATGTACATTTTGATAAAAACGTTAACGTGCATGGATGGATTCCATCATTCCATCAACATCATACGTGAAGTGCTATAAGCAATCAATAAAATGATAGAAGTTTATAATGATTACTGCACAGATCCCAGTAATGTTTAAGTCACCAGTTCCTGTTTGTTAGGTTAGGTAATCCTAAGGCTGCAGCACATGTTGCTGTCAGACCTTCAGTGCTGGTCACTGTAAAGTACTAATTAACAGATTTTAATATCTACATAGTAATTGAGGTTGCACAATCACTCAAATAATGCTATCTGCCCTTGCACCAGTATATGAGAATGTTTGAGACAGTACAACTAAAGTAACTAGCTAGCCACAAATGCTGTATACATCAATTTCAAAGTTGACCAGTTTTAATAACATAATGGTATATTGTACAAAGCAGTGTCATATGTTCTAGTATTATAATAGAATGAAACTGATAATTGAAGTAACTGTGGTAAATACTGTATGTTAATAGTGAGAGTGCTTGGACTGTTTTCACATACATACGACTACAGTGGGTCACTAAATTGTCCATCGTTGTCTTACTGAAACAAAGAAGCTACATTTCTACAAAGGCTCACAAGCTGAGTGTCATCTAGACTTGGTAACGCCCAACGCCTCTCTTTCCAATTATAACGAGCTGCCTAAAAATAATATAACATGATCACATAATAATAATTACAAGCAAAACCAGATGGAGAAATTACCCAAGTATGTGTAAAAGGTGGAAGATTTCTTCTCTGGACCCATGGCACAAAACTAAAGTAGTTTTTAGGAGTTCCATAATGTAGGGAAAGACAAGCTTCAAACACTTTATCCAGATTTAGATGACCTTGAAAGCACACTTCTGGCCTAAAATAAAATCCCAGTTTAGCATCCACATTAATTCCTCCTCGTGCGATGTACTATGGGAGATAATATACACAAAAATAATATCTCATCTGAATGTCATCATACAGTATTGTAGTACTGTATCATCATACAGTATTGTAGTACTGTATCATCATACAGTATTGTAGTACTGTATGTTGGTTCTATGTTGATTTGTCACTACAGTAGATCACCACCCAATATAGTACCCCTTAGATGGCACCTTATAATATGTAGGTTCCAGTCTTAGTCTGTATGTGCTGAGTAAGCCCTCAATAGATCATGTATAGCAACACATGAACAGTACTACATGACAGCTACCAGCAGGAAATTCATCTGGTTGTGGTAGTGATTTATATTAGGGATCATACTGGTTTGCACATTCTCACAAAAAAATATTGACCTGAAACCTGCCTCACAATACCTTATAATTAAGCTAAATCAAGCCAAAAGCTTCCTCATCACAATACCTCATCACAATACCTCCAATAAGTCGTTACAATTTAAAAGAAAACTATATGATTATGATTCAGGCCAGAAAGCCTGTATACCCATTCATTTACATAGCTACATGCAACTTATTGTGGAATTTTCTGCTGACTGGGGTAATGCCTTCAGACAAGCATAGTAATGTTTTTCATTTGAAATACTGTGTAATGGGCTGAACATACGTAGCAGAAAAAACAATGCACTTCATGTACAGTATAGGGCATGTGTTCAGACTCAAAATTGATTAAATATGACAAGTATCATGCCATTCTTTCTTTTGATGTGGTATGTGTGGGTTTACCTGTCATAATTATGTTAGAAAAAGTAAACAAACAAGTACAAGGAAAACTTTGTAATTTTAAATTCATTTTATAGAGATAATATGTAGTAAATAAAAAGTAGTGAAACAAGGGAGGTCACCCACACCTACAGATTTAGTCATTGCCACAGACTGAAGTATAGGGATTGAATGTCCACTAGTATATCTACAAGTGCAGGTGATCACCCTTGTTTCACTAATTTTTATTTCTGTAATCCCTAATCAAACTTTAGATTCCGAATTTTTCCTTGTATACAGTAATATTTGGAGACTTACCGAAAATGTTGAAGTTCCTGCTCCTGTAACTAGCAGAGTAATAGTTGGCTGAACATTAACACATGCACGCAACTCCAATGGGGACAAACAAATACACACTTCAGCACTGGGGTTAAGTGTTCCTTTAATATTAAAATTCATGACTGCTGTGTAAACAAATGTACTAGCTTGATAATCAAAAATTTTGATACTGCCTCTAGTCCATAAATCTAGCTTCCCTGAACCTTCACACCCAGAAAAATCTTCTTCAGGATAATCAGTTATAAACAAATCTCCTCCCATGTTCAAATACACATTTTTATGTAATTTAAAATCATTGACACTAACTGTGTACTCAATATCTATTAGATCAAATGTTTCACCTAGCACATCAACTTCAGCTGTAACCTTTGAATAAAATTTGAGACGTTTGTTTGTGTCACTCCAATGTGCCCCAGCAAATACACCAACTCCAGTTCTAGCCTCTAATCCTTTTGAACCAATTTTTTTGCCTTGAATGTATGCTAGGTGAGAGGGATATTCCCTAACATCATTTCTGCGTTGTGAATAGCTTGCTACTGTGTTATAATCAGAATTGTATTCATCCCAATCTGAACCTCGTTTAATCCTGCTTGCTTGACCATGCACAACTTGTCCATAGTTGTGTTGTCTTCTTAGTGTGTTGATGTGCTGTTGTGCTCTATCAGTACCAACCAGTGTAAGATATTGGATGAGTAATTCATACAGGTAAGGGTTCTTTAGTTTAACAGCAGTCTTCACTATGGTGTCCAGTAAGTCTTCACTGGGACTGTCTAGTATTTTGTTATCCAACGCTTTTTTAAATATCACTAAGGCTTCTTCAAGGATTTTATCTTCCTCAGTTCCATTCAGCAAGGTCACCAAAGCCTTTTGTACAGCTGGTTGATCAAGGTGAACACCAAGTCCCCTAATAACAGAAATCTGTGTGTCAATGTCATTATGATCAAGACTGGACAATAAAGCATCAATGGCTAATTTAGAGCCAGTGTTACCGAGAGCATAGTTTAAGAGAATGATCAATTCAGTGTTATTGGTAGATGATTTAACAGTGTCAAGTCTCCTAAGAAATTCACCGACTACAACACTCTGAATAGCATGGTCATTGTTCCTAGCTATTGCTCCTAATACCAGCAGCAAACCATCATCATTGGATGGGTTGATATTAATGACAGTATCTACTAGTTCAGGTCCAGCATTACTAATCTGAGCCAACTGATGTAACAAGATGTCTCGTTCATCTTTTTCCATACTCTTTGTCAGTAGTGACCCAAGTATCTGCAATAATAAAATTATTATTGTGCATTTATTGCTGAGACCAGCTAGCAGTATTGTGTATATATCATAATGTATTTATTGTATGATAATATCTTCCACAGTTATATATACCTGTTGTGATCTCAAGCTACCATCTACAGCCAGGAAGGAATATAGCAGTTTTCTCATTTCCACACTTTGTGGTTTGTTAGATAATCGTATCTACACATTTTGTATACAATTTAATGATCTGAATATATACAGTATCTTTTGTATGTACCTTCTTGTAATACTCTATCAACTGGTCTACTGCTGGTGTGTGGTGTGACGGAGTACCATGTTTTGCCTCCAATTCCAACAGCTCTTTGAAGCTGTTCACTACATTAGCTAACAAGTGTAAAGAATGCACAATCATTTCCACACACATAATTAATTTACCTAATTCAGGATCAGTAGGATTCTTGTAAAGTCTTTCAAATAGTCCAGCAACAGATGGTATTGTATCTCTGATCTTTCTAATTCTAGACTGACCAAACTTAGCTGTACACATGTGGAAGACACACCATAGTTGTGACAACTTACAAGTGTAATGAAATCCTTAGAAATTAATGTAGGTGTTTAAGAAATCTGCTAGACCTCAAACTTCCTATATTAACGTATATTATTGCACCCATTACTCATTCTACCATACAATGTTGCTTGAGTATCTTGAATAAATCCTAATAATTCAGAGCGTTCAAGGTTTATTAATGATCCTATCAAATAATGATCAACTCAAAGTTTAAAATCTTTTATGTACACTTGACATTTGACTTTGAGTAATATCACAGGTTTTAGGAAATCTAAGAGAAATATGAGACCACTTGTACAAAGCAGTATGGAGGCATGGAATTAATCATAAAATTCTTTAGGCCATGCAGCTACTGGCAGGATTGTGATGGGGATGCTTATTACATGCTAATGGTGCTATCCATCTAAAAACTCTGTCTGTCTCAAATCTTTTGCAATACTTTGAGCAGCTGTAAATATTTTGATTAATCTATGATATTTTTCAATGCAGAGCAGACAAGGTGATACACAAATTAATAAACAGTTGCAACACACTATAATAATACAGTAGAATACATACTTGTCAAGATGAAGAACTGTATTTAGGTAATGATATATATGCAAGGTTAAGTTAAAGAGTTGAGATGACTAGAAAAATATTTATTTTCTTGAGAACTTTTCCGAGCTCATTTTGCCACTAACTTTGTTTACACAATACTAGCTAGATGAATTAGTGTAACATAGGGGTATGTATAATAACAAGCCAACACCAGATTAATAGCAAGACAACAGTGCTCTGTTTAGACGCCAATGTTATGGTATAGTTCTTACTACATATGTATGTAGCATGTTTGTTGAAATATACATGCAATACATGCAATATATATATATATATATAATTATAACACTAGTACTACTGTGTTATTATTATCAAGAGTATATATACTCTTGTTATTATTGACTGACTAACAGTGCTCAAAATAATGCTCACCAACCTGACAATTTCTGGTCAATATTGCATATTTTGTATTGTTGTCCAGATGCTGTGTCTAGATAGCTGAGAACACTAGAGCAGCCTCACTAATTTCAATACAGAATTTGAAAGACCTAGTCGCATATTGTAAGCTGTTTTACTTCTTGTAGATTCACTTAAACCATTGAATAGCTGTACTTGTAAAGCCATACAATAAGTGAAAGAAAAGACTTTTTAAGGTTTGTGTCTCTAATCTACATATATTAACTTTACATGTTCATTTGCAAGCCCGATATTTTAACCACTACAAACACAGAATTGTTTCCACTACCAAGAGTTCATATTTTATAATACATATAAACTTACCCTTTCTACTTTCCATAACTACCTGTCTCTATGCCTACTCTATGATATAATCAATAAACAGTATTTATCACTACCAGAATCTAAAACTACTGTACAAGGGGTATGTAAAACCCTTCAAGCTTGAAATTGTAACACACATGCAGATCTCTATTGACTGTACCTTCTATAAATCATGGTGAAAAGTGCTGCAAATGGTTCGGTAATGATGCATAACAAATTTTTAGACATGGCAAAGGCAACTATTATCCCTAGCAAGCAACTTGCAATATGAATCTGTGTAGCAGTTATCTCAATATAATATCATATGCTCTTCAAGCTTTTCTACTTACTTATCCTATACTAGCTATACGTATTAGCAAGAGTTCATAATATAAATGTATATATTATGAACTCTTGGTATTAGCTAGCATCAGGCAGGGTAAGTACAATGAGTTCCTGTGTGAGGCAATTCAAGTGCTAGGCTTTAAAGGGTTTGACATGTAGTTTTAGACCAGTCTTGTTTCTTTTTTTGCCTTTTAGTAATCTCTATTTCCCATGCTTTATACACAAAATTTTATGCAATCTGCAAGAAAATCTGTGCATTTTTATGGAATAAAAACTATGACCTATCCATAAGTGTGTAACATTGTACATTAAGGACTATGGAGGTTTGCACACTTTCTCACAAAAATTTATTGACCAGAAACCAATACCTTCAGTGCAGTCTTGGTTTGGTAGAAACAAGCCCAAAAGTGTCTTCAGCGTGGCCAAATATGAGTTGCTATGAAATTTTTAAACATTATATTATTTTCTACTAACTTCCAAGGCACACTAACTGCCTACTCAATGCATTCAGACAAGTGTAATTCGGTAATGGCTCAAGCTATGAGTGTGTTTTTCACTGTTTAATGTTGCCTCAGCATTTGGTATACTGCAGTACATACAATGTACATATCATGGATTTACTTTTGTCTTTCTTCTTGCTGATAGTGCAAGGTGTTGATTCACAGTAACATGCAATGGTTTCCCTCATTGATTTGTAACAGAAATCATCCATTATCATCCATAATGACTGGATTTATTACAGAGGTGTTTCTCACAATGTCCTTCATTTTTAACACTATGTACCAATAGGTGATTACATAGCTAAAAATGATTTACAGTAGGAGCTCCATTATCCGAACACCTGTGTCATAAAAGTTTTCAGATAAATGAATTGGTTTAAATAAATGAAGCCCATTCATTATGAGTTTCATTCAACTATTCTAATAGAACACATATTTACTCTAATAGAATGTTCACCAAGACAAGATACTCTAATAAAGCAGTCACTTATATTGTTTGAATAATCAAGGTTTGAGATTCAGATAATCAAGGTCCTACTGTACTTAGCTTTGTAAAGTCATGCAAAGAGCAAGAAGACATTTAAGTTTAATAATTATGTATTAATGCTTCTCCAATCCATTGGAAGCCCTATATCAACTATATTTTAAAAGTACTGTCATGTTATATAAAAGTTTATGCTAAGCAACAGTGTTGTTGCACACCACTAACTGTTTGACTTAGATCATGCACAGATCAGAACTGCATGTGTGTAGTACTAAAAGCCACACGCACAATCTATTATGGACTATACACCACAATTCCTTATCTAGAAAGCTGAAAACACAGCCTAGTCCACTTTCAAGAAGACACAATAGCTACATTGGCATTTGGTAACTTTGAGATTTGAGATTTTGTAGTTGAGAGGGATCTATAAATACTGAATAGCTACATGCAATTATGATGGTTGACTTGATATAAATGTGTACAAGGTACATTAAAGGTACAAAATACAGAAGCATAGCAACTAAACTTGAAGTGAGGGAGCTAAGCAGGGTATGGCTGGTTCAGTTTGCATAATGTGTAAACCTCACTCAGTATGCCAAACGGTCTTTTTCTAGGGGGTCAGAGGGGCATGTCTCCATAGGACTTGTAGCTTATCTTGTATTATCAGTATGATTGTATAGCTTGTAGTTGTATTTTGTAGTAGTTGTGTTTTGTAGTGTTGTGTTTTGTATTTTGTTTATTTCTGTATGTGCTCTGGTAGGGAAGAACAGCTTTTGCCGACTACCACAAATAATCAAATCAAATCTTTAAAAGTGGAGGTAGCCCCCTCTAAAATAAGAGTGGGAGATTCTAGCTCCCGTATATAGCCCTCTGTTACTATGCATATGATACTACAAATGATTTAAAATGTGGGAAACAGAGATTGCTAAGAACCAAGAGTCTACAAGCTAGCATGTACAATGATTCTATAACCACAATGGGGTATTTCAAACTCTTCTAAAGCCTAACACTTAAGATAAAGACCTTGATTGAGACTCAATGTAAATGGTATAGAGACTGCAAGGAAAATATATAGGTTCTAGAAAATAGGAGGGTATGTATACTGCATCTAGACATGGCAAAGAAATGAACTATATAGTAATATGGGGTTGTGTATCAAAAATTCCTCGTCACCAAGTCCCTATCTCAAGGATGCTTATAGATTTTAGATTATAAATGCATCGGAAAGGCACCTCTGATAGTCATCAAGCTTATCCACTTATCCACTAACCTATATCAATCACTGCTAAAAGGTTTCCTCTTTCAATGTCAGATGCTGTCAGGTCAGCAAATGTAACATCTCTTTTTCTTCTTCTTTGACAGAAAACTTTTTTAATAGTGTAAGTTCCATTAGATTGAAACTGATTTCCAAAGTCAATGGTATTGTCATAAGTACCATCATCATCATAATAACCATTGTCATCTTCATTTGATTTATCAGCAGGTCCAAAGTCAATTTTTATCTTCATTGCTCCATGTGACTCTTGCAAGATTGAACCAGCAAATGTGGATTCCTCAACTTTATCATATATCAAAGAATTTTGTGGTACTTGACCTGCCATTTTAATGAGGTCACCTGTCCCAACTTTTCGAGTAAATTTCACATCATCAGATCCTTTCTCAAAACTATTATAAAGAGATAATTATATAATATGTAAAATGTATTTCATACGTGTAATGTGAGGTATGAACAGAGCCAGCATCAGACTCTTCAACATCTCCCTCTTTATTTTGAAAGTTTGCCTGGAATGTGCTAGCAATGCTCTTCTTGATATTAACAGCCTCATCATTTTCTGTAGCTTCATAATGTACAGACACAACCTTCCCATCAGATGTCTGCACATAACAGAACTCTCCTTGAAGTTTATCTGCTAAGAATTGTTGTTGATCACCAGATGTGTAGTTCATTGTATCACTATATAATAATGAAAGTACATATATACAAATCTGGCAGAGTACTGTTCTGTATAATACAGCCAGACAAATCCTTCTGTCAATATGTCACAGTTAAGGATATGAATGTGAAGCCTCACTAGCACTTGTATTATTCAAATCAGTTTTTGGAAGTTGGGAATTGGGCAGTTATCATACAGTATGATACTAGAGATCATGAAGGTTAATGGAAGTGTATTCGAATAAAATATAAACTGTTAGAGGCATTATACATAACACTTAGATTTTATAAAACATCATCTCCCACAATCTTCACATATTAGATTGATTGAGTGATAGAGCAACATAATGCATAAATATGTAACTGGATTTGCGAAAAGGTACCTTTTCCATACATTTTACATAACAGAAAAAAAAAAAAGATTTAACACTTGACTCCTTATACTGATTAATTATAACTTGCTCTTAGTATCAAAATGAAGCCAGATACTCATGGAAAATTTCAGGCAATTATATGCCATGATAAAAAAGTTATGAAGGTATAAAGTGCAAAAATGGATCAAATTTTGTGTGTGAAAATGTTCTGCTACAGTAAATTAGACAGAGAATGAGCTCCCACATTATTTGGGTTAGCATCACATGATGCTGGATGGTATGGTATACATTTCTACACCACATGCAAATTACAGTGCAGGTGTTTGTGGGTGGGGTTGGGAATACGTTCACTGGAGATGTAATTTTTTGCACATATAGTAAGTAATACAAGCCCTTTAAGCCTGCAACTGCACATTCACAGTGCATTAACAATAATGTTTGAAGACGAA
The DNA here is from genome assembly GCF_963678975.1 of Dysidea avara. Classification (NCBI taxonomy): domain Eukaryota; kingdom Metazoa; phylum Porifera; class Demospongiae; order Dictyoceratida; family Dysideidae; genus Dysidea; species Dysidea avara. The sequence continues at coordinate 25,804,053 of NC_089282.1, read as the reverse complement.
TTAAGTAATATAGATACTCTGAGAGAGTATGCTTACTAGTGCATTCAATATCAAAATGTGCCTCACTCTCAGTCTGGATTCCCACTCCATTAACCTGTTCAAGGTATGCCACTACTTTCCTTTGTCTAATGTGGTGTGTGTGTGTGTGTGTGTGTGTGTGTGTGTGTGTGTGTGTGTGTGTGTGTGTGTGTGTGTGTGTGTGTGTGTGTGTGTGTGTATGTGTGTGTGTGTGCATGCCTGTATGCATGCATTTTTGTGGTGTGTGTTCATCACAATACTGGTCAAAGCCAACACAATGTTGTTGAAATTATGTGTAGTGCATGGTACTATTGACTGTGACCCAAGAGGAGCTATAACCTTTGTGCAATGCAAGCTGTAAAAGCATGAGATATGCACAAAGTGTATATTATACAGATGTAGGAATAGTTAGAACCTAGATGGACTGCCACACACACAATACATACAAACAAATGCACAACATACACAAACAAACCACGTAATTACACACACTACACACTACATGCACATATACTACACACTTCACAATAACACACACAACGTACTTGGCAGCTGAAACTCTCAAAGATGCACTAGATATGGTGAAACAAAATTCAGTAGCTGATTGTGCACCAAACATACCACCTGAAACATGTAAACACACATGATCCTCCAGTGAAGATTACTTACACACATTATATACAATTAACTTTTAGCTATTACACAAAGACAAAATATAAAATGGCAATATTTTATGTACACCTTACTGCTTTCACAGTGCCAATTCACATTTGCAGAAAGTTCAACTACTTCTTGGTCTTCTTCACCATAGTTGTGTTGTGTGGAAGTGTACTGGTATACACACTCTTCAGTGAACTGTTATAAAAGAAACATAATGCAGGCAATGTCTGTTACACACACACACACACACACACACACACACACACACACACACACACACACACACACACACACACACACACACACACACACACATACACACTGCACTAAACTACACTACAGTGGCATGTCTAGAAATTTGTAAAAGGGAGTTCAAGTGTAGTTAGCATGTAAATCAGTGAGAGTGCATGAGTTCGGGAGTGCTGCCAAAGACGGTTAATTGTTCTGAGACTGTATTTGGTAACAGATTTAGTGTAAAATTATACACACAGCTATGTAGGTCACAGGTAGCCACTTGTACACATGTTTTTGTGTAGTGACTTATTGATCAGCATTCAATCCAACTTATCAAATCTAATAATTAATACAACTTTTTATTTTTATAGGACTTCACATTTGACTTAGCTATATGCTTCACTGTGCCACAACAGTTAATTGGCATTGAGAGGTTAATAGCCAGTGTAAACTACTCAATAAACCAATTCATCATTTTGTAAGCTACTAGAATGGTTTCATATATGCATGTCTATTTGTGAGCATGCACACAGCTAATTTAAGCACACCACACATAATATTGGCTGTTGCCAACTAATTTTTGGGGCTTTTGTTGACACCTCCTGTAATTACCACATGTAGTCATACAAAGCAAAGTAGCCATGCCTAATGACTGGCTGTCTGTCACATTGTCATTACAAGTCAAAGAATAAGTTGTATATGTTTTGTGAATATAGCATTACTACACACTGTTAAAACTCAGGTGGTCATAGCACACTTAAACAGCAGCACACCCTAGGGGTGCAGTCACACTTTCAGGATATGGTGTGTAAAGCACATAAGACAAACAGTGTGACTGATAAATTGGTGTGTATGACACCAATATTTATACATGAAAAGCGATTCTCTTTCATTATAGATGATTCTAGTAAATTAAAAGAGGTATTTTGTGGCATCCTTTATCATTGAGGGGCTGTAAGAAGGATCTCAAAGTATCAATTATTGCATTTATGTGCTATTAAAATATAACCATGACAATAAACTCATTTTGTGCTAGGCCATTACACACAGACAGTTCAGATCAATGCACAAAGCTGGTATGTATGTTTGTATCAACATAATTAATTTCCATTAGCTCATATAAATAAATACATTCAATTATGTTCAGACATCAGAATGTAAACAACAGTAAACTGATAACAATACTGTGCACTAATGATCAGTGGGGCCAGTACATATCACATGATACTGTAGAACATGTAAGCCTTGGTTGAGTGAAATTAAAACCCACAATCAAACTCCATGCTTGGTGATATAGGTTTCAGATCAAGCCATCACAGGTCAAATTTACAACACTGAGATCCAGCTATTGACTTGGCCTGACACATAGTGCTGTGTACTGTTTGTAGATTGTTGACATTCCGAGATTGTAACACCAATTGCAAAACTGTAGATGATGCAGCATTTCACAAAATCATACTGAGATTAGTGGTTGACTTTGATAATAGCATTTCATTACATGCCTCCCATTCCTAAATGCATTAAGTGCTTTTTATCAGTTGTAAATTTATGGCCAGTCACACTTTTATTAGTATGATTGATGTGGTGTGCATACTACCCTTGTAAAGATGTGCCAGTTTGGACAGCAGTGTCACACCTGTGCTGGTGTGTTATGACCACTTCAGTATTAACAGTGCACCATGGCATCTGTACCCATGGTATCTATACCAGCGTTGAAACCGGGTCACTACTGCTGATCCGGATGACCCACTGACCCGGATGTGACCCGGATTAATTAAAGCCGAGGCGTTCGATAAGAGCTATGTTTCGGCTAGTCTCGAGCGAGCGAACGAGACTACGCTTTGAGCGTTCGATTCGTGTTGAGTAAATATTGCAACTTCAGCCTAGCTGTAGGTTGAAGACCAAAAAAAAAAAAGGTCATCACCTACTAAATATAGCTACCCCTCAGGCTGAGCGCATGTCGGTAACGCGATGAGTGGGCGTGGCTCACGAAAGAGCTACGCGATAGCGTTTATAAGTTTCCACGTCGTCAAACGAACAATTTCGTGTCTCACGTGATCCAATCCGGGTCAGACCCGGATAATTTGTAAACCGGGTCAGACCCGGAGAAAATGTGACCCGGATGACCCGACCCGGTTTCAACGCTGATCTGTACCTATGGTATCTGTGCCATTCCTCACTATATGTGTGCACATACAAGAAATGCTACGTATTTTAAGAAACAACTGATAGGGTAACTGATAGACTGCTGAAACATAGTTTCAGCAACCTATCAGTTGTATCTTAAAATACGTAGCATAATTGTATGTGCACACATAAATTCATATAGTGAGGAATGGCACAGATACCATGGGTACAGATACCATGGGTACAGATGCCATGGTGTAGTAATGCTATATGCACAAACACACATACATGGACATAGCAACTTATTCTTTGAATTGTAATGTGACAGACAGCCAGTCATTAGGCATGGCTACTTTGCTTTGTATGACTACATGTGGTAATTACAGAAGGTGTCAACAAAAACCCCAAAAATTAGTTGGCAACAGCCAAGATTATGTGTGGTGTGCTTAAATTAGCTGTGTGCATGCTCACAAACAGACATACATGTATGAAACCATTCTAGTAGCTTACAAAATGATGAATTGGCTAATTGAGTAGTTTACACTGGCTATTGTAACCTCTCAGTGCCAATTAACTGTTGTGGCACAGTGGAGCATATAGCTACTGTAAGTCAAATGTGAAGTCCTATAAAAATAAAAAGTTGTATTAATCATTAGATTTGATAAGTTGGATTGAATGCTGATCAATAAGTCACTACACAAAAACATGTGTACAAGTGGCTACCTGTGTATATAATTCAAATGCAGTCTCAGAGCATGTAGCTGTCTTTGGCAGCATTCCACCACACTCCCCTAGAACATGCACTCTCATGTACATGTACACTACACTAGAACCCCCTTTTACAAGTTTCTAGACATGCCACTGTAGTGTAGTGCAGTGTATGTGCGTGTGCATGCATTCGTGTTTGTATGAGTGTGTGCTTGCATGTGTGTGTGTGTAGTGTACACTGTGCGTGTTTGTCAGCTTTGTTCTTGACCACATTTTTGCAATGCATTATGCTAACCATAATCTATATATTGTGGGAAATTTTATGTTCACAGAGTTATTGCATAGCATAAATAACTGCTTGACCACACAAACCACACATAGAAATAAGTATTCTTATATGCTATTGTTCTGCAATAATGTGTGTGTGTGTGTGTGTGTGTGTGTGTGTGTGTGTGTGTGTGTGTGTGTGTGTGTGTGTGTGTGTGTGTGTGTGTGTGTGTGTGTGTGTGTGTGTGTGTGTGTGTGTGTGTGTGTGTGTGTGTGTGTGTGTGTGTGTGTGTGTGTGTGTGTGTGTGTGTGTGTGTGTGTGTGTGTGTGTGTGTGTGTGTGTGTGTGTGTGTGTGTGTGTGTGTGTGTGTGTGTGTGTGTGTGTGTGTGTGTGTGTGTGTGTGTGTGTGTGTGTGTGTGTGTGTGTGTGTGTGTGTGTGTGTGTGTGTGTGTGTGTGTGTGTGTGTGTGTGTGTGTGTGTGTGTGTGTGTGTGTGTGTGTGTGTGTGTGTGTGTGTGTGTGTGTGTGTGTGTGTGTGTGTGTGTGTGTGTGTGTGTGTGTGTGTGTGTGTGTGTGTGTGTGTGTGTGTACATGTATACATGTGTATGTATGTGCATATGTGCGTGATCTTCCTTTATCGTTAATGTATGGCAAAAGTTACATTGATATGCATTTGGTGACTATTTTGAAAATTGCTAATTACCACATGTAGCCATACATAACAAGGTAGTTATGTCTAATGGTTCATACATATATCATTGAAATACTACCCTAGCAATTCAGTATTATTGTGAATATACATGTGGGCGGATCCAATGGGAGGGGCACAAACAGGCTAAGTTGTAGGTGGTTGGGGAGAGCCAGATTCTCTTGTTAGTTGCTGCATTTTTGAAGCAGCAAATGATTACCTCTTAGTAGTGTCTCACTGATGATTTTTGCCATTTTGGTCTTTGCAGATGGTTGTGAGGTCGTAAAAGGTTCTGAATGTCTTTAACAACAGCAACACAATAATTAGTTTTAGAGGCGCTTAGTGTGCATAAAGGTGCTGGGAAACAATTTCACAAATAGTTTGACTTTGGCCATGGTTCGCTTTGGTTTCAGATGAATTTGTAATAAATGCTAGTGAAATGTGCATATTTTCATGAGTTCTATAAACTGATATTGGCCTGACAAACTTTAGAATTTTAATCAGAAGTATGGCTGGTTCCTCCACAAGGTTGGGGGGGTGTGCCCCAAATGCCTTATCCTGTATCTACTATTGATACAATTATTTGCTTGAGCCTTAGTCATACAAGTTGATTGTAAACATTTATTTCATGTGTGCATGCTCTAGGGGACATGCATGCATATGCCCCCTCTCCCAGGAAAGTAGATGTTTTGAGTCTGAGACTGCATATACATGTTGTGTAGTAATTTTTTGATCAGTATATAACTTTTTATCAGTTTTTATGGGGTTTCACATGTGACTTGCAATTAGTTATATATTTGTTATAGACTATGCCCCACTGTGCCACAATGTTATAATAGCTAGTGTAAACAGCCTATTCATCATTAAGGTGTCCTATTATGTATAGACCTTCAGCGCTTGTGTTGTAAAGCCTTAATAAATAAATAAATAAATTTTGGAGAGGCTACTAGAATAGTTTCTGTACTTTTTGTACTGGAACATGACATACCTCCACCAACCCCTCCCCCAGGATCTGAGACTGCATTTGGTTACAGGTTTAGTGCAAAAAACGCAGGTAGCTACATGTGTGCATTCAATGCAACCTTTTTGGGGGGGGGCTTCACATAATTATATAATTGGCTACATTTATTATGGACTCTGGCTATATGCAGTATGCCCCACTGTGTCACAACAGTTATGTGGTGCTGAGAGGTTATAAATGATAGTGTAAACAGCCAATTCATCAATGTGTAAGCTACTAAAATGGTTTCATATTTGTAGGCATGCCACACAAGTTCAATTAAAATCTCAACTGAGTTTTCAAAAGGAGGTTTCTGTGGAAACCTTGAAACCACCACAACTAATAGTAATTGTTGACTACATAATTGGCATGCATTGCAACACAAGCTTACCTGCACAGTCAAATAACTTACAGAAACACGACAATACTTGAGTTTTAATTTGTACTATTTTTTAAGCCTTGTAGTAATGACACATAACAATGAGCCAATAGACATAGCTACTTTGCCTTGTATGGCTGCATGTGATAATTAACATATTTTAAAATGGCATATAGCTATAAATGTAACTTTTTCCCTATGTTGACAATAAAGGAAGACCATACACACACACGCACACACACACGCACACACACACGCACGCACACACACTACACACACGCACACACACTACACACACACACTACCACACACACACACACACACACACACACACACACTACACACAAACACACACACACACATACACACACACTACATACACACACAAACACACACACACACACAAACACTACACACACAAACACACACACACACACAAACACTACACACACAAACACACACATGCACAAACATAATATCATTGTAGGGCAATAGTGCCCACTATGCAATAACTCTGTGAATATAAAATTTCCAACAATGTAGTTTAGCATAATGCATTGCAAAAATGTGATCAAGAATAAAGCTGACAAACACTTCAGACACATACACACATCTCAAAGTTTCCACAGAAACCCCTTTTGAAAACAAGTTGGCAACAGCCAATATTATTTGTGGTGTGCTTAAATTAGCTGTGTGCATGCTCACAAATAGACATGCATATATGAAACCATTCTAGTAGCTTACAAAATGATGAATTGGTTTATTGAGTAGTTTACACTGGCTATTAACCTCTCAATGCCAATTAACTGTTGTGGCACAGTGAAGCATATAGCTAAGTCAAATGTGAAGTCCTATAATAATAAAAAGTTGTATTAATCATTAGATTTGATAAGTTGGATTGAATGCTGATCAATAAGTCACTACACAAAAACATGTGTACAAGTGGCTAGCTGTGACCTACATAGCTGTGTATATAATTTTACTCTAAATCTGTTACCAAATACAGTCTCAGAGCATGTAACTGTCTTTGGCAGCATTCCCCCCAGACTCTCCTAGAGTATGCACTCTCATTAATGTACATGTTAGCTACACTTGAACCCCCTTTTACAAATTTCTAGACATGCCACTGTAGGATAGTGTAGTTTAGTGCAGTGTGTGTATGTGCGAGCGTGCATGTGCATGTGTGTGTGTGTGTGGTGTGTGCATGTGTACGTGTGTACGTATGTGTATGTGTGTGTATGTGTGCGCGTGTGTGTATGTGTGCGCGTGTGTGTGCATGTGTGTGACAAACTGCATGTTTACTGATTATGTAAATATTACCAGATAACTGTATAATTGTGCAATCTGAAATGTCAAGTGTGATGCACATAACAGTGGACAAATGTAATAGTGTTGTTGAACAAATCACTGTAATTACTACATACAGCCACACAAAGCAAATTAATGGTTGACTGTCTGTTATTACAAGTCAAACAATAACCCGTACAGTGTTACTTGTGTATCAAGGACATCTTGGGACCAACCAATAGTGTTCTGAATATCAAAGTGTTCTGATTTTCCAAGTGAGTTTACATGCTAAGGCATACCTTGGGACCATTACCATCACTGCACCATGGTATCTGTACCCATGGTATTGGTGCTGCTATATGAATTTATGTGTAATCTGTATGTGTGCATGTACTAGAGATACTACATATTTTAAGAAACAACTGATAGGTTGCTGAAACTGTGTATCATCTCAATGTTTATCACATATACATGGAAGTTGATTCATGATGATGTCATCTCACGATGTCACCTCACTGATGTCACAATTTCCTGTTTGGAACAAGTATAAAAGAATGTTTGTTTTGCCTTACCTGGTTACTTTCAAAGACTGCAAGAGCTGAAGGATGATGATCAATATTGTAACATGCACTATATTGTGCATGTTTGCAGTATACATCACTGCAGCAGACAAATACAAGAGAACGGGATCATGTGATGTGAGTAATTACCAGATATATTAGCTGTAAATTCATAAGTATGAAGTTCATATTGATGGTATGCCTCCTGCAATTATATAGTATGATGCTTGTATCTAAGTAACTGCAGAAGTCATAGCGAATTTCAAACTTCTAAATTATAGTGTTTACTTTAGTGACTGGTGAAACTAGTAGTAATGTGTAATGCTGTAAACTGCCCTCTTTCCAATACAGTTTGCTGAAGAATGCATGTACAAGTACACTGCAACACAACATAACTATGGAGAAGAGGATCGAGAAGAGATTGAACTTTCTGCAGATGTCAACTGGCACTGTGACAGCAGTATGGTCTATATATAATAATGCACCATCATTTTTATTCTTTCCAAATAAGGAGACTTTATAAATATGCTCTGTTTATCTATAGATAGATTTGTAGAAAGTAAACCAACTAGTTTAAACTTAAATTTAAATGTTGGAATATGACAAATTTAAGATCAACAGCAAAAGCAAAAAACAATTTCAGTACATTAAACCATTCTAGAAATGTATGTCAAACCCTTTAATGCATATCTCTATACTTGAACTCAATGAATATATGGTAGAGACTACAGAAAAAATTATTGTTAGGTCTACAAATTAATGTGGGATTGTGTAGCAATAATCTCTGCATATATTTATCAGTGTTTTTCTACTATATTACCATCAGACAGGGTATTACCGTATCCACTGAGACCAAATAAAGATCTATGGTGTACCAATTCAAATGTTAGGCTTTAAAGGGTTTTCCATTGTAGTCCTAGAATGCATGGCTAAATAGTTAGATTCCTACATCTCAGTTTGTTCTGATCTCAAATTTTAAACATTACTATATAATTACGTATGTATTAAGCAGGAGCTTTGTGGTTTACTCATACTCAGGTGGTAGTTTTGGCTCACAATCAGCTAAGGAATTCTGTTTCACCATATACAGTGCATCAATCAGAATTTCAGTTGCCAAGTATGTTGCACTATTTGTACTGTTTAAGTAAATTATAATTTTCTACATAATCATTTGTTTATGTGTTAATTGAGCATTCATTTTCACACTGTTTCCCCAGTTAGCATTATGGCTGGGTAGACTGTTTCTCTAGTTAACCGCACCATATCCCCATTAATACAGCCGGGTAGACTACTTCACCAGTTAACACCAGGTCACCATTAATACAGCTGGGTAGACTACTCCTATAGGTAACACCAGCTAGGTCCCCATTAATACAGCTGGGTAGACTACTTCCCCAGTTAATCCCAGGTCACCATTAATACAGCTGGGTAGACTACTTCACCAGTTAACACCACGTCACCATTAATACAGCTGGGTAGACTACTTCCCCAGTTAACACCAGGTCACCATTAATACAGCTGGGTAGACTACTTCACCAGTTAACACCAGGTCACCATTAATACAGCTGGGTAGACTACTTCCCCAGTTAACACCAGGTCACCATTAATACAGCTGAGTAGACTACTTCACCAGTTAACACCAGGTCACCATTAATACAGCTGGGTAGACTACTTCCCCAGTTAACACCACGTCCCCATTAATACAGCTGAGTAGACTACTTCACCAGTTAACACCAGGTCACCATTAATACAGCTGGGTAGACTACTTCCCCAGTTAACACCAGGTCACCATTAATACAGCTGGGTAGACTACTTCCCCAGTTAACACCAGGTCACCATTAATACAGCTGGGTAGACTACTTCACCAGTTAACACCAGGTCCCCATTAATACAGCTGGGTAGACTACTTCACCAGTTAAAACCAGGTCCCCAGTAATACAGCTGGGTAGACTACTTCACCAGTTAATACCAAGTCACCATTAATACAGCTGGGTAGACTACTTCCCCAGTTAACACCAGGTCACCATTAATACAGCTGGGTAGACTACTTCACCAGTTAACACCAGGTCCCCATTAGTACAGCTGGATAGACTGAATCCCCAATTAATGCCACTGACTCTCCATTAAAATTGTTTACGCATGTACAACTGGATAGACATATACTTCCCAGTTATCCTGGGTAAACTGTCTCACCAGCCCAGTTAACACTAGTTGTATATGTAAGTCCCCATAGCTGCATGGGTAGACTACTTCCCTAGTTGCGCCATCATGTCCTTATTAATAGACAGCTGACCATATTTGTTTGTAACGGTAAAGGGGGAATTGGTTCCATATTTGACCACTTGGAGGGGTGGTGTTTTTACTGATTTGTTCATATACTCTAGATAGTACCTTGTCCTTGAGCTGGGCTTTTTTAATGGTGTTCACATCCATTGGTGGGATGAGTCCAACAAGGTCTTTGAGAAAGAGCATCGGCATTATCATTGAGAGAACCTGGGCGGTGTACCAGGGTAAAGTCAAATCCTCTGAGCTCTAGCGACCAGCGTTCAAGGCGTTGAGAGTGAGCCTTGCTGGATTTGGAGGACTCCAGCCATTCTAATGGTTTGTGGTCAGTCTGTATAATAAAATGAGCACCAATAAGATAATGTTTAAACTTACGCACAGCCCATACAATTGCTAGGCACTCCTTCTCTATTGTAGCATAGTTCTTTTCAGGGGAAGATAGAGATCGGCTGGCAAACTCTATCACTGTTCCACATTCCGTGGAGAGGACTGCCCCAAGGCCAGTGTCAGAGGCATCTGTTGTCAAGATGAACTTGTCATGTTTAGTTGGGTAGGACATTACTGGTGGAGATGTCAACATCAGTTTCAACTTTTCAAAGGTCTGTTGGTGTGTGGAGTTCCAGGAAAATTGCACCTTGGTCCCAGTTAGATCACTCAGGGGAGCAGCTATATCTGTAAAGTTGGGAACAAATCGTCGATAGAAATTTGCCAGGCCCAGAAATGAGCGCACCTCCTTGGATGATTTTGGAATGGGCCACTCCATGATGGATTGTGTCTTCTCTGGTGTGGGACTGACACCATCGCCTGAATAGTTAAAACCCAGATGAGAAATGTTACTCTTACCAAAGAAGCATTTGGATCCTCGTAGCGTAAATCCAGCATATTGAAGCCTGCTCAGGACTTGCTTTAAGTCACTGGCATGTGTCTTCATGTCTGTCGAGTATATGATACAGTCATCCACATAGTTATCGACACAGTCTTTACATTCCTTGAGTACTTCATCCAGACCTCGCTGGCATGTCTGAGTTGCACCTGTAAGACCATAGGGCATGACAGTAAACTCCCATAGGCCATATCCCGGACCAGGGCAGAAAGCTGTTTTCTCTACTTAAGTACTTTCCATGGGGAATTGCCAATAGGCACTCCTAAGATCAATTTTTGAAAATACTGTCTTATTTGCAAGCTTTTGCTGTGGGCCATCTGCTCTGGGGACCGGGTACGAGTCTTTCTTGGTAACCTTATTAAGCTGCACAAAGTCTACACAAATACGGACCTCACCATTAGCTTTTGGTACATATACAGCAGGGGCACACCAGGGGCTGTTACTTGGGCGGATAATGCCTTCTTCTGCCATTTCCTGTAGCTGGGTATGTACACGGTCTGCAAAGTGAAAAAGAATTCGTCGTGGTGGTAATCTTACAGGCAGTGAGTTACCTGTATCAATGAAGTGCTGTGTAACATTGGTCTGTCCAAGGGATTGGTTGAAAATTTGGCTATGTTGCCTCAGAATTGGTTCCAGGGACTGGTGAAAGTCAGTTGGAAAGTCCAGTTCATTTCCTGAGGAATCAGTTTTGTAGGGTATGGCTTGTGGAAATTCAGTGTCAAGTGTCAGTGTGCAAATGCTTGAGGATCGAAGTGTCAGGTTTCCTTGCAAGGCAGGAAACTGCTTGCTAATAAAGGTGCCATGGCTGAAATCAATTGTGATGGTATTGTTCATTAGAAAGTCACACCCAAGAATAGCTGGAGCAGACAGGTTGTCAACAACTATGAAAAGCTGGTCAACCTCAAGACCACCCAGGCGGACCTTCAAGGTGGCTGTGCCCACTGGTGAAATATTTCTACCATCTGCATTGATTAGCTTCATGGGTGTGGCCAGTTTCATTTCTTGTGGTGTAACAAAATCCTTGTGTATTACTGAACAGGAAGCACCAGAATCCAGCAATATGTCAATATTATGATCGTTCACTGATCCTTGTGTGTATGCAGCTTTGTGTCTGATGATGTCTGACTGACAGTGCAGGCACTATCTGAATTGGTCGAGCATCTACTTGTGGCCGGGAACACCCCATGCTCGAAATTTTGAGGTGCTCCCTTGGTAGTTTCCCTGATCAGAGTTCCAACAGTTGCGTGCCAGGTGGCCTCGTCTGCCACAGTTGTAGCACTGGACTTGGTTTCTAGGTCTTTTGTTGTAGCCTCCATCAATATTCTTCCCCAAAGCCGCCATCTGTTGAGAGACTTGTGAACAGCCTCTTCAAGTTTATTTAATCGATCAGTGGGGCCAGAAAGCTGGCTGGCCTGCTCCATCTTCGTCTGGTCAGCGCGAGAGAACATTAAACACAGTTCTTTGGCCTTTGCGATCGTTTCCCGGTAACTGACTTTAGGGAGTAGTTTTAACTGGAAAGAAATTCTCTCAGGAAGAGCGCTTATCAGATAAAGTCGTAGCTCAGTAGTTCTAACTGCACCCTCAAGTCCTGGTGCGGCTCTGTCTAACAACTTCTCGATATCTCGTGCAAGCTCATCCACACTTTCAAGTCCCTCTCGATATCGTCACTGGGAGAGCTCATCTCTTGCTCTCATTCTCTCTTCATCACTGTCTGGGGCCAGCTGAGCTAACATTGCAGACTTCAGGTGATCGTACGAGTCAGTCTCGGCTTCTGTCAAGGAGTCAAAGATGGCCCAGGCACGGCCCTTTAGGAGAGTAGGCACTCGGAGGAGTTTCTTCGCTGCATTCCAGTCATTCGCGGCAGCGCACACTTCAAAGTGCTTGAACCAAGACTTGGCATCGTCACCTTGTAGTGGTTCGGGAAGAGCAATCCCAGTTCCTGTCGCCATGTCCCGGGTTTCGGCACCAATGTAACAATTCAGGAATAAGCAACTCAACTAACTTTAACAGCACACCAACAAAACCAATTACAACTACAATATCACATGACACAATAGTTACGTCATCAATAACAGTTCATTAATTACGGTCAGTCATTACAGTACTTCAAATCATACTGAAGGCACTTTTGGGTTTGGTTATATATATATAGCGCAAATCTTCATGATCCCTAATTTATAGTGCTATTGATAACTGCTCAACTCCCAAACAACTCAGTGTTTTGTACAACCCAATGGTCTATAGTGGGGCTTTATATTGACATGAGAATTTTTCTAGCTGATTTGTATGCAATATTATTATATGTATAGTGACACAATGAACTACACATCTGATGATCTACAGCAATTATTAGTAGATGAACTCCAAGGAGAGTTCTGTTATATACAGACATCTGATGGGAAGATTGTGTCTGTACACTATGGAACAACAGAAAATCATGAGGCCATTAATATTAAGAGGAGCATTGCTAGCACATTCCAGGCAAACTTTAAAAGTGAAGAGGGAGATGTTGAAGAGTCCGATGCTGGCTCTATCCATACCTCACATTACATGTAAGAAATGCATTATACACATTATACAATTATCTCTTTACTAATATATAGATTTGACAAAGAATCTGATGATGTGAAATTCACTCGAAAAGTTGGGACAGGTGACCTCATTAAAATGGCAGGTCAAGCACCACAAAATTCCTTAGTATATGATAAAGTTGAAGAATCTACATTTACTGGTTCAATCTTACAAGAGTCACATGGAGCAATGAAGATAAAATTTGACTTTGGATCTGCTGCAAATGAAGATGATAATAATTATTATGATGATAGCAGCACTTATGACAATACCACTGATTTTGGTAATCAGTTTCAATCTAATGGAACTTACACTATTGAAAAGGTTTCCTGTCAAAAAAGAAGCAAAAGAGATGTAGTATTTGCTGACCTGACAGCATCTGACATTGAAAGAGGAAGCCTTTTAGCAGTCATTGATATAGGTTAGTACATTAAAATGTGTTGATGACATGTATCCAAGTGAATATTATGGTGTGTCTTCTACATGTGTATAGCTAAGTTTGGTCAGTCTAGAATTAGAAAGATAAGAGATACAATCCCATCTGTTGCTGGACTGTTTGAAAGACTTCACAAGAATCCTACTGATCCTGAATTAGGTAAATTACTTATGTGTGTGGAAATGATTGCAATCTTCACACACTGTTAGCTAATATAGTGAACAGCTTCAGAGAGCTACTGGCATTGGAGGTAAAATATGGCACTCCATCACACCACACACCAGCAATTGACCAATTGATAGAGTATTATAAGAAGGTACATGAACTGTAGTATGTACTGGATCATTATTTTGGCATAAATTGTGCTAGATAACATTATCTGACAAGCCAAAAAGTATGGAAATGAGAAAACTGATATATTCCTTCCTGGCCATTGATGGTAGCTTGAGATCACAACAGGTATAACTGTGGAAGATATCATCATACATTATCATACACAATACTGCTAGCTAGTCTCAACAATAAACACATAATTTTATTATTGCAGATACTGGGGTCACTACTAACAAAGAGTATGGGAGAAGATGAACGAGGCATCTTATTGCATCAGTTGGCTCAGATTAGTAATGCTGGACCTGAACTAGTAGATACTGTCATCAATATCAACCCATCCAATGATGACGGTCTACTGCTGGTATTAGGAGCACTAGCTAGAAACAATGACCATGCTATTCAGAATGTTGTAGTTGGTGAACTTCTTAGGAGACTTGACACTGTTAAATCATCTACCAATAACACTGAATTGATCATTCTCTTAAATTATGCTCTCGGTAACACTGGCTCTAAATTAGCCATTGATGCTTTACTGTCCAGTCTTGATCATGATGACATTGACACACAGATTTCTGTTATTAGGGGACTTGGTGTTCACCTTGATCAACCAAAAGTGCAGAATGCTTTGATCATTTTACTGAATGGAACTGAAGAAGATAAAGTTCTGGAAGAGGCTTTAGTGATACTAAAAGATGCATTCAATGATAAAATACTAGTCAATCCCAAAGAAGACTTACTGGACACCATAGTGAAGACTGCTGTTAAGCTAGAGAACCCCAACCTGTATGAATTACTCATCCAATATCTTACACTGGTCGGTACTGATAGAGCACAACAACACATCAACACATTAAGAAGACAACACAACTATGGACAAGTTGTGCACGATCAAGCAAGCAGGATTAAGCGAGGCTTTGATTGGGATGAATCCAATTCTAACTATGACACAGTAGCAAGCTATTCAGAACGCAGAAATGATGTCAGAGACTATCCCTCTCACCTAGCATACATATGGGGTAAATCATTAGGTACCAGCAAAATGGAAATGAAAATAGGGGCCGGTGCATTTGCTGGGTCATACTGGACTGACTCAAATAAACGTCTCAAGTTTTTTTCAAAATTTAAAATCAAAGGTGATGTGTTGGGTAGAAAATTCGATTTAGTAGACATTGAATTTGCTTATCGGACATCTAATTCTACTCTGTTTATAAGGAAGTATAGGAAAATACTGGGATTAGATGTGTACCATATTGACAGTAGCATAGATCTTGAATTTTGTTTACAATCAGTGAAAATCCCTTTATGGAGTGGAAGTGGCCAGACTGCATTTAATTACCGCAAGGGTTACTATGTTTACATATCAACTATTTACTTTTACCTTCGAGGAATACTCAGTGGCAGTGCTGGTGCTACTCTTTGTTTTTCTCCATTGGAGATGCTTGGATGTCTTGATATGAAGGCTTCTGTAACTCTGCAAGTCAATGGAGGAGGATCTGCTAGTCTTTTGGTAAGCATCATGTATCAGTTGCGAACAGGTAACGTTTGGCTTATTTGTAACCAGTCAACATTGAAATTTAAAAAATTGGAGAATTTGATTCAGTAAAATGCTATTTATTTACCAAAACTTTCCTGCTGCATGGTACTTTCAAACATACTGTATTATGTATATGAATCATTCCTATATAGAGCACAATACGTGGAGGAATTGATGTACGGGCACGACTGGGATATTATCTGGAGCCATCTGCATGTGTCCAAGGATCCCTTGTGGATAAAACCAAACCTTTTGAAGTTTGTCTCTCCCTTTATCATGGTCATCCTTACAGCTATATTTACATTGAGCCATGGTACCAGTCAAAAACAATCACCTTTGAAGGCGGAGGATGGGTAATTATTATTTAGCTTTTATTGTATAAATTGTATGCTCTATGTTATGCAGCTATCGGTACCTAAACCTCGCATTAGATGGAGTGGTACAAAATCATGGGGTGAATATGGGTGGAGCACATCAAGCCCTAGATCTCTGTTAGTGGAAAAATGTATAAAACCAGATTTGGCAAAGCTAGCACAAAAACTAACTGGATAAAATGAAGGAGAAGAAACAATCAAGTTTTATAACAGTCAATTTAGAACTTTAAGAACAGCATAGCAATTTCCAGTATTCATAGCTGCACCTCCCTAACATGTACAATCAATGTTATAGAAACTTTTAATAGTTAATTAATTATGAAATGAATTAGTAATTAGTTAATTATAATTTTGTGGGTCACATCAAAATGATTAAGTACAGGTTGGTTGAATAACTAAATTATTGGAATTACTTTAAAGGGGGTTGTGGGCTAACAGGAACTCCCTTCAGTTTGCTATAAGTAAATACGTTTTTAAGTGTGTTATGAGGTGCAAGCACCTGATACAACACAAAATTCAGTTTTAAGTACAGCGAAATTATAAACTTCAGTAGAGGGATGATGGACTTGTGACAAGTGTATACTGCTTAATTAGGTCCTTTGGCCACTAGTCAGTGTCATCCTAATTTCTGTAGACGGAGAGTATTAGACTTTAAGAGTATAACTAGAACAGACTTGGAGAGTATAACTAGTACAGACTTGGAGAGTATAACTAGTACAGACTTGGAGAGTATAACTAGTACAGACTTGGAGAGTATAACTAGTACAGACTTGGAGAGTATAACTAGTAGACTTGGAGAGTATAACTAGTATGGACTTGGAGAGTATAACTAGTACAGACTTGGAGTGTATAACTAGTACAGACTTGGAGAGTATAACTAGTACAGACTTGGAGACTATAACTAGTACAGACTTGGAGACTATATAACTAGTACAGACTTGGAGACTATAACTAGTACAGACTTGGAGACTATAACTAGTACAGACTTGGAGACTATAACTAGTACAGACTTGGAGACTATAACTAGTACAGACTTGGAGACTATAACTAGTATGGACTTGGAGAGTATAACTAGTATAGACTAATTCCTTTTTCTGTTACTTTAACAAAGACTCATTATATGACTAATAATAGTTAATTTGTGTATTATGTAATTTTATTGCTTTGTATTTTTGTCATGTCTTGTATGTTTTTCAGTTTTGTATTTGTATATCTGTATGTGTTTCTGTGTACTCTGACATGGAAAAACGACTATGCCAAGTATTATGAGTTTAAACAAAAAATCAATCACTTAATCAATAAAATAGGACAAGTTTTATATTAGATTTCAGTTTTGGTGAAGACTGCACTCCTATAGACCATTTCATCCAATAGTTATGACTGGAAACACCTTTGGTTAAAGAAATTCCAGCAATGCAGTATAGGGAACAGTAAATGATTAAGACTTCCTTAAGGAAATTTGTAACAGTGGAAAGGGAATACAGCAAGAAGGAAAACTAAAATGCTTATACAAGAAAGTAAAATAGCAAAAACTGCTTGCACATAGCAGGCCAATATCATACAGATCTTGTCACACCTGCAACATAATATAATGAATCCAATGATTTACTTGAAGAGTTAATTAATAGCAGTGCATAATTTAGAAGTATTGCTCACATGAGACTATTCTAATAATAGTGAGCTAACTCTTTGGCAAGGTAATTGAATTAAATAGTTAGTGTGATGCACATGTGCATGTGTATTATACTGCTATCAACAATCAATTACAGGGGCTAAAAGGGGGGCTAGTTGTGGCCCAAAAGTTTGACTTTTGGCTAGTTGTAAATGATGGTTGGGTTAATTGTAAAATTTAGACAGAAAAGCATAAACTTATGTGTTACACATCTTAAACCTTTCAGTTTACTACAGAGGCGTAGCTAAGGGGGGGAAAGGGGAGGCATTTGCCCCCCCATCACTAAATGATTTTTTTTAAACCTTCGTCACAAGTTTACCAGTATTAAACTGACACGCAAATGACTGTAAATTATGTACACCACTACGCGGTATCACCAGGGGTTGCTAGTGAATGCGCACACACAACATTCAACTCGCTCGTGAATCCATCGAACGAAAATATTAGAGACATACTTCTATATTTAGCCTAGATTACTCGCGTGATAGAACATTTTTGAATCTAAAAAGAGTGACCCGCTTCTCCGCGGCAGGAGTCACAACTCACAAGTGACAAAGGAGACCAAATGACGCTACGAACCTACTGCCTACGAGATGATAAAGTGTTAGCTAAATAAATGTACCAAGTTTATTTTATCGAGTCGATCACACTGGACCTTTGTACGTACGGCAGTGCAGTCTGTTTTTACTTTGTCAGTCAGTCAGTCAGTCAGTCAGGTGGATCAGTCAAGCTTACAAGTTCTGCTAGCAAGACAGGTGGGATTTCGTGCAATACATAGCATTTGAGTGAAGTGAGTGAATACGTCATCCTGTCAGCAGTGTGCTAGGACTGCAGCACAGGCTGTGGCTAACGTAAAGTAACCTGTATTTGCACTAAAGTATTAGCTCTACGGGACTGTGGATGAATTTGTTGGAGTACAGTTGTGGCACGTGCGATGATGCTCGACGAATATAGCTACCTCGATTGGAGCAGTCAGTACTGAAATAGTTACGTAGCTAGTTATTTAAGCTGTAATAATACAACACCGTATGTTGGCTAGCCCACCATTGGGTCATTAGCCTTTTTTGCAATCATGAATGATTTTGAGTGTTTCGTGGGGGCATGCCTGCCCCTCCATCACCTTCTGGCTAGCTACGCCCCTGGTTTACTACAATTAAGGCTTTAATTGACTAAAAGCATCTCAAGATCCAATCTTGAGATGGATATTTTCAAAAATATTCCAATTAATGGTCTACTCTCTGATTAAAAATTACCTTACAATCAAACTAGTTTAAGTTCTCTTTCTTATAGTCCACTATAAAATAAAATTGCTTTAAGGTTACGGGTTAGGCGCTTAATAATAGGTTATTATTTTCCGATGTGCGATAATGGTTGGTGCAATATTGGCACGAAACTCGAGAAGGTCGTTAACTTTAAAGCATTGTATAGCCACGTGATAATAGCAGAGGAATCGTACAAAGTGAGTGTTAATAATTTACTGCGGAAGGTAGTCAAGCGTAAAATTAAGTCCCCGCAATGTGGTTGAACTGGCGTTTAGCGCTACTGCTTAATGTGGTTATTATTCATCAAAAATAGCAGCTGTCAGCCCATTAGCACTAGTTTTTTATAGCAGTGTCAATGGGTGGTTATATTATCTAGGTCCTGTCGTGGAGACTTTATGGGAAAACTGACTAGAAGCTGGTTAATTATCGTATCTTTCAAGGATAATGGCAATTAGTTCTGCTACGGAAATACCGCGAGTGCACTACAGTGCTGTTACAATCGGATAACAACTCAATTCGTTCGTGACGACCTAGAAATCACTAAGTAATAGCTTATTAATGCTGAATATCATGATCTGGCTTCCCATGAAACCTGGTTTTTGATGAATAGCAACTCAACAGTTTCGCTGTTTAGTACCTGCATTTCTGTACAAGCGCATCCCTTGTTGAGTGTATCGCCGCTTTTGGTATTTCTTGTACGTTAATATACCATGTTATTTTAGTGCGTTCTTCCATGCAAAACGGTTAAAACAGATCTATAAGCAAAGCGCCTACAAAATTATTTAATGGGTAACCCGTAACCTTAAAATAATAATCCCATATACATTGTGTTTATAGTAGTATGTACCACTCTGCGTGGGTAGTTCAAAGGCACCGCCAGTGCCATAATTTGTATATTGCATGGCTGCAGACCGCAGCGAGTGCATTATAACTTATAACGCAGTCGTTGCGGTTTGGTAGACCACAACGAGTGCATTATAAGTTATAATGCACCGACCGCAGTGCAATATACAGATATTGCACTGGCTGCGGTTTTGTGCAGCATAGCACAAGTGCCGGTGGCGAAGACCACTACGACACCTCACCTAATAGGTGGAAAGACACTTCACAGATCACTCGAATTCTTTTATAGCCTGACATGTAAAGGTCGATTGTGGGCCATAACGTCACCAATACGTATAATGTTTACAAGCAACCAATGGCAATCGAAAAAGCCAACACGTGTGGCCACAACTCTAGTCTACATATATATAAACGT
The DNA here is from genome assembly GCF_963678975.1 of Dysidea avara. NCBI lineage: Eukaryota > Metazoa > Porifera > Demospongiae > Dictyoceratida > Dysideidae > Dysidea > Dysidea avara. Next base: position 25,783,519 of record NC_089282.1, on the reverse strand, counting down.
ACTTATACACCTTACTAGTCTGATGCCATCTTAGCCCAGATTAAACTGTAGTCCACTTTGACAATGACTCAATAAAACAAATATATTTTTTTACCCACGGTATGATGGGCCGCTGGGTCTACCTGATGAGAACCATTCCAAACATTAGTTCTTTACTTCAGCCATTAGAGGATGCTATAAGACTCAAACTTTTTCCTTCTATCACTGGACATGTTGCATGCGCCACCGGTGAACGTGAGTTGTTCTCTCTGCCATGTCGTTTCGGTGGGCTCGGTATGGGTGACCCTACAGCTTTCTGTGAATCTCAGTTTGATGCTTCCCTGCGAATTACTGCACCATTAAAAGACTTGATTATTAGTCAGGTAGCACATGCTCATCCCCCAGATACTCGATCCATCAAGGCTCAGGTTCACCAACACCGGCGTGAGGCTTCTAAGAAACGGGCTCTTGAGATCAGAAATGGTCTCTCTTCACAGCTTCAAAGAGCTATTGATCTGAATAGTGAACCTGGAGCCTCTTCTTGGCTTCTGGCTTTACCACTGCAAGACCAGGGTTACCATCTGACAAAGCAGGAGTTCTGGGATGCTCTTCACCTGCGTTATGGATGGACTTTACTGAATACTCCTAGCCACTGTGTGTGTGGCTCGCCTTTCACTGCTGATCATGCAATGATCTGTCGACATGGTGGTTTGACTTTTTTTCGCCACAACGACCTGCGTGATACAACTGCTGAATTACTTTCAAATGTTTGTACTAATGTTGCAATTGAGCCACCACTTCAATCCCTGAGTGGCGAAGAACTTACCCCTCGATCAGCTAACTGCCAAGATGATGCCAGGGCTGACATTCATGCACGCGGATTTTGGGGGCGGCGGCAAAGTTCCTTTTTCGATGTAAGAGTTTTTCACCCAAACGCACAAAGCTACCGCAATGTTTCGATACCACCTGTGTATAGGCGTCATGAGATGCAGAAGAAGAGGGAGTATGGTGACCGTGTCCGTGAGGTGGAGTTTGCATCTTTTACTCCATTGGTGTTTGCCACAACTGGGGGCATGGGAAAGGAAGCCATCACATTTTATCGCCGGCTTGCTGACCTCCTTTCCAAACGTAGTGCTTTATCATACAGTAGTACTTTGGCGTGGATTCGCTGTACCCTGTCTTTCTCCCTGTTGAGGTCAGCGACAATGTGCATCCGTGGAAGCCGCTCCATCTCTTTTAGATCACCAGATGCTTCCCCGGAAATGGGCCTAACAAATGGCCCTAGGGACTTTTAGATGTCCCGCTTTTCAGTTCTTGTCCAGCACGTTTATCTCTTGTGCTGGGGGTGGTAGGAAAGGGCATTACATCTAGCCCGGGAAAAAAATAACAAAAATATATATATATTCTAAATAATACTAACCTTTACGTTCGATTGTGGTAACCAGTTTTGTCATGCCACCAGATTCGAGTTTAGCCAGTGTGAATAGTAAGAATTAGACTAGTATCGTTTTGTAGTTAGGTTTTGTTTACTTAAACCGTCTATTTAGCTGCTTTTTTTCGCTCGAGAGAATCACTATGGCGATTAGTCTGGTGCTTAGTCTATATGGCGATTGAGTGATCACGCTGGCATGCTGAGCACTACATGATGAGAGTCGAACAGCGAATGCAGGTTAGTGATATAATCCATAGCGTACTAGCTTTCAATATCTCAGGTGGCTGCAGGGGGAACGTCATCGCAACGTCCAGCTTGGTTACCCACAATCGATGTTAGAAACCTGGCCTTTATAAGTGTTACAGCTGTCTTGTGAGACTCTCCCCACCTATTAGGTGAGTGGTACATAACAGTTATACAACGTGCACTCGTGCTCTGCCTGTATAAATGCACTTGCCTTCGGGCGGGTTTTACTCTTTTCACCACCTTTCATAACCCTTACGTAATATTAAGCTCAAAAGCATCCAGACTTCCTACTGTAGTTGTTGCTCTCTCTCTTCGACTTTAGGGCACGCATCTAGTAATTGCCGCGAGTAGTCGACCTTAGGGGATGCGTCCAGTAGTTGCCGCGAGTAGTAGACCTTAGGGGAAGTGTCCAGTAGTTGCCACAAGTAGTAGACTTTAGGGGAAGCGTCTAGTAGTGTTAGCGTTAGGGTTTGAGTTTAGTTTTGGTTTCTTCTTCTTCTTACTATATACAGCTAATTTCGTTAGTCACATTTATAAGATACAAAAGAAGGGAATCAAGGGAGCTAGCAGCGGTAGCATAATTGGTAGCACACTGGACCATCACACTGGGATCCTGGGTTCGATCCCTCTTCAATACTGCACTTTTTTTTCTCGCCTTTTTGGTTCACCGTTTTTTGTCTAAGTTCTGTAGGGTTATGAAATAGGGTGAAAAGAGTGATACCCGCCTTCGGGCCTGACGGCCCTCAGGCTCGTGTGACATTCACATAGAATTATTCCTTTAAGAAACTAAAGTCTATAGTATGTTATAACGTCATTGAACAAGCATGGTGGATAACATTATGTGCATAGTACATAACACACTTATGGTTGTAGCTAAGCTAATTGTACGTGTGTGGCTACTTATAAAGTTACTATCAGCAATTCTCATGGCTGGTTTTCTGCTTTAAGTTTGTCATCTATGAGTTCATTCAAATCTTTTATTTTCATTCCTTTAACTTCTGCTTGCAGTGCTAGACGAATAAATACTATGTGCAGCTCTGACTGTAGTACTTGCTCCGTGTCCTCTTCACTGTAGTACCTTAAAGGCTGCCTTATGGAAAAGTCATTAGTCAAGAAATATTCCAAAAATGTCTGGCTAAATGGTGCACGATGTTGGTATACTACATAAGCATCATTTTTTGAAAAAGATTTGCTACCATCACCTAAGAAAACCCCAACACGTGCATAAATAAAACCATTAGGCTTTAATGGTAATGGAAATCTTTTGTTGAAGAGCATAAGATGGGGTGAAACATCTAAAACTGGTGAAGGTGGCAGTTGACCCAAAGTGTAAGTGTCTTGACAAGTTTTACTGCAGAACTTCATGAGCAGCATACTGGGGTGACTGGTGTTGTAACTGGAGAAAGATGGCTTCAAGCAATTGCTGCAACGCTGGTCACAGTACCAACAGCGCTTTTCACAAACCAGATCATATGTGACAGCCCTATAGTGACATTCATTCACAAATCTAATTATATGATATCAGAGCATTTAGCTATGCAGTGCATATAGACCATTTACAGTACGTGGGAGCCATACAAGCATAAAATAACAAATTGTAGTGAAAAATTATGTGTTTACATGTACATATGTATGTTCGTTATGCGTGTGTGTAGTGTGTGTGTGTGTGTGTGTGTGTATTATGCATGCATGCATATATGTATGTTGACCATGGTATATAAAAAGATAAGACATATTGTTACTCACCATTTAAGGTAAGAATGATGAATGACAGTGTGGTATGTTTTAAGCCCTTTCATTTTCAAGAAATGAGGCAATGCTCTCTGGATACAAGTAAAAGCATTTAGATGTTTTTCCATGTCATGCAAAAATATTTTTGGGTTTTGATCTTGTAGTAGTTCAATAGGGCAAAGGGTATCCGGTGATATGACATACCCGAGACTAACAGTGAGCCCAGGTTTTACGCACAACATAAGGACGTAAGGTTTCAGAGGATTGTCTCCAGATACAAGGAACAGGGTCCCTTCATAGCTGTCATTTCTATCTGTTTTGCCCTGAAATGTGCCGTGGAAAATAATAGAGTAATTTTCAGGAAGAATTACCAGATCTTTTTCATAATCAATTTCCATGCCTTTGGGCAGCAAATTTATATTCTGTGGATTCTCTGATGAAAAATGATTGGTAAGTTCACCCTTCAAAATTTTATCAAAGTCATATTCCAATGCTGGTAGTGTTCCATATGTTTCCTTTGCAAGTTCAGAAGGTGGAATTTCACTATCACTGGGATGAAGTGTTTTATGAAGAGTATAAACTGTTGCTTTGTCTATTTCTAGTAAATTCTTTTGTGAGACCACTGCCAAGCCATCTAAAACACTAGTCACACCTTTGGGAATCATCTTTTTCCGAAAGCTTTCTGAAGGAATTCTAAATTTTCCACCTTCAGGACGTATAATGCATTCATCTGCAATAAGCGTAGAGTCAGCTGGCTTAAACAAAACAAGGAAATTAAAAATGCCAATTCTAGACAACAAAAAATGAGCATACGAAACTGTTTGCTTTCCGGTTTTCAAACTTTTGTTTGTTAGAGCAAAAACAAAAGGTGCATTGTGCAAGTTGCCAATGAAACCAGCACCGGTGCTAGGGATGTTAGGACTAACAAGAAGATAAATGCAAGGTTTTTCAAGATCTTCCATTAAACTCTTAGTGAGTAAAAGCTTTCGACATTGTATGAAAAGTGTGTATATTTCATCTTCATTTATGAAAGAAGTAATGGCCTCATTGATAAGACTTCTAAAGACAATTCCAAGTGCAAAACGATACAGCCATTCACCGTAGTCAATGATCATTTCTTCACTTGGCTTTTGATAGTTGCGCACATCATAAACTTTGCGAAAAAACTTGGATACAAAATAAGCCTCCCCATCCTTGCAAAGAATTCCCTCACAATTTTGACAGAATAGCCATTTGACTATCGTGTGTGGAGACTTCATTTCACCATCTTTGAAAAATGAAATGTTGAATATTCATTTAGTCTGAGTTTCTGGTAAGCCAGTAGCAAAAGCTCTGAGTATGGCATCTGGACAAAGATGACTTCGCAGTAGTTTGGATTTCTTTCGACAAAGCAAACAACGTGCGATGTCTTTGAGGCCATTGGTGTGACACACAAGATCGATAATACTGATATCTAAAAACCGTAAACCTTCTTCATCTGCTACTGATAAGTCTGCTTCAAATGCTTCTCCTAGATCAACAATTGCTCTTGTGGCCTTGTTGTATACTGAATCACTTTGGAGGTGAAATTCTTTTGATGATAGCTCAGATTGAACTTCTTGAAATAACTGTTGCTTTCTGCGGTAGATGTGAAAGTATGATTTTCCTGAGAATGCCTTAGCTAATGCTTTTGCAGAATTTCTTTTTTCTGATTCAGCACAAGTAAAAAGCATTCCACACCACTGAATGCATCTCTCATATCTCCTATGTTGATATGCTCCTTCAGACAAAACCAAAAGAAGACCCAAATCTAAAACAAATATAGAAGTTATCAACTTATCATTGTAATATACTTCCTATAATTATTATTAGGAACAACTTATAAATTTTAAGAGTGTACTGTATTAATTATTACAAAAAACTTTTAAAAATTAAATGGTAACACCAATTATTAGTCGTTGACAGTTTTTGGTTAGTTTTTATTAAAAATTATAGTTTTTTATTAGTCTCACATAGCCAGACAAATTTGCCTGCCAACTGTTTATTGATGTTTGGAACATCAATATGTGGCTGGCGTTAAATGATCAGACTATGCAACTAGCCATGTTATACTATAATCTAATCAAAAACAGCCAAGCTGTAAAAAAAGGTGCGGCCCCCAAAAAGGCCATGGTGAAAAAAAGATGTGAAATCCAAGGTGGCGGCCAAGAAATGGCTGTGATGGTAGGTTAATGGTTACATTTTAATAACAACAATTCAGGTGAATTTGGTGCCAAGACCAAGCGGCACAAAATTCACCTGAATTGTCGTTATTAAAATGTAACCATTAACCTACCATCACAGCCATTTCTTGGCCGCCACCTTGGATTTTACATCTTTTTTCACCATGGCCTTTTTGGGGGCCGCACCTTTTTTTACAGCTTGGCTGTTTTTGATTAGATATCACTTCTTTTTGTATTTGTATACTGCAAAGCTGGCCTATGGCTGGCTTTGGGGCTTTTTTAACCCATGTGTTTTTTTCTTTACTACAGGAAGAAGAAAAGAACTTAAAGAAGAATTCTAGTGCTTCAATTATTTTTGATTTTATTAGTAATTATACAAGTTATATACATATATTTATTACATGCCCATCCCAACAGGATATTTTTTTGCAGCTGATCTCTCTACTGGGTGACTTGAAATGTAGCTGAACTATATACAGGATGGTTTCTTTGTAGCTGAACTCTCTACAAGGTAACCTCTTCTAGCTGGTCTCTCTACAGGGTATTTTGTTTCTAGCTGAACTCTTTACAGGTGATTTGTTTGCAGCTAAACTCTCTACATGGTGGTGTCTTTGTAGCCGAACTCTCTACATGATGGTTTCTTTGTAGCTGAACTCTCTATAAGGTGACTTCGTCTAGCTGAACTCTCTACAGGGTGATTTTTTTGTAGCTGAACTCTCTGCAGGGTGATTTGTTTGCAGCTGAACTGTCTACATGATGGTTTCTTTGTAGTTGAACTCTCTACAACGTGACTTCGTCCAGCTGATCTCTCTACGGGATGATTTGTTTCTAGCTGAACTCTCTACAGGTGATTTGTTTGCAGCTAAACTCTCTACATGATGGTTTCTTTGTAGCTGAACTCTCTACAAGGTAACTTCTTCTCTACAGGGTGATTTGTTGTAGTTGAATTCTCTACAAGGTGGTTTGTATGAGGCTGAACTCTCTACATGGCAGTTTCTTTGTAGCTGAACTCTCTACAGAGTGATTTGTTTGCATCTGAACTCTCTACATGATGGTTTCTTTGTAGCTGAACTCTTTACAAGGTGACTTCTTCTAGCTGAACTCTCTACGGGGTAATTTCTTTGTAGCTGAACTCTCTTTATGATGGTTTCTTGGTAACTGAATTCTCTACAAGGTAACTTCTTCTAGCTGATCTTTCTACTGGGTGAATTGTTTGCAGCTGAACTCTCTACATGGTGGTTTCTTTGCTGCTGAACTCTCTACAAGGTGAACTCTTCAACCTGATCTCTCTACAGGGTAATTTGTTTGTAACTGAACTCTGTACAAGTGCGTTTTTGTGGGTGATCTCACTGCAGGTTGATTTGTTTGTAGCTGAACTCACTAAAGGGTGATTTTGCTTGTAGCTGAACTCCTTGCATTGTATCTAGTTTCTAGCTGATCTCTCTACAGGGTGATTTGTTTGTAGCTGAACTGTCTATAAAGTGATTTATTTGTAGCTGATCTCTCTGCATTTTGATTTGTTTTAGCTGAACTCTCTACAGGGTGATTTACTTGTAGCTGAACTCCTTACATTGTGTCTAGTTTGTAGCTGATCTCTCTACAGGGTGATTTGTTTGTAGCTGATCTCTCTACAAGTTGATTTGTGTGTAGCTGATCTTTCTACAGGTTGATTTGTTTGTAGCCGATCTCTCTACAGGGTAATTTGTTTGTAGCTGAACTCTGTACAAGGTGCTTTTTTGTAGGTGATCTCACTGCAGGTTGATTTGTTTGTAGCTGAACTCACTAAAGGGTGATTTGCTTGTAGCTGAACTCCTTACATTGTGTCTAGTTTCTAGCTGATCTCTCTACAGGGTGATTTGTTTGTAGCTGAACTCTCTATAAGGTGATTTGTTTGCAGCTGAACTCTCTACATTGTAGTTTCTTTGTTGCTAAACTCTCTACAGGGTGTTTTGCTTGTAGCTGAACTCTCTACAGGGTGATTTGTTTCTAGCATATCTCTCTACAGGTTGATTTGTGTGTAACTGATCTCTCTACAAGCTGATTTGTTTGTAGCTGAATTCTCTGCAAAGTGTTTTGTTTGTAGCTGACCTCTCTTCAGGGTGATTTGTTTCTAGCTGAATTCTCTGCAAAGTGTTTTGTTTGTAGCTGACCTCTCTTCAGGGTGATTTGTTTCTAGCTGATCTCTCTACAGGGTGATTTTTTGTAGCTGACCTCTCTTCAGGGTGATTTGTTTCTAGCTGATAGCTCTGCAGGTTGATTTGCTTGTAGATGAACTCTCTACAGGGTACCTTGCTTGTAGCTGAACTCTTTACTTTGTGTCTAGTTTTAAGCTGATCTCTCTACAGGGTGATTTGTTTGTAGCTGAACTCCTTACATTGTGTGTAGTTTCTAGCTGATCTCTCTACAGGGTGATTTGTTTGTAGCTGATCTCTATACAAGTTGATTTGTGTGTAGCTGATCTCTCTGCAGGGTGATTTGTTTGTAGCCGATCTCTCTACAAGGTAATTTGTTTGTAGCTGAACTATCTATAAGGTGATTTGTATGTAGCTAATCTCTCTGCAGATTGATTTGTTTTAGCTGAACTCTGATTTGTTTTTAGCTTATCTCTGTACAGGTTGATTTGTGTGTAACTGACCTCTCTACAAGCTGATTTGTTTGTAGCTGATCACTCTGCAGGTTGATTTGTTTCTAGATGATCTCCCTACAGGTTGATTTGTTTGTTGCTGATCGCTCTAAAGGTTGATTTGTATGTAGCTGAACTCTCTGCAAAATGTTTTGTTTGTAGTTGATCTCTCTACAAGGTGATTTTTTGTAGCTGACCTCTCTTCAGGGTGATTTGTTTCTAGCTGATATCTCTACAGGGTGATTTTTTGTAGCTGACCTCTCTTCAGGGTGATTTGTTTCTAGCTGATCGCTCTACAGGTTGGTTTGTTTGTAGCTGAACTCTCTACACGGTGATTTGCTTGCAGCTGAACTCCTTACATTGTGTCTAGTTTCTGGCTGATCTTTCTACAGGGTGATTTGTTTGTAGCTGATCTCTCTACAAGTTGAATTGTGTGTAGCTGATCTCTCTGCAGGTTGATTTGTTTTAGCTGAACTCTCTACAGGCTGATTTGTTTGTAGCCGATCTCTCTACAGGGTAATTTGTTTGTAGCTGAACTCTCTACAAGTTGATTTGTGTGTAGCTGATCTCTCTGCAGGTTGATTTTTTTGTAGCCGATCTCTCTACAGGGCAATTTGTTTGTAGCTGAACTGTCTAAAAGGTGATTTGTTTGTAGCTGAACTCTCTACAGGGTGATTTATTTGTAGCTGAACTCCTTACATTGTGTGTAGTTTCTAGCTGATCTCTCTACAGGGTGATTTGTTTGTAGCTGATCTCTCTACAAGTTGATTTGTGTGTAGCTGATCTCTCTGCAGGTTGATTTGTTTGTAGCCGATCTCTCTATAGGGTAATTTGTTTGTAGCTGAACTCTCTATAAGGTGATTTGTTTGTAGTTGATCTCTCTGCAGGTTGATTTGTTTTAGCTGAACTCTCTACAGGCTGATTTGTTTGTAGCCGATCTCTCTACAGGGTAATTTGTTTGTAGCTGAACTCTCTACAAGTTGATTTGTGTGTAGCTGATCTCTCTGCAGGTTGATTTTTTTGTAGCCGATCTCTCTACAGGGCAATTTGTTTGTAGCTGAACTGTCTAAAAGGTGATTTGTTTGTAGCTGAACTCTCTACAGGGTGATTTATTTGTAGCTGAACTCCTTACATTGTGTGTAGTTTCTAGCTGATCTCTCTACAGGGTGATTTGTTTGTAGCTGATCTCTCTACAAGTTGATTTGTGTGTAGCTGATCTCTCTGCAGGTTGATTTGTTTGTAGCCGATCTCTCTATAGGGTAATTTGTTTGTAGCTGAACTCTCTATAAGGTGATTTGTTTGTAGTTGATCTCTCTGCAGGTTGATTTGTTTTAGCTGAACTCTCTACAGGCTGATTTGTTTGTAGCCGATCTCTCTACAGGGTAATTTGTTTGTAGCTGAACTCTCTACAAGTTGATTTGTGTGTAGCTGATCTCTCTGCAGGTTGATTTGTTTGTAGCCGATCTCTCTACAGGGCAATTTGTTTGTAGCTGATCTCTCTACAGGGTGATTTTTTTGTAGCTGACCTCTCTTCAGGGTGATTTGTTTCTAGCTGATCTCTCTACAGGGTGATTTTTTGTAGCTGACCTCTCTTCAGGGTGATTTGTTTCTAGCTGATTGCTCTACAGGTTGATTTGTTTGTAGATGAACTCTCTACAGGGTAATTTGCTTGTAGCTGAACTCCTTACATTGTGTCTAGTTTGTAGCTGATCTCTCTACAGGGTGATTTGTTTGTAGCTGATCTCTATACAAGGTCATTTGTTTGTAGCTGAACTATCTATAAGGTGATTTGTACGTAGCTGATCTCTCTGCAGATTGATTTGTTTTAGCTGAACTCTCTACAGGGTGATTTGTTTCTAGCTTATCTCTCTACAGGTTGATTTGTTTGTTGCTGATCGTTCTAAAGGTTGATTTGTTTGTAGCTGAACTCTCTACAAAGTGTTTTGTTTGTAGTTGATTTCTCTACAAGGTGATTTTTTGTAGCTGACCTCTCTTCAGGGTGATTTGCTTCTAGCTGATATCTCTACAGGGTGATTTTTTGTAGTTGACCTCTCTTCAGGGTAATTTGTTTCTAGCTGATCGCTCTACAGGTTGGTTTGTTTGTAGCTGAACTCTCTACAGGGTGATTTGCTTGTAGCTGAACTCCTTACATTGTGTCTAGTTTGTAGCTGATCTCTCTACAGGGTGATTTGTTTGTAGCTGATCTCTCTACAAGTTGAATTGTGTGTAGCTGATCTCTCTGCAGGTTGATTTCTTTGTAGCCGATCTCTCTACAAGGTAATTTGTTTGTAGCTGAACTGTCTATAAGGTGATTTGTTTGTAGCTGATCTCTCTGCAGGTTGATTTGTTTTAGCTGAACTCTCTACAGGGTGATTGCTTGTAGCTGAATTCCTTACATTGTGTCTAGTTTCTAGCTGATGTCTCTACAGGGTGATTTTTTGTAGCTGAACTCTCTACAGGGTGATTTGTTTCTAGCTTATCTCTCTACAGGTAGATTTGTGTTGATTTGTTCATTGCTGATCGCTCTAAAGGTTGATTTGTTGCAGCTGAACACCCTGCAAAGTGTTTTGTTTGTAGCTGATCACTCTAAAGGGTAATTTGTTTGTAGCTGAACTCTCTCCACAGTGACTTGTGTGTAGCTGAATTCTGTGTAACTGAATTCTCTAGAGAGTGACTTAATTGTAGCTGAATTCTGTGTAACTGAATTCTCTAGAGAGTGACTTAATTGTAGCTGAATTCTCTACACAGTGCATGACTTGTTTATAGCTGAACTTCTTCAGTGTGACTTGTAATGTTCTGAATCTCTATAGTGATATATTTGCTTAACTCTCCACATGGTGACTGTCTTGCTGAACTGTCTATAAGATTAACTGTTTGCAGCTGAACTCCCTACAGAATAACTTGTGATGTAATAAAATTCTATAATGGAATAAATAAATTAGCTGAATGCTCTATTAGGGTGACTGTTCTATTAGAGTATCTCGATCTCGCATTTGCTACACGGAGTTGGCTTTCGAATCATAACTCAGTGGTTTGTAATCCTATTCTTCTGTACTACTGCAAGGACTTTCTATGAAGATTATTCCAGCTATACACCGATTTTCAGCTCATTGCTATAAGCGGTTTGTCTAGTAGGCGTGAAAACTAATACTTTTTTATTCATAAAAATCGATCGCGTAATTGTGACACAGGTTGGGTTTTGTGTCATATCTCCGTGGTCTTTATCTCGATTCCTTTCAAACCACCAAAAGGCACTCCTACGAAGGTTACTCCATCTACATAGCAATTTTCAACTCATTCCATGAAGCGGTTTACCCTGTAGGCGTGACAACAAATCGATCTTGTTTTACGCGAATAATCGGTCATAACTCCTGAACCATTCATCGGATTTGTACCAAATTTGATGCTAGGATTCGCCGTTGGACTCCCTTTCTGTGTGCCAAATTTCAAGGCGATCGGAGTACGCGTTTGCTTGTTATAGCAATTTTTGCAAGTGTGCGAAAAGACGAAGAAGAAAAAAAAAACGAAGAAAAAAAAACGAAACTTTGGCAGCTCGTATCTCGGAAATGGCTGGAGCGATTTCCTTCAAATTTGGAATGTAGACTCCTTTGGCTGGCGGGCAACTGTGTAGCAAATTTGGTTCCAATCGGATAAGTAATCACCGAGATACAAAGGTGTGAAAATGACGTTTTCGTTCTTCCTGACGGGTGTGGCGCGCCGGCTTCTTGGGCCGCACGACACACTACCGTGTGTCTTGATATACTCTGACCTTTTGCGTCAATAGGTGTCAGTGTATACTGGATACAAAGTGCTATAGAAGAAATGGAGGATTTATCTCTTTTCTTAGCAAGGCTGTCAATGGTGACCAGCAATGTACTGGCATTCTGGGCAAGATCATCAGACGATAGAGGAAGATCACTGATAAGCGTCCACAGCAAATCAAGAGCAACCAACACATGATCAACTGTACCATTGTTGATACACAGTTCAATGGACATCAAAATCATCAAAATGTGTTCCTTTAAAACAGTTCTATTGGGTTCAATGCAACAGAGATGCTTTAAAAGTATAAGTGTATCTTCTACAGGCACCACACATGATCCGTATACCTTCCTTGCAGTTAAATCAGGTTCTGTTGATGCTTCACAGAGGATTTCCACGAAAGAAGATATCTCCTCAGAACTGAGCACTACTGTATTTAAGTGTTTGTTTGGGATTATTTCAATTAAGGAAGCAAGTGTGAACAAGCACATTAAATACACAACCTTGTCATCAATATGTAGGAATGCAGAAAGTATTTTATTAAATTTGGTAAATTTGAAATACATTAACAGCTCTGATTTTGCAGCGAAATTCTGTATAACTCCAAATATAGCAGTTATAAGGAGGTTTAAAATCTGCAGAAACATTAAGCAAACATGTAATAATACAAATATACTGTATTCAATTTAAAATGAAGTAGGGATCCAAATAATAAAAACCAAGAAATATGAATGACGTACCTCTGTGGGAAAATCCCTATATTGGCAATTAAAATTAATGCCAAACTAGGAATTTTTCTGTAGGGCTATGTTGTAATATCATCATCATCTCTCTAGGTTTTATCTCTTTGATCCCTACTGCATCATACAGTACATATAGTAGGGACCACAAAGAAGTAGACGGGGCCCACAAAATAACATGACCCAAAAACCAGCCTCAATTTTTCCTGACGACGATGAGGCAGTCAGATTGGTTAAGTCCAAACAAGCTTTTAGATTGACCTACGGATTTTTTTTATAAAATTAGTTAATGGAATTTTCTACTGACTGAGTAACTGACTGATGCCTTCAGACAAGCGTAACTCGTTAACGGCTAAGGCTATGGCCTTGATTTTATCATTGTTCGACGTTGCTTCGGCCCGACTGGTGCCTTTTGGCATACTGCAGTACATACAATGCATTCTTCATGGACTTACCAGTGTCCTCCTTTGTGTCCCATTCAACTTTGCTGACAGGGAAAAGTGTCAATTTGGTGGTAGCACGTGATGGCTTCCCTTCATAACGGAAATCATCCGTATTTTTCGTAGTGGCTATTTTGATTGCAGAAGTGCTTTTCAAACAGTTCTTCATTCGTGCTGTTGTGTAACGGGTTGAACACAGCAGACAACAAAGCATAATGGATACTTCACCTTTCAGATGATAATGGGACACACAGCACCATTCTTTCAGTATGTATGGATTGCAGAGCTGCTTTTCGAACAGTCCTTGATCCGAAATGTTGTGTAACGGGTTGAACATAGCTGACAACGAAGTGCAATGGATACTTCACTTTTCAGACAATAATTGATATAGTGGGGCACGAGGTGCCATTTCAGATGCGGTATGTGTGGGTTCACCAGTCATAACAATTATTTACAAAAAAGTTAACAAACAAGTACACAGAAAAATTTGGAACTTTGAACTAGAGTAGGGACCATAGCACATCAATAAAAAGTAATGAAACAAGCTGGAGTAGTGCACAATATTAAATCCCAGTAAAACAATAAGAAGTGTTATATCCCTACTGTGCTCAAGATACCATAATGGAAATGCACAGTAGGGATATAACACTTCTTATTGTTTTACTGTGATTTAATATCATGGACTACTCCAACTTGTTTCAGTACTTTTTATCGATGTGCTATGGTCCCTACTCTAGTTGAAAATTCCAATTTTTTCTGTGGACTTGCTTCATTTAAATACACTAGTTTGTTTAGCTTATTATACCATATAACTAAATATACACATGTGACTGCTCTATTACAATATTGAACATGGCTGTTATTAGGGTGACTGCTTTATTAGAGTATCTTTAGAGCCCCAGACAACCGACCCATGCAATATTTTTCAGGGGCATGGTATTTCCACCGTGACAGATGGTCAATATGATCAATTAAGTATAGCTAGATCATTAAGGGGTGTGTCGTGGTATCACTCGTGCTGCTAAGCTGTAAAGGACAAGCTCAATCCTATCAGGCAGCTGCACGTACACTGTCTACTAGCTAGTACTTCTCACAGCAGCGTGAACACTTTAAAAAATTTTGTGCGTGGAATCTAAATATGGAAAGTATTAATACAAAATTAACACCTCGATACGGGTTTATTGCACAAAGCTAGCATTATATAAAAGGAAAGGTTCAGAGGGTAAACACGCAACGGAACCCAAAAAGGCACATGCCACTGGTGAGTTGTTATTGCGGTGTCATACAACGCATCGTTATGCCTCTAACTTTTTCACTGTGGTCAGGCAGACTAAAACTGGGTTTGGGAGTTTTCCAAAATGTAATATTTGTTTTTCTCTAAACATCTGGCATAAGTAACACTAAACTCTTCTTTTAAAATGCTTTTCAAGCTTTTATGTTATATGGGTAGCATTTTAGGGTGTGTGCGTCATTTTGGAGGAGATCCCTCCTATACAATACTACTCTACTGTACTGTATGATACCTCACTGCCGCTACTGCGTCCTAAGTCGGTCATTAAAACAGCAAGTTCCCTCAACATAACGTGCACAAATCCTGCTCTAGCAGCCTTCATTAACACAGCATTGCTAACATCAGTTAGCATTCTGAATAACTCATGAACCATCATGGCACAATACGCAGCATCATATGAGATGCTGCATGTGATGACATCATTCTCCAACACTCCTATGAAGGTATGTACAGTTTATTAAAACGTAAAAAAAAGACTATACATCTAGGTAGCTGGCTAGTGAAATTCCAGCTAATATTACTTTGCTTGGTTTGTGTACACATACCACACCACATACGCGCGCGCACGCACACACACACACACTGTCCTGTCCACTACTTGTTATAGATCACGTGGCCTTCCATAAAAGGAAGGGACAAAGACAGCAGCAGCAGGCCACACCACAAATAGGGTAACTAGTAATTCTATGGACAATCACATGGGCATCATTATAACACCCAATCCCAGCCACTAACTGTAAATAAAACTGCACTACTTTTAGTATATACTTAGTTACATTACTTGTTCTTGCATTAAACTAGAGCAGCATAGCATAGCCACTGAAAGAAGTGCTTTTCAAGGTCTTCCAGACCATCAACTAATGGAGCAGTGATGCATATACTGGACAGGAAAGAAATTAGCTAGACATCACAAAGAAGTATTAAGTCAATCGGCTACGTAGTCAGCCCCTGTGGTTAATAAGCAGTAATCAATCCTTCCCTCCCCTTTTTACAGTTGTCAAGGTACCAATTAGGTAACCCTTAATATTTGAACTATATTTAGGCCACCAATTGCAATTCACAAATTTCAGTACATCGCTTTAGAAAACAGTTTGTTTATGGTAGTTAAGCAATAACACATTTTCATAAGAAGGATCTTACACAACATTCCAGCATAGGTAACCATTTAAAAACTTTATTGCAGTGAAACCTGGGCTTACAGATAGTTAAAGTGGCCATTGGGTCAGTGCTAGACTAGCATAGTATTGTAAATCAGTTATATGGCACCAACTGACTCTAGATAAAGCTTTGAAACACTACCTTCAGTAAAGCCCCTTTACACACTGAAATCCTTACAATGAGTTATGCTTGTTGACATCATATCATGTTTCAACATCAGGATTATTCAGCTAGACAATTGGGCGTCATCTCTTGTGACCACACCACCCACATTGCAAATAATTACAAACACAGCTATGGTACATGGGTAGTAGTGGTGCGAGTGGGTAGTAGTGTCCAGAATTAATGTAGTCTGTTGTTATGTGGTGTCCGGAATTTGAAAATATGCTCTACATAACTGGTGCAGCTGCACAAAAACCAGAGGACACATTGTAAGTCCAGCAGCAGCAAGGTGCACCCAGGTAGTGAGTAGTCCGTGTCCTTCTCCTATGTGCATGTTGTTCCTCCCCGAGAGGCTTGCAAGAGGCACAATATTGGTATGGGCCAAGTGATACCATCACACACATACACAAACAAACACACATGGAAGTGTTAGATATGTGCACACACACGTGCATATGCAGAAATAGTCTGGTGCCACCCACCCCTTTGCTAAAAAGTAACAGTTTGATGAATACAGATCCCATATCAGTTCCAAAGGAATTCAGTTAGACAGCTTACATAATCTCATCTATAAAACTGTCCTTTAATGATGTTGCCAACTATGCCAAGGCGATTTCTGTTCAACGTATCCCTGTACGTCATTTGGCACATACTAATTGGCTAGCGTGGAATTTATGCATTTAGTAATAAGGGAGCTGTATGACCCTTACTTTTAGTGAAGAGGCAGACAACATCAGACTAATGTACCTATCAGGGTGGGGAAAGGTCAGGAAATTTGGTTGCTAAATTTAGGTGATGGGGATTTGTCATTAGTTAAGAAACCTACCAATGCAATATAAGCAAGAGTTAATAATAGTAGGGAGGGAGAGTGTCTAACGCTCAATAGGCCTGTATAAAATGAGCGCGTAAGACAATCTGGCTTCTTGGCCAGACATGTTGATTGCATGAAGGGAGATGTGAAATGAGGCACGCCGCAGAAGGACGTTATCGATACTACTAGCTGTTCACGAATCAGTCTCGTGAGCAACGTGCGAGGTAGCGTGTGCAATCAAACATGTCGATTTGTGATGAACAGCCCTCGGTACTGGCCGAAATTGAAGCAGAAACAGTTCAGCCTAGCAAGAAGAAGCGTCAGAGAAGATCAATGAAGAAAAGCGGAGATGAAGCACGCTCGGAAGCACAGGTAGAATTGCATCACGAATCTACCGTTCAGCCACGTCCCGAGGTAACGCCCAAGAAGAGGCGTCAGTCAAGGAGTGATGAGCCGGAAGTAACCAAGAAGTGTCAAACGAAAGCAATGGCAAGGAAAAGAAGCGGCGCCGATGAAACACAGCCTGGAGAATCCCAACCTAAGAAAAAGCGCCAGATGAAAGTTATGAACGATTTCTCTCTGGTTCTCCCATCACTCACTGGAGTAGCCACCTTCGCATCACTGCTTTCTCACCAACTATCGATTTTGCAAGGCCATACAAAATGTGACATAACGTGTTTATTGCGGTCATCAACACTATAGGAAATTACAAAGGTATACGATAATAAGCGGGGTGCTCTACGCGCTCATTTTATACAGGCCTATTGAGTGTTAGACACTCTCCCTCCCTACTATTATTAACTCTTGATATAAGAGTGTGTGCGTTCAGAATATTTCTTGGGTGCTTGCTACTACATTCAGAAACATAAATAGTAGAGCAGCTAAGCAAAAAATATTGTTCACTTTTTGATAAAACACCAACCTTGGTACAATATTTGCTTGATTCATACTATTTCATATGATATATGGTGTCATTATTACCAATCATAAGAACCTGACAAATAAAACCAATGAAAATGTATCAGAGAAGCCATAAAATGTTAAATAGTAAATTTTGCATCTGAATACACAAGCAAGGGATGGTCATATCCAAAAGCTGATCAAGGGAGGTGTCTATCCAGGTCATTAGCTTGCCATGTTAAGAACCATGGAGGGTCAAAGCCATAGATTTGCAATATACTATTTCTATTGGATTGTGCCTATACTTTCACACTAAAATATTAGAAGTGTTTACAAAGAGCTTATGAAACATTTTCTGATTGCAACTGTAAATTTGAAGTGCGTTGTGCAATGATGTGTTTGTATGGTTTCCTGACCAGCTAGAAATGGGCTTAAAACCTAATTTCTAAGTTTCCAAACATGTCCTAAGGCAATGATTTTGATGTGGCATCGTATCTCAAATGATTTACTACTGCTTACTCAGAAATTTGGTACTTTTATCACAAAGTAAACAAATTGTACTGCTTAGCCACTCTATTTAAAAAGCCTATTCAAATCCCGATCGTGACTTGCAACCCAAATACAGATCACGTAATGCATGATTGTGGCGCTTCTGCAACAAGCTGGAAATCTTGTAGGTCAATCTTGAAATCTTTACTAGATATCTCTGGAATCCTCAATGTTTAAAGTTTTCAGAAATTTTCGGATATACCCAGATACTACATGAGACACTACAGGTGTTTTTGAAGTGAGTTTGAAGGCCCTTGGTAAAAAGGATGGGAAAATCTCACAAAACCAAAATACGGAATTCAACTTGATATCTATGCCTAATTCTTAAAATCTCATGAGTAAAGTTGGGATCCTAAAATCTTTACCAAAACTGTGAAATCTAATTTTGAAATTCTGGCTAAAATCTAAAGATTTCAAAAACTCGTAGGCTTGGTTTTGGAAGCCTTGGGTGAAAATCCCCTCCTAGCTCCACTAACCTTGAGGGTTTTGCTACTTGCAGAACGCATGCACACACACACACTAACCAGTGCAAATGTCATCATCCACCATACCCACCAAAGCAGTAACTACCTCTGGATGTGTTACAAAGCATTATGCTACAATTGGTTTAGAAGTTGCCTGTCTTAACCACCTTGCAAATCGTGAGATAGCCAGTATTACTTCTTTAAAATTACGTTGCCCCTTTACATTCACCTTCACCATCAGATCTTCTATTGCACGGCTAGTAACTTGTGTGATTAACACTTTCTCCTCGTCCACTACTTTTAGGTCAACAAGATTTCCCTCCATTAATACTTCCAGCAGTTTAGTAGCAGGAACTGATCGCAAATTTTCGTATTCTAGATTCTAAGATTCTTCTCTGATTTACAAGCCACGTTAATCTCGTGGCGCTTGTCGATTTAATTATTGCGGAACCAAGCACAGTACGTCTTACAACCAGACACTCTCCTGGATGCGCTGTGCTTTATCATTTTCCCTATTACGTTCCGCTGTACTGGCCATTCGTGAGAGCAGAAAGCTGCAGTCAACCGAGCTCCCCGCTGTTTCCACTGAGCTGCGCTTAGTGGAGAGCCGTATTCTTACTGATTAGAACAATTGTGTTAAAATGTACTCATAAGTACCAGCTATAGTTATACCATTACTGCTATTATCTATGTAAAAATTATTGCGGAACCTGATGTCAGCACGTGATTATTTTATTGCACAGGCGCTTATATATTTAAGGACTGTTTTAACCATGGCCAGGACGGGAATCTAGTCTAGCAGCAAGAGATCATATGAGATCAGCAAAGTTACCAGATAGCAGCTTCAATATGAAAGGTACATATTAACTGGTTTATGCGAGGGTCAGCTTATGTCACTGGTGTTTAACTCCAATGTAGGTTTAGCAGCAATTCTGTCTCCTAAGCAAGCATAATAAATAATGTCCTAAGCAAGCATAATAAATAATGTCCTAAGCAAGCATAATAAATAATGTCCTAAGTAATGCATCCCATTCAGTGCCACACTCAACCTACCCAGGTCAGGCAGTGGTGGGGAATTGCAATAGTTATTAGACAATTCTTCACAAGTTCACTCTACAATTCCTCTAGGTATGAATACAAGTAGTTATTTGATTGCTAGAGAAACACAGGGGACAGATAGAATTTCCCAAGGGGTGCTAAACTAGGGGCAATAAGTATTAGTCAGTTAATTACGTAGTTAATAAGCATTGCGAGCCAGTTATAAAACAATAAGTAAATTAATTTCTAACAGTTCATGGTAACTGGCTTTTACATAAAGGACCAGCACAGCAGTATGGTTTGAGTTCAAAGCTTGTTCTTTATAAGTTTAATGATGGATGTTCTAGTTGACTGCTCTATTAGAGTATTTTGATGTTTAGCAGCTTTCAAGTTTTACCCCTTTGATCCCCTCATTGATTCCTAGAACACATTAGCTCTTCTCACTCTTTCATCTTTTCATCACTCATGTATGCTTTAGATGTAACTGTACCTGTACTGTAGCTTCTACTGTCTTTCTAGTTAACACATAGTAAAATTTTAAAGGGGGCCGTGGATTGCTTCAGCCCCCATGCATCCCCAATCCCCCTTAAATACTACAAAACCATAACTTATTGAGGAAACAAAAATAGTACTACTGTACAAATTGTGAAAGAACAATATTTAATATAATTCAAATAAACATTATATTTCATCAATTAGCTGAGGCATACACATGTTGTAATGTGCCTGTAGGAGACCACATGATGTTATCACCATAGTAACCAATGTCATACCTCTTTATCCCAAAAGTCAAGTTTCTTCCATGAACACCATCCCTGTAATGACATTGGAACACATACTAATCTGAATGCAAGAAGACTGCTCTATTAGAGTAATTTGTCAACTGGTGAACACTCTACAGTGGAACCTGTCGTAGCCAGTCACAATTTCTTGGCCTTAACCCATGCCACTACCATCATATGGCGGAATGGCATCATAACTTACCATAGAATAAAATTTGCCTCACTATAACTTGTATTGTGTGTTTTATATTTATAGAAAGATGCACTGACATACCCATAAAGATCCTGCTTCTGGGATAACCATATACTTCCCAGTCTAGTATGTGTTTAATATACTGTAGTAGCGCAGTGTGTTTCTTTTCACTTCATAACAGACAAGCTAAATTGTTCTTAAGTTGAAAATCTTATTTGATAATGAAGAAAGTGTTATATACATCAGGAACAGCTGGACGTGGCATGGTGGACACGAGCACATGCATGTATGTGCATACACAACAGGACAAGTCACAAATCACTGGCTGTGGAGTGGATTGCACTGTAAGTAAAACTGTATAGTGTAGGGTAAGGCATGTTAGAAATAAGATTCCGTTCTTTGTTTGGGCAGGCTGATTTTTACGCATTGCTACGTGATAACTTCATTGCAGTTATTGTTAAACAAAAACAACATTGTTGAGGTCCTTAATTTATATAGCAAGTATTCAGATATATTGTTTCTGTGTATAGTATGACATGATTTGGCAATTTTAGCCACTGGTCCCTGAGAATTTGTCTGTCAATGGGATAATATGCAGGTGAATGTATATACAGTTAGACCAGAGATAAATGTTACTACAAGAACATAAAGTTGGCCTTTTCAGAAGGTCTTACTAATTCTATACAGGTGGCTACCAAGTTCCACTGTATTATTAGTATTAGAGCAATAGGTCAATGCATAGTATTGTAGAAGCTAGCCCAGAGATTTTGAGTGGTCAGGCCTTTCATGGACAGCAGTGGAGGTCATAGTCATACACACTTTATTGGTTTAATGTGATATTTATTATCAGAGATTATCTGCTCTCATATGATACACATCTAGGGCATGTGTTTGTATATGCAAGCTAGGGGAGCAAGGCATAGCAACAGGGGGCTAGAAGGGCTAGAGTCCCCCGCTGTAAAGGGAGTTTCCACTTTTAAAGATTGATATGCTCTAATAGAACAGTCATGTACTTAATAAAGCAAAGGTTATCCAAAATTGTTACAAAATTCATTCTCAAAAGGCCAATTTTTCAAAAATTTCCTGATTCCAGACCCCTTAGAAAGCACATATTCCACACACTGAGTGAGCTTTACACATTATACAAATTGTATCAACCAGTCACCACACTGCTTAGCCCCCTCACTTTAAATTTTGTTGCCACGCTTTGTAGGGGGTATGCTCTTCCATTAGCCATGTTATAGGCTTTGTATGTATGTAGAATAGTCTCTAGATATCATTTTAGTGCATCTTCAAAAACTTCCCTTACACCAAACAGTGTAATTAGAACAATGCATGGTCCAGCATTGACCGAACAGTGACTTTTGGGTAATACTCTAATAGAGCAGTCAGCAAGATATTCTAATAGAGCAGTCAGTAGAATTATAGCCACTGAGCTGGTGGGGCTCACCCCAATTAACTGGGTGAATGCATAGCATGGTTGCTCACATGTTGTGTAGCTTGTCACACTCACCTTGTTCAATATGGTGGTCAGCTCATCCTTGCCAGTGTAGTGAGGATCAAGTATCAGGAACTTGATGTCTCCAGTTTGGTTGTTATAACATACTCCTAATATGGTATGGGCCAGCACTCCTCCACTTGTCATGAGGTAATTGATGAATTACAACTGCATTGTGTGAAATATTATCACATTGCATGAAATACTGCCTACTGCATGAGAATTATATTACAATGGATCCTTGTTTATCCAACCTCAGTTATCCAACACCAAAAGTGACTGTTCTATTAGAGTATTTCGTCATCTGTGTACACTGTAAATGGCTTTATTTAGAGTATTTGTATATAAATCAAAGTCAAACAATTTCACTTATCTGAACACTTTCAGCCAACGAAGATACTAGGATTGTAAATCAGTTAGTATTTTCAGTGTAGGCTCTATTACACAAAACTCAATTGTCTGGTACATTTTTTATCATTGCTTGAGACCATTGGACTGAGGGTTTGATATGCTGAATGCATCTAAACAACTGAGGCAGGTTGATTGTTTTATTAGAGTCAGTACTGTACCAATCATAATGGGAGTGCCATGTGTCCTGAGGTGTAGCAGTAGTTGTCTTCCTTGACTACCCATTTCTGCCCCTGAGGGGACATTTAGTATCTTACTGGTGACCCCAAGAAGATGGTTGAGTACTACATTGACTTCAAATGATCCAATCCACTGTTTGGAGCCAACCAGCGAGGGAGGCTTGTCTCCACTATCCACCAGTGTCTGTGTAGAAGTGACATGATCATTATTGATAAACCTCTGCTGACTGTGTGTGTGTGGAGGGGGGGAGGGTGCGTGTGTGTGTGTGTTATATGTATATGTGTCTGTATTTACTGTAGGACAATCTTATTTAATTTGTGAACCCTTCACACAAGATATGACTGTTCTATTAGAGAATTAGCTAGAGTAGAGTGTAGGGCACAATGCTGTACTTATTACTATTATCAAGAGTAAATAATGGAAGAGAGAGTATCCAACTACCATATACTGCATCAAAAATGAGCAAGTCAAGTAGAGAAGCCATCCTGTAGTGCTTTCAAAGAAAGCGTTGAATGAAGTAATAAACACCTGCTAGCTCAGTCTGTTTGAAGTGCCCAGGCATGATTTGAAGTCAAACAGTCTGAGCTAGAAGGTGTTTATTACTTCATTCAACACTTACTTTGACAGCACTACAGGATGGCTTCTCTACTTGACGTGCTCATTTTTGGTGCAGTATATGGCAGTTGGATACTCTCTCTTCCATTATTTACTCTTGCTATTACTTTATGCAATGTGCTATATGTGACCGTCTCAATGAAAACCCATCTAGTTTGCACAAGCTTGCATATTGAGAAAAACAAAATTGGTGAAATCATGCGTTTTACGCAAGTTTTAATTGAGTCATTACTCAGGAAAGGAAGTGTTAAATCGATTAAACCTATATACCATGTTATTTGCCTACTCATGAGGAGTTTGAAAATCTTTGTTTCATTTCTGTAGCCCCAATGGTTTGCGTGTCACATTGTGGTACACGTAAACAAAACTATCACCATTTCTTCAATGAAACCGCCTTCATACACCTATCCGCAAGTGACTGCAGGGCTAAAACTATACCTTGGCTGATATGCCAATCCATGGTGAACGCTGTAAGCCAAATCTCAACTTTGTAAACTAACCCAAACAGACGTTATGGCTGCTAGCTAATGTAAGTGCCTGTAGTTTATTTTTAGTATAGTCACTGTACAAATCAATTTTCTTGCTTTTCCTAATTTCTATCGTTGTAATTCCAAAATTACTCACCATAATCGACTGAAAATTTGGTGAAACATTTCTTGGACTATGGAGATAATGTTGAGAAAAAAAATTGGAATTTATGCAAACTAGATGGGTTTTTTCTGAGATGGTCACATATATCATGAGCTAGTGATGAGTAACGGAGCTAGAGCTACAAATGTGTTATTGAAGTACAGTAGACCTTCTGTTATCTGACCATCGTTTATCTGTATCCTCATTCACCCAAATTGGAAAAGACTGTTCTATTAGAGTATTTACAGTACAGGAGCATGTTCTATTTTCAGCAATGCTCTGTACCAGTATATAAATGTATTATCCAAACAATCTCATATATCTGAACACTTTTACCATTGCCTGACAACAAAGGGGTTCAGATAACAGAGGGTCCATCACTTGTATTACAGTGCTCTAACACTAGCACTATACTACTATGTGATAAAATTACAAATGCAAATCATGTGATCATAACCCTATTCAGTATTTAAAGTAAACAAGAGTAGTTTTCAACAGTAACTGCCCAACACTGAGTGTCTAGGTCAGCCAGTACTAAATAGCATACAAGTCATAAATCTCAACAGTGCAAAACATTGGAACCGAGATTCATCTCTGTTGTAATAAAGAGGCTATAATGGGTGGTTTGTATACAGAGTGATTGTGTAATGTAGCCACCTGGTTAATAAGAATTTGACACAAAAGTGCTCACAAGACCAGCACACAACTACAAATTACTATAACATCAATGTTCTTTACAGCCACATAACAAGAAAATGAAAGTTTGCTATGCATGAAAAGAATTCTATACCAAACCCTGCACAAAGCACAACACACACACACTCATTACCTTACCTGTTGGATCACTCTGTGGTTGGGTACAGGCTTGGTGGTATATCCTTGATGGAGGTACCATGACCATAGTGTCTGTAATGACCAATAGGCACATCCCCAGCTCTGCAATGAGAGACCAGTAACAGTAGCAGTGAATAGAGCTACACTGCGACACCATATCAGACAAGACTCAGGGACCATGATATGGTGACCATTTATAGTATGTTCATGTTGTACTGATACCTCAACAATTTTTAATAACTCATGCGTTAACCCTTAAACACGCATACGCCGGTATATTAGTGTTGTTTTTTTTAAAACTTTGAAATACACACAATTATTATTATTAATAATAGATGAATGAATGAATGATGGCTTCTAAACCAGCACTGTATGAACTAGACATTAGTCCTACACCACCTATCACTGGAAAGTATATTCATTGGGCTACTTAGATAAGGATGAATAATCGTAACATTTATTTACTTGTTACGAAGCACTGAAGATTGATGTCTGGTTTCCCCTACCTCAGGAACCTGGTAGCCATTTTTATATATGTGTGACTCACATGAGCTTTATATGCAGTGATTCTCCAATGAATGATGCAAGTGTTTATCTCAGCTTGATACAGTGAACTGGGATGGAGATATGATCCATTTTCTGAAGGTCTGTGTGTTTTATTTGTGTACACGTTTCTTGGTGAGTTTTGACCAAATACATTTATTGAACAGCTTTTGTTTGAGGCCATGTGTAAAAGCCGATTTATTGGCGAATGCATTTCAGTGCATTGTTACTAAGTACATGTGTGGGTTTAAGAGTTAAATAAAATAAGGGTTTGAAATGTGGCTCACTCAACTAAAAATATCTTTAATAGACTCTTAGACTCTTAAAATATAGCACCTCAAAAATTTGCCCATACATATTCTCCTGATACCTCATCAGTATAGGATATCATGTCATCTGTCTTTTTCAGCTATCTACTCAATTTTCTATTTTTCCCAAAGTGATCTCAGAGGAGGGGTTTAAAAGTAATCGGGACACCTCACTAAAAAGGACAGAACAGCAGTGGTTCCTTTACACTACCTTATCATCCATGCCATCCTGCATGTAGTGGTAATAAGAGTATGAGCCATTAACTGTTGCTATGGTACCTCCGTCAACTGTAACAGATCAACAGCATTGTGTGAATACAGGCAAACTGATGATGACTGGAAAACACAAGATGCACATTTCCAGGTAAAACAAAAACACAGAGAATGTGGTAATTCGAAAATTAATCCTTTATAGAGATGAATAAATATGGTTAACAAGTTACCATAGTTTTACAAAAAAAAAGTTCAGAAACCTTCTCACTTTCAACAGTACTAACAAGTAACTGCTCAATACAGTATTTTACAGAAATGTTCATTGCTAGCAGATATCACTTTGCCTCACACCTATCTTCCAATAGCAAAATAATCATAACACTATACTGTGACTTAATTCCACAAAGTACACACACACACGCACATGTACTATATTTAGCACGCACACGCATGTACACTAGGCTTTTTTTCTTTTTGTAGTACACCATAGCGACACGTAAATTCATATGATTGTATCTCATTATTCTTTGTCAGTTTTAATGATATCAAGATATTACATGGTGTCAGGAGTTTGAACAAACAGTTCTGTTTATTATGGACAACTTAAAACCTCCAAGAGAGTTGGATTTCTCCACTGCTGGACCACCACCATTGCTGAAAAATGGCGTCCATGGAAACATACCATGCAATTATGACAAAATCATCTAAAAAGGAAAAATCGCACTCAAGCTAGAGGTGAAACCATCGATCAGTATGTCACCGAGCTAAGACCAATTGCAAAGAACTGCAAATTCGGAAATTTAGAGAATGAATTGATCTGAAACCAAATAGTTTGTGGCATTTTATCAGACAATATGAGACAGTGACTGTTGCGTGTCGAAGATCTTTCACTTGACAAAGCTATTATCAATATTTCGTGCAGCTGCTGAATCTAAACAGAGCTCACAGTATTTGACAAAGAACAGTGACAGAGCCCATATGTTAAGAAAGTAACACAGTGCTTAAAGAACACTGAACGAAGGCACCAAACAATCCACAATGGAACCTGTGAAACAGCCCTGTGGTAGTTGTGGCCTCCAGCATCCCAGAAAGCAATGCCCAGCTTATGGGAAACAGTGCTGCAAATGTAACAAATTTAATCACTTTGCAAAATACTGTAGGACCTCCCGGACAACTGATGCAATTGAACAGAATGACAATTTAGATTATGGAGACAGTGAGCATTCACTGCTATTACTAGTAAAACAAAGATTGCAGGAGACGAGTGCCATACATCCTTGCAAGTTCAAGACCTTACAATTAAATTCAAAGTTGATACGGGCTTACAGGTACACATTCTACCCCAAGCAGTATAAATTATGACAAACTGAGCCCAAAACCACCTTTAACCAAACCAGTGATAAAACTGACTAGCTACAGTGGTGGAAACCTCAAAGTGATAGGATGCAGCTGTCTACTGTGCGAACGTCAACAGTTGGATTTTTACATTGTGGACAGGTTTGTCTGCTTCCCAGGGGCTTGGCATCATCAAAGCTGTTCTCAACATTAGCCGTAGTACAACCCAGCTGACCAGGCTACACCCAAAGTTGTTTCAAGGCCTAGGATGTCTTAAGACTTCCTAATCACATTGAAATAGATCCGTCAGTGGCTCCAGTATGTGCCCACCATGAAACCAACCGGTAGCACTACGAGAATGACTCAATCAAATCATAAGCTGAGATGGAGAGCATGGGGATGATAAGAAAGGTTGACAAACCCACTGACTGGGTGAATTCTCTGGTGGTATTTGAGAAGCCTAAGTCCAACAAGTTGTGCATCTGTCTTGACCCTAGACCATTAAACAAAGCAATTCGACAGGAACACTTTTCACTACCCACTTTAGAGGACATTACAACCCAGCTATCTGGAGCGTGTGTATTTTCCAGATTAGATGCTAATCATGGCTACTGGAAAATTCCCCTAACAAAGAGAGTCAACTGCTCACCACGCTCAATAGTCCATTCGGGCGTTATTGTTTCAAGCGAATGCCATTTGGCATAAAGTCAGCCCAAGAAGTATTTCAGAAGAGAATGTACCAATTACTAGGTGACCTACCTAGTGTAGAAACAGACATTGATGTCATACTCGTGTGAGGTACAAACCAAGAGGAACATGACAAAAGACTGACAGCAGCCCTTACAAGGTGCGATTAATGTTCAACAAATACAAATGTCTGTTCAGTCTTCCAGAAGTTTCATACATTGGACACATCCTAAATTCTGACGGTGTAAAACCAGACCCTGAGAAGGTTAAAGCAGTCAAGGAAATGCCACCACCTACTGACAAGAAAGGTATAGAAACAGTATTAGATACCATCAATTATCTGGCAAAATTCATTCCTATTATGTCCACAATTACTCAACCAATAAGAGAAGTACTGAAATCTGATGTCAGCTTCCAGTAGGAAGAGCCCCAGAAGAATGCGTTTGACACGATCAGAAAGATTCTCTAAGAGTAGCCAGTCTTGGTGTACTATGACGTAAACCAACCTGTCACAATTTCATGTGGTGTCTCACAATCAGGCTTAGGAGCAGTTCTTTTACAAAACTCCAAACCAGTTGCATATGGCTTTAGAGCTCTTACGAATGCAGAGACACATATCCACAGATTGAAAAAGAATTGTTGGCAGCAGTGTTTACGTTTAACAAATTTCACCATAACACTTATGTTAAGGAAGTGACTGTAGAGTCAGACCACAAACTTCTGGAGGCCATCACCGAAAACAATTGTCAGCAGCACCACCGCATCTGCAAAGAATGTTCCTACAGTTGCAACACTCCAAAGCCAAGGAAATGACTTTAGCTAACATACTGTCACGTGCCTACCTCAAAAATGAGCACTCATCAGAGAGATTCAATGAAGACATAGTACATGCAGTGAACTCAGTGATTAACAACTTGCCTATATCAGACCCAAAGTTGGAAGCGATTCAGCTAGCCGGTGCCAGTGACCCTACAATGGTCGACTTACAGAGTACCATTACATCAGGATGGCCAGAAAACCGATCAGAGGTTTCTCAGGAACTAAGACTGTACTGGAACTTTCGTGATGAATTGAGTACAACCCGAGGAATTATTCTTAAGGGAGAGAAGGTGGTAATTCCTCACAGTCTAAGAAAAGAAATGTTGGACAAAATACATACAGCACATCTAAGCATAGTGAAATGCAAAAAAAAAAACAAGCAAAAAATGCTCTACTCTGGCCAGGGATGGGTAGATATTGAGAATTTAATAAAAAATTGTGAAACTTGTTTACATGCAGTACCAAGCCTCAAACACCAAAGAAACCATGATGTCACCATCATGTCTATGGAAATTGGTGTCCATGGATCTATTCTCCCTGAACGGTGAAGACTACTTGGACACTTTATCGTGGACACTAATCGTGGACACTTTATTGAAATTGCAAGATTACATGGCACATCAGCAAATTAGTGATTGAACATGCCAAGCCTGTGTTTTCCTGACATGGTATACCAAGAGTTGTGAAGAGTGACAATGGGCTACACAGTACACATCTAGTGAGTACAAGAAATTCAGTGAAGAGTGGGGTTTCAAACATGTAACAAGAAAAACACCTACAAGCAAATGGGCTAGCTGAAAAATCAGTGCAAATAATCAACAGAATGTTGAACAAAGCCAAGAATGACAAGCGAGATCCTTACCTGAGTTTACTGGAATACTGTAACACTACGGTAAATGATATTGGCTCATCAGCTCAGTTATCAATGAGTCACAGACTAAGTTCAGTATTACCTTGTATTCCGGAACAACTTACTCCTAAAGTGATTAGCTCAAAGAAAGTCATGGAGTCCTTGAGACAAGCACAAGAAAGGAACTATAAGTATTATTACAGAGCCTCCAAAGATCTGTGTGAACTTCAGCCTAATGAAACCATCAGAATGCAAGTACAGAATCAATGGGTGCCAGAGGTCGTGGTCAGACTGACAGATGCACCAAGATCATATATAGTGAGAGGTCCCAATGGTTAAGAATATCATCACAACCATAAACATTTGAGAAGAGTTGATAAAAGACTGTTGACATCCTCAGTAGATGATAATAATGATGATGATGAAAATGTATCCACAGAGCAGGCGGAACAAATGCAAGAAAGTGTGTGTAAGTGTGTATGTATAAGGTTTGTTTGTATCTACATCAGATGTAACATTATTCTGATGGGACTGCAAAGACATAATGCTTTTACATATTAAGCTAGGTAAGATAATTATATGTTCAGTGGTTGACAGATATACATGCTATAGGAGAAACAGAAAACAGAAATTCGACATTACTATTACTTGAGAACATAATAAATTGTGCTACTTTGACACTGACAATATGAATGTTGTGTCTGCATTATGCGTTGTGTTATTGTAAACACATCATGTATACATTAGTTTTACCGTTGTGGTTGTTTTGTTCCTCACACTGTCAGTCAGTGCATTATGTTCATGTATACACAGGAAGGATCCGAAGGCAGTGTACTTACTTACCAGAGATCTGGACCTAAGGCTTGATTTATCTTTTTGGGAGCTAATATGGGAACCACATGATGAAGTATTGGCTGATATCACTATGCCTTTTCCACATGCGTTGATGTAAAAGTGTCATGCTCCATGGAGTGGTAGTAGCTATGTGGTACATTGTTGTGACTATGGAAGGGTAGAATGATGTGGGAGCTTCAAATCCACTATATACTGTATCTATGGAAAGACGGTTGCTACACAATATGCTAACCACTTAGTAAAGTATGCCCTTTTTGTAATCCTAGCCTTTCACAAAGAGTGCTGTATAAAATAATGTTGATGACGCTCATGTACTGTACATGCAATTACACACTATAACAATTAAATACATTATTGCTAACAGATATAGACAAGACAAACACAGGGAAAATGTCAGATTATTTTAGAAATTTTGTAAATGCATACACAGGAATTTATACTATCCCAGGGCTGGTAGTAGTTTACAGGAGCATGCTTGGGTTCCTAATAGCCAACTATTATAGAATAATCTTAAAATTGAATATGTGATTAACATTAATTTTTGTTATTAATTATTAAAAGTATATAAACCCCGGCCCTATCCTAGTGTACTCTTTGTATACAGGCTGATAAGATGTAATGCATGATGTAGTTCTATAGCTTGATAATATTTCACTGATATCGATCTGTGTGTGTGATAGAATAGACTCAATTGAGTACATTTCTTCAAGAGTACAATATTTAATGTAACATAATTCTATCTATGTGCAATTTATAATATATGTACATTTTGATAAAAAGATTAACTTACATGGATGGATTCCACCATTCCAGTAAAGTGCGTATAACCAATCAACAAAATGATAGAAGTTTATAATGATTACTGCACAGATCCCAGTAATGTTTAAGTCACCAATTCCTGTTTGTTAGGTTAGGTAATCCAAAGGCTGCAGTACATGTTGCTGGCAGACCTTTGTGCTGGTCACTGTAAAGCTGTAATAATAATAATGCCCAGACACTGGGTGTGCACTCTTCAACCATTAACAGATTTTAATATCTACATAGTAATTGAGGTTGCACAATCACTCACATAATGTTATCTGCCCATGTTCTTGCACTAGTATATGAGAATGTTTGAGACAGTACAACTAAAGTAACTAGCCACAAATGCTGTATACATCAATTTCAAGGATGTATCAGTTTCAATAACATGATGGTATATTGTACAAAGCAGTGTCATGTGTTCTAGTATTACAACTAATAAATTGAAGTAATTGTGGTAAATACTGTATGCTAATAGTGAGACTGTTTTCACATACATATGACTACAATGGTGTCCATCGTTGTCTTACTGAAACAAAGATGCTACATTTTTACAAAGGTTCACAAGCTGCCTTTCATCTAGTCTTGGTAATGCCCAACGCCTCTCTTTCCAACTATAACGCAACTAAAAAACAATACAACATGATCACATAATAATAATTACAAGCAAAACCAGATGGAAATTACCGAAGTATTATTAAAAGGTGGAGGGTCTGTTATCTGGACCCATGGCACATAATTAAAATAGTTATTAGGAGTTCCATAATGTAGGGTAAGACAAGCTTCAAACAGTTTATCCAGATTTAGATGACCTTGAAAACACACTTCTGGCCTAATATAAAATCCCAGTTCAGCATTCACATCAATTCCTCCTTGTGTATTGTTCTATGGGAGATAATATACACAAAAATAATATCTCATCTGAATGTCATCATCCAGTATGGTAGTACTGTATGTTGGTTCTACGTCGATTTGTCACTACTATAGATCACCACTCTATATAGTGCCCCTTAGATGGCACCTGATAATACGCAGGTTCCAGTCTTAGTCTCTATGCTGAGTAAGCCCTCAGTAGATCATGTACTGATGGCAAACACACGAACAGCATGTAATACATGACAGCTACTAACAGGAAATTCATCTGGTTGTGGTAGTGATTTATATTGGGGATCATCTTGGATTGCACATTCTCACAAAAAAAACAATATTAACCTGAACCCTGCCTCACAATACCTTCTAGTTAGACAAAATCAAGCCAAAAGCTTCTTTCAATGCCTCATCACAATACCTTCAATAAGTTGCTACAATTTAAAAGAAAACTTTATGATTTAGGCCAGAAAGCCTGTATGCCCATTCATTTACATGCATAGCTACATTGTGGAATTTTCTGCCGACTAGGATAATGCCTTCAGACAAGCATAGTAATGTTTTTCATTTGAAATACTGTGTAATGGGCTGAACATATGTAGCAGGAAAAGAAAACGTGATGCACTTCATGTATAGGGCATGTGTTCAGAATCAAAATTGATTTTATGACATGTCTCATGCCATTCTTTCTTTTGATGTGGTATGTGTGGGTTTACCTGTCATAATTATGTTTTAAAAGGTTAAACAAGCAAATACAAGGGTAACTTAACTAGTAATTTTAAGTTCATTTTATAGGGATAATATGTAGTAAATAAAAAGTAGTGAAACAAGGGAAGTCACCCACACCTACAGATTAAGTCATTGCTATAGGAATTTAATGTCCACTAGTATATCTACAAGTGCAGGTGATCACCCTTGTTTCACTAATTTTTATTTCTGTAATCCCTAATCAAACTTTAGATTCCGAATTTTTCCTTGTATACAATTTGGAGACTTACCAAAAATGTTGAAGTTCCTGCTCCTGTAACTAGCAGAGTAATAGTTGGCTGAACATTAACACATGCACGCAACTCCAATGGGGACAAACAAATACACACTTCAGCACTGGGGTTAAGTGTTCCTTTAACATTAAAATTCAGGACTGCTGCGTAAACAAATGCACTAGCTTCAAATTCAAAAATTTTGATACTGCCTCTAGTCCATAAATCTAGCTTTCCTGAACCTTCACACCCAGAAAAATCTTCTTCTTCAGAATCTTCACTTAAGAACACATCTCTTCCCACCTTCATATAAATACTTTTATGTAATTTAAAATTATTAATGCTACCTGTGTACTCAATATCCATTACATCAAATGTTTCACCTAGCACATCAACTTCAGCTGTAACCTTTGAATAAAACTTGAGACGTTTGTTTGTGTCACTCCAATGTGCCCCTGCAAATACACCAACTCCAGTTCTAATCCTTAATCCTTTTGTACCAATTTTTTTGCCCTTAATGTATGCTAGGTGAGAGGGAAATTCCCTAACATCATTTCTGCGCTGTGAATAATTTGCAACTGTGTCATAATTAGAATTGTATTCATCCCAATCTGAGCTGCCTCGTCTGATTCTTGCATTGTCACTTACTTGGTCATGCACAACTGGTCCATAGTTGTGTTGTCTTCTTAGTATGTTGATGTGTTTTTGTGCTCCATCAGTACCAACCAGTGTAAGATATTGGATGAGTAATGCATACAGGTTGGGATTCTTTAATTTAACAGCAGTCTTCATAATGGTGTCCAGTAAGTTTTTGTTAGGACTGACTAGTATTCTATTATCCAAGGCTTCTTTTAATATCACTAAAGCCTCTTCAAGGACTTTATCTTCTTCAGTTCCATTCAGCAAGATTACCAAAGCCTTTTGTACATTTGGTTGATCAAGGTGAACACCAAGTCCCCTAATAACAGAAATCTGTGTGTCAATGTCATCATGATCAAGACTGGACAGTAAAGAATCAATGGCTAATTTAGAGCCAGTGTTACTGAGGGCATAGTTTAAAAGAATGATCAATTTAGTGTTATTGGTAGATGATTTAACAGCATCAAGTCTCCTAAGAAGTTCACCAACTACAACATTCTGAATAGCAGGATCATTGTTCCTAGCTAGTGCTCCTAATACCAGCAGTAGACCATCATCATTGGATGGGTTGATATTAATGATAGTATCTACTAGTTCAGGTCCAGCATTACTAATCTGAGCCAACTGATGTAACAAGATGTCTCGTTCATCTTTTTCTATACTCTTTGTCAGTACTGACCCCAGTATCTGCAATAATAAAGATTAAATATTTTATTGCTGAAACCAGCTAGGGATGAGGCGATTATGTCGGTACAATTTCGGGCATAATAGTTATGTGTGGGAATCAGGAATTATGCTAGCATTTTGAGGTGATTATAAGTAGGAAAATCTGCAGATTGCACAGTTTCGTTAAAAAAATCGAGATACTCTAATAGAGCAGTCAGAAACTCTAATGAACAGTCACTGAATATAATTTACTCTAATAAAGCAGTCACATTGAAATGAAATACTCTAATACAGCAACCAGCTAAAGAATTCAATATTATTTGAAGCTTAAACATCAATGAAAATGGTCTGATACAGCAATAAACTGTCATTACTAGCCAATTATGGTGGCATAATTTTGGGAATAATGGGCAATTCTCAAAAGCATAATAGGTGATTTTTTGAGCACTGCTCAAAAGCATAATTCTCAATTTTTGGAGCATAATAGCCTCATGCCTAAAACCAGCTAGCAGTATTGTGTATGTATTTTATGATGATATTTCCCACACTAACCCACAGTTATACCTGTTGTGATCTCAAGCTACCATCAACAGCCAGGAAGGAATATATCAGTTTTCTCATTTCCACACTTTGTGGCTTGTTAGATAATTGTATCTACACATTTTGTATACCATTTAATTGTCCAGAACATATACAATATCTTTTGTATGTACCTTTTTGTAATACTCTATCAACTGGTAAATTGCTGGTGTGTGGTTTGATGAAGTACCATGTTTTGACTCCAATGCCAGTAGCTCTCTGAAGCTGTTTACTACATTAACGAACAAGTGCAAAAATTATACATAATCATTTCCACACATAATTAATTTACCTAATGCATGATCAGTAGGATTCTTGTAAAGTGTTTCAAATAGTCCAGCAACAGATGGAATTGTGTCTCTGATCTTTCTAATTCTAGACTGACCAAACTTAGCTGCACATGTGTAGAAGACACCGAATGTTAACAACTTACAAGTGTAATGAAATCCTTAGACATTAATGTGAAATCTGCTAATGTGATTCACTCAAACTTCCTGTAATGTGGTTCTTACCATCAATGGAATTTTTAATGCATATTATGTCACCCATTAGCTACTCATCAAGACACACAGTAGTGTCGCATGGCCAAGAAATCCAATGCACCACACTGTAAGTATATTTACAGGAAGAAATATGATGCAATTTTCACCCATACATAGCTCTGTGCCCACTCCTCAAACTGGAATCATTTTTGTACTGCAAATGCCCTCCACCTTCAGCACCACACATAACAAATTTGAGCAAGATCGCCTATTATTATTTTTTGATTAGCAGAACCCTCCAGGGGTATAATGCTGATGTGCAGTACAATTACAATTAATTACATGATTACATAGTGCTAATTTTTGTTTAAATAATTCTACACAGTTAGCTTCAATACTATCATCACTCAATCTATTCCATTCAGGTACAGTTCTTGGAAGGAAGAAATACTTATACAAGTTGATTCTGGGTTGATAAGGTACAAGTTTAAAATTGTGAAGGCAAGCCTCAAAGCCAGTTTATGGTTTGCTTTGGGTATTAAAATAGCTGCAAAAAGACAAAATCTATGCAAAAACAGCCGAACTGTGAAACAAGATGCAGCATTTAAAAGCCTGAATGAAAAAGTTGTGAAATCAAAGATGGTGCATGGCCATGAAATAGCTGCAGTGATGTTAATGAACATAAATTTTGAAACGTAATATCGTTAACATCATTGCAGCCATTTCATGGTCGTCATCTTTGATTTCACAACTTTTTCACCCAGGCTTTTAAAGGCCACATCCTTTCTATACAGCTTGGCTGGATACATATCATCAACACACTTTAATGTACTAACCTGTATCAATGACTGCTAAAAGGTTTCCTCTTTCAATGTCAGATGCTGTCAGGTCAGCAAATGTAACATCTCTTTTACTTCTTTTTTGACAGGAAATCTTTTCAATGGTGTAAGTTCCATTAGATTGAAACTGATTACCAAAGTCAATGGTATTGTTATAAGTACCATCATCATCATAATAACTATTGTCATCTTCATTTGATTTATCAGCAGATCCAAAGTTAATTTTTATCCTCATTGCTCCATGTGACTCTTGTAAGACTGAACCAGTAAATATGGCTTCTTCAACTTTATCATATACTAATGAATTTTGTGGTACTTGACCTGCCATTTTAATGAGGTCACCTGTCCCAACTTTCCGAGTAAATTTCACATCATCAAATTCTTTGTCAAAACTATTTATAAAGAGATAATTATATAATGTGTAAAATGTATTTCATACGTGTAATGTGAGGTATGGACAGAGCTAGCATCAGCTTCTTTAACATCTCCCTCTTCACTTTGAAAGTTTGCTTGGAATGTGCTAGCAATGCTCTTCTTGATATTAATGGCCTCATCATTTTCTGTAGTTCCGTAGTGTACAGACACAATCTTCCCATCAGATGTCTGTACATAACAGAACTCTCCTTGAAGTTTATCTGCTAAGGATTGTTGTTGATCATCAGATGTGTAGTTCATTGTATCACTGCATAGTATAATGAAAGTGCATGCAAATTGTCAGAGACATGCATAACACTTAGATTTTATGTATCCCACAATCTTTTCACACATTAGAATGATTATCTGATATGTGATTCATATTATACAATTGTGATCGTTACTTTAATAATGTAATTTCATTACCAATACTTCCCAGCTATATGTAATGTGACATGTGCTGATATATATTGCTCAAAAAATCAGCAAATTGCATAGTAATGCATACTACATAGCTATTGTGGGTAATAATATTACATGTGAAATTTGTTACAAAAACAACACATATACGTACCACTAAACCTACAACTGCACATTCACAACACATCAACAATAAAGTCCAAAGATGAATTAATTTACATACGTAGATATTCTAATGAGACAAAATCAAGAGTATGCTTACTAGTGCATTCAATATCAAAATGTGCCTCTGAGTCTGGAACCGCCCGCTCCATTAACCAGTTCAGGATATGCCACTATTGGGTGGTTTGTTCAACTATAACTGGAGTCAAGTTTTGTTACAGAACTTAAAATAGCAACCTGTCAAGTACCACTGAAGACTATACCAATGTTTTATAAATTTATTTATGACCTGCAAGTTTAAAATTTTATTACATTACAACTACAAGACCTAACCAGGAGATGCCATGACATGCTCTACATTTACCCTCATCATGCACAGAATCATATGTAGTACTATGTAGTTCAGACTTATTTCCTTGTCTAATGCGGTGTGTGTATGTCTGTGTGCATGCATGTTTGTAGTGTGTGTTCATCACAATACTGGTCAAAGCCAACAAAATTTTGCTGCAATCATGTGTAGTGCATGGTGCTTTTGACTGTGATCCAAGAGGGCTATAACCTTTGTGCAATGCAAGCTGTAAAGTATGAGAGATGGATCAAGTGCATATTTTACAGAAGTATAGGTGAGTAGCCAGAATATTAGAATCTTAGTGCACTACACACACACACACTACACACACCACACAATAACACAACATACTTGTCAACTGAAACTCTCAAATATGCACTAGATATGGTGAAACAAAATTCATTAGCTGATTGTGCACCAAACATACCACCTGAAACATGCAAAGACATATGATGTTCCTGTAAAGGTTACTTACACAAAATACCATTTTAAAATCTCTACATATACATACGAAGAAATTTTAACATTCCAACGATATGCATATATTACATACACCTTACTGCTTTCACAGTGCCAATTCACATCTACAGAAAGTTCGATTACTTCCCGGTCTTCTTCACCGTAGTTGTGTTGTGTGGAAGTGTACTGGTATACACACTCTTCAGTGAACTGTGTGGGAAAAAACATAGTTCACTACAAGTGACAATCATTTGTATTTGCGTCTATGCAGTAACTTCAAGCAACGTGTCTGTTACACATATGCTAATCTGTCACTCACATCACATGCTCCAGTTCTCTTGTACTCCACACTTTTGTCTGCTGCAGTGATGTAAACTGCAAACATGCACAATATAGTGCATGTTACAATATTGAGCATCATCTTTCAGCTCCTGCAGTTTGTGAAAGTAAACAGGTAAGGCAAAACAAGCATCCTTTTATACTTGTTCCCAACAGGAAATTGTGACATCAGTGAGCAGACATCATGTGATGACATCAGTGCATCATGAGGCTTCTGTATCAACATGATAGTGAGTTCAGCTACATATCAGTTGTTTCTTAAAATAGCATCCCACGTACATACAGATCACACACCATGATGCATACACAAACACACACATACATGGACATAAGATTTTATACCAACTTATTCTTTGAATTGTAAAGAGAATGTTATACAGATAGCCAACCATTAGACATAGCTACTTTTTAATTTACTTTTTATGACTACATATTGTAATTGCAGCAATTTGCTCAGTTAGCATGCACATCACCACAAGTTAAAGTACACACACATATTATCATAGCAAGATTTCACACAATACATTAAAAATGTGATCAAGAGAAAAGCTGACAAACATACACACTTGTGTGCACATACTCATGCACGAATGCATGCACTCACACTAAGTTACACTACCAGGACTTATAACAGCTAGTACTACCATTAAGTTACTAATGTCAGTGTATAGCAAGTGTTGTGGTGAAGGGAGAAAATTGCATGGTAACTGCATTATCAATTATAAAGTTTTGCTCTGATTGTAGATAATCATATCATAACCAGTAATTAGTTATTAGATAGAGCTGTAACCATGTAAGTAGACCAGCTGGTAGATCAAATGGTCATCAGACATGTCAGTTATAGCATACAATGTGTAATTGTACCTTGTATGAGTCTATCTATATAATCTGATAAGTATAAAGAGGGAATGTAACCTATAGCCATAGCTCTGGTTTATATATATACTGTGTTGGTTTCAGAGAAATACTATATCCAATTGCAACTGCATGTGATGAGAGTCCTGGGTTTAACAAATGTAAGCACCCCTACCTTACATATCACTGCTTAAAGTTTTTTAGTTTACTATATAGAGTCGTATATCCCCAGT
Source organism: Dysidea avara (assembly GCF_963678975.1). NCBI lineage: Eukaryota > Metazoa > Porifera > Demospongiae > Dictyoceratida > Dysideidae > Dysidea > Dysidea avara. The sequence continues at coordinate 25,744,158 of NC_089282.1, read as the reverse complement.
ATATGGAACAGTTAATAATAATATACTCTTTTACTAGCTTTTCAGTAAAGCCGCATTCACTGAAGTTTTACTGAAAGTTTAAAACTTAGCAAAACAACATGGTCCATACACTAAAAGTTACTGATATTTTACTATCAGTATACTAGCAGTAAAGTAGCTTAACAAATTAGTAAACTAAGAACCTTTAAGCATTTTCTGTAATAAAATTAGCACCTGCTTGGGGAATCCTAGATCCACCCCTGTGTGGTGTGTGTGCAGTGTAGCATAGTGGTGTGTGTGTATATGTGTGTACTGTGTGTAGTGTATAGTGTGCCATGTGAGTTTTGTGGCTTCTCTCTGCCATAAGACTTGGACAGTCCTTTTTGCCAAGATTACCAGTCCTGCACCAGGAGGACTTACCTACACAAGACTTGAGTGCCCAAGTGGTGCAAATTAAGGTGACCAGTGCTTTTTCTCTTGGTAGCAATATTGCTGTGTTTGGCTGCTGGAGTCTTTGCTTTTGCTTTGCTTGTGTGTGTGTGTGTGTGTGTGTGTGTGTGTGTGTGTGTGTGTGTGTGTGTGTGTGTGTGTGTGTGTGTGTGTGTGTGTGTGTGTGTGTGTCTGTGTGTGTCTGTGTGTGTGTCTGTGTGTGTCTGTGTCTGTGTCTGTGTCTGTGTGTCTGTGTGTCTGTGTGTCTGTGTGTGCTTTAACTTGTGCTGACTTGCATGTAGCTATACAAAAATGATTTGTCTGTACATAGCTATCTTCCTATATTGTTACGTTGATGTATATGACAAAGTTACATTAATATGCAAATCAAAATTGAATGGTGTTGGAGACCATTTGTAAATTTGTTAATTGCCACGTGCAGTTATACAAAGCAAAGTAGCTACCTCTAAGGCTCAATGAATTAAAAACTCAAATATTGTCTTGTTTCTGTGGGTTATTCGTTAAGGATCTGCTGCTGAGCATTTGATAGATTCCATACGATAAGATTGCTCAGCTGTTAAGAATTCTATGCCATCAATGCAATACCAAATTACCAAGCATAGTATTAATGAGTTCATTAATGTCTATATAGAAAAGAATTACTACTGATTTGTGTTCCATTTGTTTAGAGGAACTATCTCAGTTCAGACAGTGATGGTGAAGAAGCATTCTGATATTTCAAAGTTACTCTCTTGACTATGTAGTCGACGCTACAAGCCAAGCCTGCCTACACAGATGAACACTAGTAAGTTAATATAATACAATTAAAGATTATACACTAAATGTCATGTAATTTATGCTACAGCTGACATGTCTGATTTGATCTATACAAGCCTATGTCTAATCAATCCATGGTTACTGAGAACTGATTACTGGTTGCTGTTCTATCTAATAACTGATTACTGGTTATAGTTCTATCTAATAACTGATTACTGGTTGTTGTTCTATCTAATAACTGATTACTGGTTGCTGTTCTATCTAATAACTGATTACTGGTTATAGTTCTATCTAATAACTGATTACTGGTTGTTGTTCTATCTAATAACTGATTACTGGTTGCTGTTCTATCTAATAACTGATTACTGGTTATAGTTCTATCTAATAACTGATTACTGGTTGCTGTTCTATCTAATAACTGATTACTGGTTATAGTTCTATCTAATAACTGATTACTGGTTGTTGTTCTATCTAATAACTGATTACTGGTTGCTGTTCTATCTAATAACTGATTACTGGTTGTTGTTCTATCTAATAGCTGATTACTGGTTATAGTTCTATCTAATAACTGATCACTGGTTGTTGTTCTATCTAATAACTGATTACTGGTTGCTGTTCTATCTAATAACTGATCACTGGTTGCTGTTCTATCTAATAACTGATTACTGGTTGTTGTTCTATCTAATAGCTGATTACTGGTTATAGTTCTATCTAATAACTGATTACTGGTTGTTGTTCTATCTAATAACTGATTACTGGTTGCTGTTCTATCTAATAACTGATCACTGGTTGCTGTTCTATCTAATAACTGATTACTGGTTGTTGTTCTATCTAATAGCTGATTACTGGTTATAGTTCTATCTAATAACTGATTACTGGTTGCTGTTCTATCTAATAACTGATCACTGGTTGCTGTTCTATCTAATAACTGATTACTGGTTGTTGTTCTATCTAATAGCTGATTACTGGTTATAGTTCTATCTAATAACTGATTACTGGTTGTTGTTCTATCTAATAACTGATTACTGGTTGCAGTTCTATCTAATAACTGATTACTGGTTACTATAATAGCTGATTACTGGTTATAGTTCTATCTAATAACTGATTACTGGTTGCTGTTCTATCTAATAACTGGTTACTGGTTGCTGTTCTATCTAATAACTGATTACTGGTTACTATAATAGCTGATTACTGGTTATAGTTCTATCTAATAACTGATTACTGGTTGCAGTTCTATCTAATAACTGATTACTGGTTACTATAATAACTGATTACTGGTTGCTGTTCTATCTAATAACTGATCACTGGTTGCAGTTCTATCTAATAACTGATTACTGGTTACTATAATAACTGATTACTGGTTATAGTTCTATCTAATAACTGATTACTGGTTGCTGTTCTATCTAATAACTGATTACTGGTTACTATAATAGCTGATTACTGGTTGCTGTTCTATCTAATAACTGATTACTGGTTGCAGTTCTATCTAATAACTGATTACTGGTTACTATAATAACTGATTACTAGTTATAATTCTATCTAATAACTGATTACTGGTTGCTGTTCTATCTAATAACTGATTACTGGTTGCTGTTCTATCTAATAACTGATTACTGGTTACTATAATAACTGATTACTGGTTACTATAATAGCTGATTACTGGTTGCTATAATAGCTGATTACTGGTTACTATAATAGCTGATTACTGGTTACAATTCCATCTAATAGCCAATGGACCTATCAAGTAGTCAATTATGGTATTGTAAAATTTATAGGTATACGTAATGCAGTTATTAGGTTCTATTATTTCTCCCTTCACCACAACACTTATAGAGTTACACTAATATTAGAAACTTATGCTGCTAGCTGTTACAAACCCTAGTAGTGTAACTTAGCGTGTATGCATAAACACAAAGCGAGTGCGAGCATGCACGCACGTGTGTGTGTGCGTGTGTGTGTGTTTGTACATGTGTGTGTATGTGTGGTGTGTCTGTCTGTCTACATGTCTGTGTCTGTGATGCTTGTGTGCATGTGGGTTGGTGTTTTTCAACACCATGACTTCCATGAAGTGATCCACAAGCAATGGCTTTTAGCCAGCTAATGATCACAAGGTTGGGTTATTGTATGCCAAGCCCAGGATGCTGCCTGATGGTATCACTTGGTACAGGTTGAGGTTTTGCAAGCCTCCCAGGGGATACTGAAGTCTGTACTTACAGCTTGGTGGACATTGTCATAATGCCAAGGCACATGGTGCTGCTGGAGTTCAATAGATCCTCTGGTTTCCATGTGGCTTCACCATGACCATTGCCAGTAAACCAGGTGGCATGATTGTCCACTTCTGCTGTTGTCTATCCCTCCAACTTGGAAGGCTGTATGACCTGGAGGGGTAGCTGTGAAGGAAGAAAGGAAGCATGTATGCATGTGTATGTGTGATTGTGTGTATGTGCATGTGCGTGTGTGCACGTGTGCATGTGTGCATGTGTGTGTGCTTGTGCAGTATAGTGTAGTGTATAGTGTGTGTGTGTAGTCTGTGTGTAGTCTGTGTGCTTGTGTGTGTGTTTGTGTGTGTGTGTGTGTGTGTGTGTGTGTGTGTGTGTGTGTGTGTGCGTGTGTGTGTGCGTGTGTGTGTGTGTGACTTGTTCTATCTGCATGTTTTTCATTGTACATTAACTGTATTACAATTGCCAATAACAGTATAATTATTAATTATAAATGTGAAAATGTAATGCACATAACATTGAAGAAATTATGTAATGGTTGGCTGTTTGTCATTACAGCAAATGAATAACATGTACAATGAAACTTGTGTATCAAGACACCTTGGGACCAACCAATATTGTCCTGATTTCAAAGTGTCCTGATTTTCCAGGTCATTTTAGATGATAAGGCTTAATTTGGGGCCATTACCAATTGCATATTTATGCGTTTGTGTGTATAGCATTACTTTGGTGTCTGTGTTCCTCATCATATGAATTTATGTCTAATCTGCATATGTGGGATGGTATTTTAAGAAACAACTGATATGTAGCTGAACTGTGTATCATCTCAATTACTAATAGAGTTTATCACACATACATGCATGTTGATAAAAAGCCTCATGATGTACTGATGTCATCACATGATGTCACCTCACTGATGTCACCTCACTGATGTCACAATTTCCTGTTGGGAACAAGTATATAAGGATGCTTGTTTTGCCATACCTGGTTACTTTCAAAAACCGTTGGAGCTGAAAGATGATGATCAATATTGTAACATGCACTATATTGTGCATGTTTGCAGTATGTGCCACTGCAGTAGACAAAAGTGTGGAATACAAGAGAACTGGATCATGTGATGTGAGCAATAGCCAGATATATTTCACTGTAAATTCATAAGTATAAAGTTCATAATGATGGTATATATGCCTCCTGCACTTACTTATATAAGTAGGAGGTATACTGAACTTCATACTTCTAAATTTACAGTGTTTACTTCAGTGAAACTAGAAATACCATTAGCAATGTGTATATGTAGTAATGCTGTAAACTGCCCTCTTTCTAATGCAGTTTGCTGAAGAATGCATGTACAAGTACACTGCAACACAACATAACTATGGAGAAGAGGATCGAGAAGTGATTGAACTTTCTGCAGATGTCAACTGGCACTGTGACAGCAGTAAGGTCTATCTATATATGTGACCAAATTTGACTAAATAGGTCTTCCACACACATCCACTTTTTTGGCTTTGACGCACCATAATTCAGTGTAGGAGTATGCCATTAGTTTCAAATTTGACCTGATATTTTACAATGCTGTGGAAGGATTGTGTGAAAATTTTAGGTCAATAGCTTACTGAGTAGTCAAGTTACAGTTTGTTAAAGTCAGAAAGTTGGATGTGTGTGGAAGCCTTGTTTTATCAAATTCGGTCACATATAATAACGCACCACCATTTTCATTCTTTCCAAATAAGGAGACTTTAAAATGTGCTCTATTTATCCATAGATGGATTTGTAGAGAAGTAAACCAACTAGTGTAAACTTAATTTTAAATGTTGAAAATTTGAGAAATTAAGCAAAAAGCAAAAGAAACTAGAACAATCAGCATGTTAAACCATTCTAGAAATGTAATGGAACATGTCAAACCCTTTAATGCATTTCTCTATACTTGAACTCAATGAGTATGGAGACTACAGAAAAAAGTTAGGTCTACAAATTAATGTTGGATTGTGTAGCAATAATCTCTGCATATATTTATCAGTGTTTTTCTACTATATCACGATCACCATCAGACTGGGTATTACCATCATCCACTGAGTCCAAATAAAGATCTATGATGTGTAACAATTCAAATGTTAGGCTTTAAAGGGTTTTCCATTGTAGTCCTAGAATGCATGGCTAAATTGTTAGATTCCTGTATCTCAGTTTGTTCTGATCTCAAATTTTAAACCTTGTTATATAATTACATATCATATTATTAAGCAGGAGCTTCGTGGTTTACTCATACTCAGGTGGTAGTTTTGGCTCACAATCAGCTAAGGAATTCTGTTTCACCATATACAGTGCATCAATCAGAATTTCAGTTGCCAAGTATGTTGCATTATTTGTACTGTTTATGCAAAATATAATTTTCTACATAATCATTTTGTTTATGTGTTAATTGAGCATTCATTTTCACACTGCTTCCCCAGTTAGCATTATAGCTGGGTAGACTGTTTCTCTAGTTAACACAAGATCCCCATTAATACAGCTGGGTAGACTACTTCACCAGTTAACACCAAGTCCCCATTAATACAGCTGAGTAGACTACTTCACCAGTTAACACCAAGTCACCATTAATACAGCTGAGTAGACTACTTCACCAGTTAATACCAAGTCACCATTAATACAGCTGAGTAGACTACTTCACCAGTTAATACCAAGTCACCATTAATACAGCTGAGTAGACTACTTCACCAAGTCCCCATTAATACAGCTGGGTAGACTACTTCACCGGTTAATACCAAGTCACCATTAATACAGCCGAGTAGACTACTTCACCAGTTAACACCAAGTCCCCATTAATACAGCTGGGTAGACTACTTCACCAGTTAATACCAAGTCACCATTAATACAGCTGAGTAGACTACTTCACCAGTTAACACCAAGTCCCCATTAATACAGCTGGGTAGACTACTTCACCAATTAATACCAAGTCACCATTAATACAGCTGAGTAGACTACTTCACCAGTTAACACCAAGTCCCCATTAATACAGCTGAGTAGACTACTTCACCAGTTAACACCAAGTCCCCATTAATACAACTGGGTAGACTACTTCACCAGTTAATGCCAAGTCCCCATTAATACAGCTGAGTAGACTACTTCTCCAGTTAACACCAGGTCCCCATAAAACAGCTGGGTAGACTACTTCACCAGTTAATACCAAGTCCCCATTAATACAGCTGGGTAGACTACTTCACCAGTTAACACCAGGTCCCCATTAATACAGCTGAGTAGACTACTTCCCCAGTTAATACCAAGATCCCCATTAATACAGCTGGGTAGACTACTTCACCAGTTAACACCAAGTCCCCATTAATACAGCTGAGTAGACTACTTCACCAGTTAACACCAAGTCACCATTAATACAGCTGAGTAGACTACTTCACCAGTTAATACCAAGTCACCATTAATACAGCTGGGTAGACTACTTCACCAGTTAATACCAAGTCCCCATTAATACAGCTGAGTAGACTACTTCACCAGTTAACACCAAGTCCCCATTAATACAGCTGAGTAGACCTTACTTCCCAAATTAATTATGACACCAAGTCTCCACTGATTATAGCAGCTTTCCTAATCATCACCAGCTCACCATTAATATGGCAGGGTAGACAGCTAGGTCCCCATTAGTACAGCTGGATAGACTGAATCCCCAATTAATGCCACTCTCCATTAAAATTGTTTACGCATGTACAACTGGGTAGACATATATACTTCCCAGTTATCCTGGGTAAACTGCCTCACCGGCCCAGTTAACACCAACTGTATATGTAAGTCCCCATAGCTGCATGGGTAGACTACTTCCCTAGTTGGGCCATCATGTCCTTATTAATACAACTTAATAGACAGCTTGATACTAGAGTAATAGTAGTCTATATCCTGCATAATACTAGGTTACTTCCCTGATACAGCTGGGGAGAGTTCCGTGGTCACACAGTTAACAACAGATTTCCATATACAATTGCATAGACTGTTTCCCCCAGTCAACACGATGCATGTCTGGATTGAGTAATATAAGTAAAGTTTATTATTCAAGAATATAATAGTAATGGCTTATTGTTTTCATCTGAACACACACCCCAACTATCAATTGCTGAAATAATGGCAATTGCACTTTGTTTTCAGTTACATAATTATGTTCAGCTTATTGCACAGCATTTCAAATGAAGAACACTACAAGAAGGACCTCTGCAATCAGTCCAGTCACAACAGAAGACTGTTACAAATGAAGGATAACCATCATGCACGAATCAACACCTTGGGCTGTCAGCAAAGATAAATGGGACACAAAGGTGGCACCTGTCAGGCTGAAGTGATATTGAACAATAATAAAATCAAGCCCATAACCTTAGCTACTATCAAGACATGCTTATCTAAAGGCATCACTCAGTCAACCAGTCAGTCAGCCAGTCGGCAGTGAACCAGTCAGTCAGACAGTTGGTTAGTCAGTCAGTTGGTCAGTCAGTCAGAATATTACAAATGAATAATTTTTAAAAAAATGTAGCAACTTATTAGAAGCACTTCAAATCATACTGAAGGCACTTTTGGGTTTGGTTATATATAGCGCAAATCTTCATGATCCCTAATATATAGTGCTATTGATAACTGCCCAACTCCCAAACAACTCAGTGTTTTGTACAATACAAGTTCAGGATGGTCTATAGTGGGGCTTTATATTGACATGAGAATTTTTCTAGCTGATTTGTATGCAATATTATTATATGTATAGTGACACAATGAACTACACATCTGATGATCTACAGCAATTATTAGTAGATGAACTTCATGGAGAGTTCTGTTATGTACAGACATCTAATGGGAAGATTGTGTCTGTACACTATGGAACAACAGAAAATCATGAGGCCATTAATATTAAGAGGAGCATTGCTAGCACATTTCAGACAAACTTTAAAAGTGAAGATGGAGATGTTGAAGAGTCTGATGCTGGCTCTATCCATACCTCACATTACACGTAAGAAATGCATTATACACATTATACAATTATCTCTTTACTAATAGATTCGACAAAGAATCTGATGATGTGAAATTCACTCGAAAAGTTGGGACAGGTGACCTCATTAAAATGGCAAGTCAAGTACCACAGAATTCATTAGTATATGATAAAGTTGAAGAATCCACATTTACTGGTTCAATCTTACAAGAGTCACATGGAGCAATGAAGATAAAAATTGACTTTGGATCTGCTACAAATGAAAATGATAATAACTATTATGAAGATAGCGGCACTTATGACAATACCATTGATTTTGGTAATCAGTTTCAATCTAATGGAACTTACACTACTGAAAAGGTTTCCTGTCAAAAAAGAAGCAAAAGAGATGTTGTATTTGCTGACCTGACAGCATCTGACATTGAAAGAGGAAGCCTTTTAGCAGTCATTGATATAGGTTAGTACATTAAAATGTGTTGATGACATGTATCCAAGTGGATATTATGGTGTGTCTTCCACATGTGTACAGCTAAGTTTGGTCAGTCTAGAATTAGAAAGATAAGAGATACAATCCCATCTGTTGCTGGACTGTTTGAAAGACTTCACAAGAATCCTACTGATCCTGAATTAGGTAAATTACTTATGTGTGTGGAAATGATTGCAATCTTCACACATTGTTAGCTAATATAGTGAACAGCTTCAGAGAGCTACTGGCATTGGAGATAAAATATGGTACTCCATCACACCACACACCAGCAATTGACCAATTGATAGAGTATTACAAGAAGGTACATGAGCTGTTGTATGCACTGGATCATTATTTTGGCATAAATTGTGCTAGATAACATTATCTAACAAGCCAAAAAGTGTGGAAATGAGAAAACTGATATATTCCTTCCTGGCCGTTGATGGTAGCTTGAGATCACAACAGGTATAGCTGTGGAAAATATCATCATACATTATCATACACAATACTGCTAGCTTATAGCTAGTCTCAACAATAAACACATAATTTTATTATAACAGTTACTGGGGTCACTACTAACAAAGAGTATGGGAGAAGATGAACAAGGCATCTTATTGCATCAGTTGGCTCAGATTAGTAATGCTGGACCTGAAATAGTAGATACTGTCATCAATATCAACCCATCCAATGATGACGGTCTGCTGCTGGTATTAGGAGCACTAGCTAGGAACAATGACCCCGCTATTCAGAGTGTTGTAGTTGGTGAACTTCTTAGGAGACTTGACACTGTTAAATCATCTACCAACAACACTGAATTGATCATTCTCTTAAATTATGCTCTCGGTAACACTGGCTCTAAATTAGCCATTGATGCTTTACTGTCCAGTCTTGATCATGATGACATTGACACACAGATTTCTGTTATTAGGGGACTTGGTGTTCACCTTGATCAACCAAAAGTGCAGAATGCTTTGATCATTTTACTGAATGGAACTGAAGAAGATAAAGTTCTTGAAGAGGCTTTAGTGATACTAAAAGATGCATGCAATGATAAAATACTAGTCAATCCCAATGAAGACTTACTGGACACCATAGTGAAGACTGCTGTTAAGCTAGAGAACCCCAACCTGTATGAATTACTCATCCAATATCTTACACTGGTCGGTACTGATAGAGCACAACAACACATCAACACACTAAGAAGACAACACAACTATGGACAAGTTGTGCACGATCAAGCAAGCAGGATTAAGCGAGGCTCTGATTGGGATGAATCCAATTCTAATTATGACACAGTAGCAAGCTATTCAGAGCGCAGAAATGATGTCACAGACTATCCCTCTCACCTAGCATACATATGGGGTAAATCATTAGGTACCAGCAAAATGGAAATGAAAATAGGGGCTGGTGCATTTGCTGGATCATACTGGACTGACTCAAATAAACGTCTCAAGTTTTTTTCAAAATTTAAAATCAAAGCTGATGTGTTGGGTAGAACATTCAATTTAGTAGACATTGAATTTGCTTATCGGACATCTAATTCTACTCTGTTTATAAGGAAGTATAGGAAAATACTGGGATTAGATGTGCACCTAAATATTGACACCAGCATAGATCTTGCACTTTGTTTACAATCAGTGAAAATCCCTTTATGGAGTGGAAGTGGCCAGACTGCATTTAATTACCGCAAGGGTTACTATGTTTACATATCAACTATTTACTTTTACCTTCGAGGAACACTCAGTGGCAGTGCTGGTGCTAATCTTTGTTTTTCTCCATTGGAGATGCTTGGATGTCTTGATATGAAGGGTTCTGTAACTCTGCAAGTCAATGGAGGAGGCTCTGCTAGTCTTTTAGTAAGCACCATGTATCAGTTGCGAGCAGGTAACGTTTGGCTTATTTGTAACCAGTCAACATTGAAATTTAAAAAAAATTGGAGGATTTAATTCAGTAAAATGCTATTTATTTACCAAACTTTCCTGCTGTACAGTACTTTCAAACATACTGTATTATGTATATGAATCATTCCTATATAGAGCACAGTACGTGGAGGAATTGATGTACGGGCACAACTGGGATATTATCTGGAGCCATCCGCATGTGTCCAAGCATCCCTTGTGGATAAAACCAAACCTTTTGAAGCTTGTCTCTCCCTTTATCATGGTTATCCTTACAGCTATATTTACATTGAGCCATGGTACCAGTCAAAAACAATCACCTTTGAAGGTGGAGGATGGGTAATTATTATCTAGCTTTTATTGTATAATTTGTATGCTCTATGTTATGCAGCTATCGCTACCTACACCTCGCATTAGTTGGAGTGGTACAAAATCATGGGGTGAATATGGGTGGAGCACATCAAGCAGGAAATTTCTGTTAGTGAAAAAATGTTTAAAACCAGATTTGACAAAGCTAACACAAAAACTAACTGGATAAAATGAAGGAGAAGAAACAATCAAGTTTTGTAACAGTCAATTTAGAACTTTAACAGAACAGCATAGCAATTTCCAGCATTCATAGCTGCACCTCCCTAACATGTACAATCAATGTTATAGAAACTAATAATAGTTAATTAATTATGAAATGAATTAGTAATTAGTTAATTATAATTTTGTGGGTCATATCAAAATGATTAAGTATAGGTTGAAGCCCACTAAATGACTAAATTATTGGAATTACTTTAAATGGGGTTGTGGGTTACAGGAACCCCCTTCAGTTTGCTAAAGTTTTAAGTGTGTTATGAGGTGCAAGCACCTGATACAACACAAAATTCAGTTTTAAGTACAGCGAAACTATATACTACAGTAGAGGGATGGACTTGTGACAAGTGTATACTGCTTAGGGCCTTTGGCCACTAGTCAGTGTCATTCTAATTTCTATAGATGGAGAGTATAACTAGTACAGACTTTAAGAGTATAATTAGTATAGACTTTAAGAGTATAACTAGTATAGACTTTAAGAGTATGACTAGTATAGACGTGGAGAGTATGACTAGTACAGACTTGGAGAGTATAACTGGTACAGACTTGGAGAGTATAACTGGTACAGACTTGGAGAGTATAACTGGTACAGACTTGGAGAGTATAACTGGTACAGACTTGGAGAGTATAACTGGTACAGACTTGGAGAGTATAACTGGTACAGACTTGGAGAGTATAACTGGTACAGACTTGGAGAGTATAACTGGTACAGACTTGGAGAGTATAATTAGTATGGACTTGGAGAGTATAATTAGTATGGACTAATTCCTTTTTCTGTTACTTTAACAAAGACTCATTATATGACTAATAATAGTTAATTTGTGTATTATGTAATTTTATTGCTTTGTATTTTTGTCATGTCTTGTATGTTTTTCAGTTTTGTATTTGTATATCTGTATGTGTTTCTTTGTACTCTGACGTGGAAAAATGACTATGCTGAATGTTACGAGTTTAAACAAAAATCAATCACTAAATCAATAAAATAAGACAAGTTTTATATTAGATTTCAGTTTTGGTGATAGAAACTAACATCTGAAGACTGCGCTCCTATAGACCTTTTCATCCAATAGTTATGACTGGAAACACCCTTGGCTACAGAAATAGGGAACAGTAAATGATTAAGACTTCCTTGATTAAGTAAGGATTTTTTGTAACAGTGGAAAGGGAATACAGCAAGAAGGTAAACTAAAATGCTTATATAAAGTAAAATAGCAAAAACTGCTTGCACATAGCAGGCCAATATCATACAGATCTTGTCACACCTGCAACGTAATATAATGAATCCAATGATTTACTTGAAGAGTTAATTAATAGCAGTGCATAATTTAGACGTATTGCTCACAGGAGACTATTCTAATAATAGTGAACTAACTCTTTGGCAAGGTAATTGAATTAAATAGTTAGTGTGATGCACAAGTGTATTATACTGCTATCAACAATCAATTACAGGGGCTAAAAGGGGGGCTAGTTGTGGCCCAAAAGTTTGACTTTTGGCTAGTTGTAAATGATGGTTGGGTTAAGTGTAAAATTTAGACAGAAAAGCATAAACTTATGTGTTACACATCTTAAACCTTTTACAGTTTACTACAATTAAGGCTTTAATTGACTAAAAGCATCTCAAGATCCAATCTTGAGATAGATATTTTCAAAAATATTCCAATTAATGGTCTACTCTTTGATTAAAAATTACCTTACAATCAACTAGTTTAATTTCTTTCTTACAGTCCACTATAAAATAAAATTGCTTTAAAATAGTAGTCGTTGTATTTATAGTAGTATACCAGATTTTACCATTTTAAATACACCTTACAGATGTCAGTGTAAGCTACTATAAGGCTTTAGCCATACAAGTGATTACCTACAACAAAGCTATTACATATTGTGACATTCACATAGAATTATTCCTTTAAGAAACTAAAGGCTATAGTATGTTATAACGTCATTGAACAAGCATGGTGGATAACATTATGTGCATAGTACATAACATACTTATGGTTGTAGCTAAGCTAATTGTACGTGTGTGGCTACTTATAAAGTTACTATCATCAATTCTCATGGCTGGTTTTCTGCTTTAAGTTTGTCATCTATGAGTTCGTTCAAATCTTTTATTTTCATTCCTTTAACTTCTGCTTGCAGTGCTAGACAAATAAATACTATGTGTAGCTCTGACTGTAGTACTTGCTCCGTGTCCTCTTCACTGTAGTACCTTAAAGGCTGCCTTATGGAAAAGTCATTAGTCAAGAAATATTCCAAAAATGTCTGGCTAAATGGTGCACGATGTTGGTACACTACATAAGCATCATTTTTTGAAAAAGATTTGCTACCATCACCTACGAAAACCCCAACACGTGCATAAATAAAACCATTAGGCTTTAATGGTAATGGAAATTTTTTGTTGAAGAGCATAAGATGGGGTGACACATCTAAAACTGGTGAAGGTGGCAGTTGACCCAAAGTGTAAGTGTCTTGACAAGTTTTACTGCAGAACTTCATGAGCAGCATACTGGGGTGACTGGTGTTGTAACTGGAGAAAGATGACTTCAAGCAATTGTTGCAACGCTGGTCACAGTACCAACAGCGTTTTTCACAAACCAGATCATATGTGACAGCCCTATAGTGACATTCATTCACAAATCTAATTATATGATTTCAGAGCATTTAGCTATGCAATGCATATAGACCATTTACAGTACGTGGGAGCCATACAAGCATAAAATAACAAATTGTAGTGAAAAAGTATGTGTTTACATGTACATATGTATGTATGTATGTTCATTATGTGTGTGTGTGTGTGTGTGTGTGTGTGTGTGTGTGTGTGTGTTATGCATGCATGCATATATGTATGTTGACCATGGTATATAAAAAAGATAAGACATATTGTCACTCACCATTTAAGGTAAGAATGATGAATGACAGTGTGGTATGTTTTAAGCCCTTTCATTTTCAAGAAATGAGGCAATGCTCTCTGGATACAAGTAAAAGCATTTAGATGTTTAGCCATGTCATGCAAAAATATTTTTGGGTTTTGATCTTGTAGTAGTTCAATAGGGCAAAGGGTATCCAGTGATATGACATACCCGAGACTAACAGTGAGCCCAGGTTTTACGCACAGCATAAGGACGTAAGGTTCCAGAGGATTGTCTCCAGATACAAGGAACAGGGTCCCTTCATAGCTGTCATTTCTATCTGTTTTGCCCTGAAATGTGCTGTGGAGAATAATGGAGTGATTTTCAGGAAGAATTACCAGATCATTTTCATAATCAATTTCCATGCCTTTGGGCAGCAAATTTATATTCTGTGGATTCTCTGATGAAAAATGATTGGTAAGTTCACCCTTCAAAATTTTATCAAAGTCATATTCCAATGCTGGTAGTGTTCCATATGTTTCCTTTGCAAGTTCAGAAGGTGGAATTTCACTATCACTGGGATGAAGTGTTTTATGAAGAGTATAAACTGTTGCTTTGTCAATTTCTAGTAAATTCTTTTGTGAGACCACTGCCAAGCCATCTAAAACACTAGTCACACCTTTGGGAATCATCTTTTTCCGAGAGCTTTCTGAAGGAATTCTAAATTTTCCACCTTCAGGGCGTATAATGCATTCATCTGCAATAAGCGTAGAATCAGCTGGCTTAAACAAAACAAGGAAATTAAAAATGCCAATTCTAGACAACAAAAAACGAGCATACAAAACTGTTTGCTTTCCGGTTTTCAAACTTTTGTTTGTTAGAGCAAAAACAAAAGGTGCATTGTGCAAGTTGCCAATGAAACCAGCACCGGTGCTAGGGATGTTAGGACTAACAAGAAGATAAATGCAAAGTTTTTCAAGATCTTCCATTAAACTCTTAGTGAGTAAAAGCTTTCGACATTGTATGAAAAGTGTGTATATTTCATCTTCATTTATGAAAGAAGTAATGGCCTCATTGATAAGACTTCTAAAGACAATTCCAAGTGCAAAACGATACAGCCATTCACCGTAGTCAATGATCATTTCTTCACTTGGCTAGCTAAATAGTCAATGTAGTTGTGTTAACTATTTCACAATAATCAATGATGTGTCAAATATCAAGTAACTAGAATAGTCAATGGTCCGGTGGTGTGTAAACCATCTCACAACTGTCAATCGCTATGTGACATGTCATACATCAAGTATCTAGAATGGTCAACGGTGGGATGTTACACATCACAATTGGCTATTAAAGCTACTTGAGTTACTTGAAGTTTCATTGACTATTGTGAGATGGTTTACATGCCACCATTTACAATTCTAGCTACTTGATGTTTGACACATCACATTGACTGTTGTGAGATGGTTTACACACAGTGTGTAAACCATCTCACTTACAGCAGTCCATGGTTATCTTTCCAGGATCAAGCAGCTAGAATAGTCAATAGTGTTGTGTAAACCACCTCATAATAGTCAGTGAAGTGTCAGAGATCAAGTAGCTAGAATGGATCACCATATCATAATTTTTGCTGTGCCATCATGGATCACTGAATTTGAGGTAGTCTACACACACAACAATTGACTATTCTAGCTACTTGATGGTTGACTCTTAATCATCAACCATTGCATTGTGAGATGATTTTTAGACATATGACCATTGACTATTCTAGCTACTTGATGGTTGACACATCACCATCGATCATTGCCTGTGAGGGATCTACACACACAACCACTGTATATTCTAGCTACTTGGTGGTTGACACATCACCATCGATCATTGCATGTGAGGTGGTCTACACACACAACCATTGACTATTCTAGCTACTTGATGGTGGACACATCACCGTCGATCATTGTATGTGAGGTGGTCTACACACACAACCATTGACTATTCTAGCTACTTGATGGTGGACACATCACCGTCGATCATTGCATGTGAGGTGGTCTACACACACAACCACTGACTATTCTAGCTACTTGATGGTTGACACATCACCATCGATCATTGCATATGAGGTGGTCTACACACACAACTACTAACTATTCTAGCTACTTGATGGTTGACACATCACCGTCGATCATTGCATATGAGGTGGTCTACACACTACTGACTATTCTAGCTACTTGATGGTTGACACATCACCATCAATCATTGCATGTGAGGTGATCTACACAGACAACCATTGACCATTCTAGCTACTTGATGGTTGACACATCTTTAGTATACATACATCCATATAAAAATAACATCAAAACGGATATCTCGACCCCTGATTAGAGTAAAAACTACAGGTCCCCCTGATTACAGTAAAGGTGGCAGTGCTATCCTTTAATAGTTTGATAGATGTATCATGCTTATCATTTAAATGACCTAAAGTACATCCTCTGCATTTATGTTGGCACAAAAGAATCCTCTCTTATTCTAGCTCGTGCTACCAGGTGTAAAAGACAAACATTAGCCTTTTTGTTTTTGTTGTTATCATATCATTATCAATCATAATATCTTACGTGCCATCTTTATGGTCTACATGCAGTGTCTTTCTGATTTAAGGAGATGCCCATCTCATACGGGTCAGACACCAGTGAGCACACAAAATGTGCCCTCTCCCATTTGCTTCCAGTCCCGCCAATCCAACAGGGTTACTGTCACTATGACTATTAGACCAGTACAGAGTTCGAGTCTAAAAATCTGAAGCTGCATCTGAATCAATTTTGATGTTGACATTGAATCTGGATCATCAAATGAGTCAGATTGATGGACCGACATTGAATTAGACCATTATATTATGTATC
Organism: Dysidea avara; assembly: GCF_963678975.1. Classification (NCBI taxonomy): domain Eukaryota; kingdom Metazoa; phylum Porifera; class Demospongiae; order Dictyoceratida; family Dysideidae; genus Dysidea; species Dysidea avara. The sequence continues at coordinate 25,727,096 of NC_089282.1, read as the reverse complement.
ATATTACATCACTTATTTAACAAAGTATCATGATGTCACATTTGAGAATCACAATATTTAAAACCAAAATGTAGAAATTTTATGTTCAATCAACTTTGTTCAAACATTGGTCACAATACCACTGCTGGATGACTCCACTATTATTGGAATTTTTAAAGATATACAAGATTGCACCAATTACGCATGTATAATACTGCAGATAAACTAGCTAGATTCAGTGAAAAAAGTAACACACATGTACAAGGTTCTTACAGTTGTGCTTTAAGCTGCATGGTTATAGCAATAAAACATAAAAGTCCATCACGAAACATTGTTTTGTTATTATTCACTAAGTTGTGAAAAATATCTTCAAAGCTTGGCGATTGTTCAGTAAATGTCTCCATCCTAGTAGTCACCAAATCCTCCCATTCTGCTAATGGATCTTGTCCGAACTCACTGAACAGTACCTCCATTCTCTTCATATTGTCTGCCAGCTTCGTCGGCTGCTGGGATGACGGAATTGTCAATAGGTTTTGTCTGATTGTTTTGAGCCATCAGCACGTTTGGAATACCCCTGCCTGTACAAAAAGAAATGATGATATAACTTATAAGATTTAGTGGTAGTTATGCATAAACACTGTGCATTAATTTTTGTTGATATACCTCGGATCCGATGCTCATTCCAGGCAGCCACAAACTTTTTCATCCCTACTTGGCTAACTTGGATGCTATACCAGGAGACACAAAATTTGACATCATCATGTTCCAAGTTAAAATCGTGGTTTTCTTGCATTTCAATTAGGATGGCCTTAATCGGATAGTTTACCCTTCCATTGACTTCAACCCGGATCCTTTCAACCACATGATTCTATTATACAAAAGTCAGCACATTATCCAATGCTAACAAGTACACTGTATAGCATAATAGTATGTATGTACTGCTTGTTAATTAAAATTTAATTTTGCATCAATGCTAATATTTTATCCGATCTTTAAAATGTATCAAAGTTATTTATCCTGTATGTGTATCCAATTGAAATATCTACTTTAGCTAGTTGCTGACATTGCTAATTTTACTATTAGAAGGTTAAGGTTATTTCATCACGTCATAAAATCTCACCTGGGTTGATGATGTCTGCAAATGAGGTGGTGCAGAAGGGTTTCTTCTATATTCTGCCAGCTGTTCCTGCATGTACAGCATTAGATACCACTCCTTCCCCTGATCAACCCTGAGTTGATCCCACATTCCATAGTGGCAGATGATCTGTCTAAACAATAATAAACAGACACTTGTACATATACATGAGATGGTAGTATGTACAGTACATATAGCACGTATTATACTTGTAGTGCGTAATGTAATACCTATACACTGTCTCGTAAACAGTGTAGTTGTTTTGATTGGCATAGTAGTAAATGCCACAATTTTACGGCTAAATCCATCAACTGCACATATGTGTGTTACTCCGAACATCACGTTCTTCTCATTTTGGTCGATGTGCAGTTTCTGACCAAAATAATTTGCCTGGTAGGTTCCAGGGTTTTTCATTCGAGCAACAGAATGTCTGCGGGCTTGAGAGTACAGAGGCAAAACAAGCCTCAGAGACTCCCCTACTCTCTTCTCTCCAGCTTTGAGTCCTTTGGATGCCAATACCCCAGTCAATGTTTGACGTCCATACACTGGACCCACCTGGTTTTCAAATGTTAAACAAATCTGATAATAATATATTATAAGCTAACAATGAAATAAACTAAACAATGTGTATTTTTTCATGTTAAGAGTGATAATATAACTTTATTACTTATCTAATCCAATCGTATATTACTGTACGTACTAGCTAACTACCTGTTGAGCAACCTTGCCATGTGTAAAGGCTCATGGTATTTTAAAATTCAACTAATTCCAGTACTACATATTGCTGGGTTTGCACACTATAATACAGTGTATATATTTAAATGTATAACACATTTATATGTATTAATGTCAAAAGATAAATTGACAAAATGGAAAGAGCTAACTCACCTCACTGACAGCAGCGGTTACAATCCTATCTAATTCAGCTTTTGTGAGCCAGGAGCCTGCTTGTCTTGTGTATGTCTCTTTCACGGCAAAATCTACAGAATGAAATAACTATAGCTGACTGTATACGTATATATAAACTAATGCATTATGTCATCTTATGATCTATACATTAACCCAATCATTAAGTGAAGTGGCAATGAGATTCATGGTCGGAAGAATTTAAAGCTGTTTGTCGGTCCCAATATGGCTACCTACATTTTTCAATCTGACTCTTTTTTTAGTTTTATAATAGATTGTCTTTATAGAGTCTACATTACTCTCGCCATCATGTACTCACTTACAAACCTTGCCATATGCATCCTACCCTGGTTTACAAGGCATGTGGCACACATATCAATGACAGCTATACATGCAACCACATTTAACAAGTATATTTGTATACATAGCTAGATGTTCTTTATGGTCATAATGTTCAGTGAGCCTTAGCTAACAGAGATAGAAATGTGATCATTCCGTGTGACCAGCAAAAATCATGCCTGTCTAGTCACTATTGAACAGCACTCACCACCAGGATCAACAAGTTTGAGTGTGTAATTTCACTTTGACCGCTTGATTTAATTCAAACTAAGTAAAAATAATTCCTGACCCATTGTTAATAATATATTATTTCATCTGAAGGCTTTGTAACTGCAGGATTTTTGTCACATGGGAAGGAAGGGTCTGCAACAAAAAAAAAGCTGGCTGCTGATAAACCTTGTTGTACAAAACTCAACTTAGTTTGAGTTCTTACTTCAATTGATCAAGTATGTGCCAGATGTATGCACCCAAGTATTTGCATGATCATGGTAGCTATAAGTTTATTTAAATTCCATGCTCAATGTACTGCAGACTAGCATGCATAAGTTCACACTTAGCTAGTTTTGTACCACCTACAATATCTGGTCTAGAAATTCATCCTGAGTTACATATTCTGTATTAATTATTTCAATAGTTAATATCCATTCATATGTGTTGATAATGATAATGTGATGTGCATTACTGTTTTGTTACATGTATAATCTTTGTAACTATGTAAATGTTTGTAGCTAACCAGCACTGGGTGCTTCCATGTACAGAAATAATAAATAAATATCAGGGGCGGATATAGGAGTTTTCCAAATGGGGAGGGGGGGGGGGGGGGGGAGAACTGGTTACAGACATAACAACACATGTACAGGTGACTGAGAAATGATTGTTGTGATGCTGAATGGTTATTATGCAGATATTAAGAGATCATGCTAATCAGTGCATAGTCATTATGGTCATGACAATTTTGGAAATTAGGCTCTCTAACCAGGGGCGGATCCAGAGTCTGGAAAGAGGGGGAGCACCTTGCTGAAAAAAAAGTTGAAGAGCAAAAAAAAAAAAAAAAAAAAAAGGTCACAACAATAATAGCTAGTTATCCTTTACCAAATATATTATATCACGTATGTTATGTAAAATAAAATCCTATTTATAGCTTCCTAAGTAAGCTACACTTCCCCATGAACACTGTGACTGCTTTATTAGAGTGATTGGTGATTGACTGCTCTATTAGAGTATCTCGATCTTATACATTTTTTAAGGGAGGGGGTGGGGTGGGGCACGTGCCCCCTGTGCCCCCCCCCCCGGATCCGCCACTGCTAACGTGAATTTCAGAGTGGTTTCAGCATGATTTTTTAAAATAGAGCAATATCATAACTATATGTGCTATAACTTATGACCTCTAATATTAAAAGCATCACATGCTTTGTGTCAAAAACGATGTATATACAGAATCTAGGGCTATAAGGGGCAACTACAAGTTGATAAAGCAAAGGTGGGGGCATAACCCGTCTACAAACAATTGTTCTTACCATCATTAGAATACTGCTCAACCATCTGGGACCCCTATCATCACACTAGTATTAGTAAACTAGAAATGATTCAACACTGCGCTGCTCGTTTCGTTTTGAACAAACCCTGGCACAGATCTAATCAAAACCATGATAGCATCACAGACATGTTAACCAGTCTTGAATGGCCTACACTTCAAAACAGAAGAACAATTGCTAGACTCACCTTCCTATTCAAGATTGTTAGGAACTTACTAGCAATACCTGATCATTGTTTACCGTCACCAACTCCAGTATCCTCCACCCGTGCTCAACATCCTCTCAAGCTAACTCAATTGCAAACAAGAGTTGATGTGTACAAATACTCCTTCCTCCCTCGAACAATTATTCAATGGAACTCCCTTCAAATTCCTAACATCGACACAATAGATCTTGAAACATTTAAGAACGCTGTAAGTAATATAATATCCATCCCAAAAACACCTTCGCTGTAAAAAAGGCGTGCCCAAGAAACTACAAGTACCTGGAACCCAATGTAAAAAACAAAAAGAAATAACAGCTTAGCTGAGTGAAAAGTAACTGGTAACTTAAAGAGCTGATATCTGAAGCGGCCAAGAATACCATTACTAAAGTTTAATCCATGCAAGAACACCTAGGCTATAAAACAGGTGTATACATGAAAGTAACTGGCAACTGAAATGGTTGATATCTGAAGCGGCCAAGAATGAATGGTCATATACAACTAATTCAAAAATTTAACACTGAACCTTTATAATTCAGCTGTGTTCTATATTCACTCTTGCTGCATCGTAAAGTAATTTCTTTTAACTCTAATTGGCTGGTAATTTGGCCGCCTTTTTTTGCTCTATTATACTGACTATTAAAAAAGGCAGCCAAATTACCAGCCAATTAGAGTTAAAAGAAATTACTTTACGATGCAGCAAGAGTGAATATAGAACACAGCTGAATTATAAAGGTTCAGTGTTAAATTTTTGAATTAGTTGTATATGACCATTCATTCTTGGCCGCTTCAGATATCAGCCATTTCAGTTGCCAGTTACTTTCATGTATACACCTGTTTTATAGCCTAGGTGTTCTTGCATGGATTAAACTTTAGTAATGGTATTCTTGGCCGCTTCAGATATCAGCTCTTTAAGTTACCAGTTACTTTTCACTTCAGCTAAGCTGTTATTTCTTTTTGTTTTTTACATTGGGTTCCAGGTACTTGTAGTTTCTTGGGCGCGCCTTTTTTACAGCGAAGGTGTTTTTGGGGTGGATATCACTCATTTTTGTCAGTGATAGACTCTACATTTGATTTAAAAGGTAATTTTTTGGAAATGAGCAATTAACATTAATGCAGAATATTATCTTGGAGTCAGTAAAATCCATACATAATAATGATAGTTTCATAACACCGTAAATTCGGAAGTATGAATTTACGGCGTAGTATGACTGTTCTATTAGAGTAAATTTATTTTTACTGCCTGCACGTGATGAATATATCTCATATCTGTGCATGTTAAATGCTTCAGACACCTAATTAAACTTGCAAGTGCCTAATTAGTTCACAGTTGCTACACAGCTATAAATACATTTGTAATTGTTATCATCATAATCATTTATCATGTTATAACCATTTTTTAATATTTAGGTCACAACTTCAGGATTAGAGCAGCAGAGAAAGGAATAGAGGACTCAACCATCAAGACTTGTATATGGGAGATGGAACAGTATTGCGATGGACAATGCCGGTACTAACCCCTCAAGGGTGTTGCAGTACAGTATAGATGCAAGACCAGAGCCTCGATCGTCACCTTTTGACTGTGGTCACAACTTCAGGATTGGAGCAGCAGAGAAAGGAATGGAGGACTCAATCATCAAGACTCGGGGAGATGGAATAGTATTGCCATGGACAATGCCAGCACTAACCCCTCAAGGATGTCACAGTGCAGTATCGATACAACCACTCCAACCAGTGCATAAGACCAGAGCTTGATCATCACCTTTTGACTGAAATTTTTATACTTGATGAAGCAATTAAAACAAAAAAGTTGTAGTACTTATACTTTCCTGAGGGAGCATGCCCCCAGAGTCCCAGACTCCCTTGCCTGTTCAGCAGAATAATAGGATTGAGCCTTACTACCACTTTCACCTTTATTCTTGGCCTGAATGTACATATCAGCAACATAATACAGTAGCTGTAGATAATGCTAGTTAATGCCCCTAGGCAGAGCTATAGGAGTGGGAATTTTTCCCTACTATCATACTATCATAGTAGTTCTTCTCGCAGTTCTTTGCCTGGCCATCATCAACTGCTGTCCATCAACTGCTGTCAAAACATTGGTCTCGTCCCCCAGACCCTTCCTCAAGCATGCTTATCACACAAAAATAACTTAGTTTAGCAGTGCACAAACAATTATTCATTGACAGCTTATACTATAATAAAGTACACTTACCGCATTGTTGAACCATGTATACCACCAGAATCCACCAGATTGACAACTAACACGTGATCTATTTAGGGGAAATCTCGTGGAAAGTCCCTAATTACCTTAAGCGGACACTCATGATACGTGGTTTTAAATTGAATGGTTTAAGAATGTAACTGGATGGTGAGGCGTACTTTAATCGGCTCGACTTTACTGAGAAACTCGAGCCCCTCATGAGAAACTACATCGCTTGAGCAACGCTTGAAAAAGTAAGAGTCAAGAATACTGAGGGACTCTATGATATATGCCGGTATTGAATGCTAACGAAACGAGGAGTGAAGTTTGTGCAACGTGTCACATCGCCACACACTGATTCACCGTGTTTGTGCGATAGGGTTTTTGGACCTGTCCACCAGATGTTGAAAGGAAATTCATTCCACCACATGTTGAAAGGAAATTCATTCCAACTTGTGAAGTTATTGGTATACTCATTGTTGGGGTTCATGGGGACATCGATGATCATTTACCAGTCAGCTGTAAGTAATATCACAACAGAAGGAAAGGAACCATTTCCATACCCCTATGGCATATTGATTTTCCAGGTCAGTTTATGTACACCCAACCACAGAAATGTAGAACTTTGGTTGCAGGTGGAAAATAAACACCTTTTTACTCAGTTACAAGAGATTCACCCAGCTGGGATAAAATGTTGAAGTGAATGTCATTAGTACCTACTTGCAGTTCATCAGGTATTGGACAATTCCAAGTGTCCAGATTATGCAGTTGTCCTCATGTTCAAGTTTACACGTTTAGGCAAGTTCCACAACATCCTATAATCTATTACTATATCATTGTGGAATAATGCTTATATAATATTTTTCATATTCCAGGCTTTAGGTACGTGTATTGTATTTAACACCTGCTTGTTGGTTTTTGCAGGCCATCTGGTCATACTGGTTTATCCACTAGCAGTTGAATGTGATCATGGTACATATGTAAGTTGAGACCATGCAGGAACAAAGATACAGGTGTCATGAATTTCAGGTCAGTTGACATTCAGAGGAATTGTATTATTGCAATTGTTCTTTTTGTAGTTATCAATTATCAGTGACCAGTTTGTGATAGCGTACTTTTGTTTGACTAATGACCAAATGTTCTGGTTTACATGCTTACCCAACAGTTATGTTACTCACTTAACCTGCATATGGGATATATTTTTTTAGTACATTTTGTTTATTCATCCTTTATTGGTACAGCCTGGCATATTGATTTTTTGCACATTCTCTTTTTAATTCAGTGCCTGTTTATTCTTTTACAGGTCTCGGTATTGAGTGTCATGAATTTCAGGTCAGTTGATGTACAGAAGAATTGTATTATTGCAATTGTTGTTTTTGTAGTTATCAATTATCACTGTATACTAGTGATGTGAATTTGCAGGTCAGTCTACTCAGATGTATCAGGCATAGTGTTGATGGGTTCGAACAAGTATCCAGTGTAGACTGTAGTGGCATCAAGGGTGTTAATTTCCAGGTCAGTTTACGTGTTGTGATGTTAGTGATTTTTTCCTAGTACCCAGATGTTAAGTGTATTGTATTTAATGCCCACCTGTTATGTTTTTAAATTATGGTATATCAGTGTAGACAGTGCAACAGTAAGCCTTCTGTGTTGTAGTAACTATTTGTTTCATAATATTATGCTGTTGTCCCGAAATGGCACAATTTTTGGGTGAAGTCCAGTGGTACAAATATTGTATTATAACCAAGTTGTGATAGCGTACTTTTGTTTGACTAATGTCCTAATGTTCTGGTTTGACTAATGTCCTAATGTTCCGCTTACCCAACAGTTATGTTATTCATTCACTTAGCCTGGGATATAATTTTTGTTCATTTTGATTATCCATGCTATTATTGACTCAGCCCGGCATATTGATTTTTTGTACATTCTCTTTTAATTCAGTGCCTGCTGGATTGTGTCATCAGATATCGAAACAAGTGTTTTTGGTGTTGCGACTGATGTTCCAGGTCAGTTGCATGAGTGTTTAATTTAAGGTTAACTTCAGTGCCTGCTTATTCTTTACAGGTCTCAGTATCGTCATGCTGACATACAAGAAATCATCACTATTGTTGGAACTATTTTTAGTCAAGTCTTGATGTGATGTTAATTAACGTTGTTACACATTGTTGTATGTTTACCATATGGCAAGAAATTATCATGGCCATCATGAAATTTGAATATTGTGTAAGTTGTGTGGACCAACCCCAACTCATACATGGTCGCTGGCAAACCACGAACCACAACACCACCAACCACATTCGAGCAATCCATTACAAAATTTTGTTGCACCATTTGTGTGTGCATAATACTTAATGAAAGCCACAACACAAGTTACATGGTAAACACTACATAGAGGTGGTAACCCCTAAAGGCTTGTTACCTTTTGCAGTGGCGGATCCAGGGGGGTTTCATTGGTTTCCACGGAAACCCCCTTTGAAAAATGATTGCGTAACAATTAAATGTTTTAATTATCGCGGCGTGCGTCTCGATCGAGATACTGTAATTAGAGCAGTCACAGTAGCTACTAAAGTAGTGTGTAGGAAGTTTTTAATATATTTTATGTACTATTACTAGGCTGTGACCTTTTTTTTTTTTTTTTTTTTTTTTTGGTCTCACCTTACCAAACCAGACGATGTAGTGCAAACGTTTGCGTATCTCATGTCAATATATATCTCCACCTTCTAAACTGGAAACCCCCTTTATAAATTCCTAGATCCGCCACTGTTTTGTATTCACCTTATTGGCCTTTGTGGTTAATCTATTAAAAATTACATGTAAATAGAGAATTGAAGAGTATGCTTAAAGCACCTTCGCTAGTGATTTTGTTCTTCACACCATAAGACAACTGGCGATTTATAAACGCTCGCATGGGGTGTGGTACTAAATGGAATTTAAAAGATTTCTGCTTAAAACGCCATCCCTAGGGAACTTACGGTTCAGCACGCTGTCACAACTTGTTTATCAGGCATTAGAGTTTGTGTCCACGTCGTGTCTTTAAAAGTTATTGTAGGGATTAGAGGTTGATTGAAGAAAATACGCGTATAGGCAAACCAGGATTGGATAATGTCAGTGCTAGATGGACTATACAAACACGGCTATGTTGACTGGTTGACTGGTATAACGTGACAGTAGTTGTAACATAAGGTAGAGAAATAAAGTGAAATACGCCTATTTTTTATTTTGCGATGGTTACTTTTTTATTTTAGCGAGGTCGCAAGCAAACTATGATGATGATAACGACTCCTAAAGATTTTTTAATCACGTAACGCAATACAAATCTATTGAGAGATGTTGCGTAATTTAGGACTAATATTGCGAAACCGGCCCTACACGTAAATAACTCACAGTAGTGGCCGCGCGTCTTTTAATTGGGCGTGCGCTTTGTAGTTTCTTGGCCGCGCGACTCACTACCGTGAGTCTTGATAATGTGTGATTGTAATGCTCATTAGCGTGTTGCCCCTAGTGGGCTTTGCTAATTAACAATAATAATAACCCCTTAGCCTCCCCCTCCCCTTGGATCCGCCGCCCCAGAATAGAGTATAACTGACTGCTCAATTAGAGTATCTCTATCTTCAAAGAAAATGGAGTGAAGGGGGCTCGTTTTCACTCTGTAGATCCCTCTCTTAGAGATAAACAATGATTTTATGGTGTTATATTATCTGCTGCAAGCTTCCCGACTCGAATACTGACTTTAGCTAAAGCAGCCTACTTTGTGGTCGCATGCAGTTCGAGCCGCGACTTCGAGGTCACACATCGAGTCACACATACCTTTTATTTTTCTCATGTAATGATGGTTTTCTCTCAAATCGACTGTGATTGTAGCTATAAGCTTTATTAGCCAATCAGAACGCCAGCACTAGTTGCTGGTATGCCATTTACAGTGGCGCCATGTAGCTAGCATGCTTAGCTAGCTACTGATTTAGTCATGCCATACCATATATTGACTAGCTAATGCAGTAATAAATGAAAAAGAACACTGCTGCAAACCGGTCCAAAGAGGAAACGCTCAGTCCTCTCTTGCCAGGAAATCTGTGCTGTAGCTAAGTGAAGACTAAGTCTTTCACTGTGAAAAAAGAGGGATATAAGATGGTATTTCCAGTGGCTTATTGAATACAAAAAAGCTTGGTATAACCTGTATTATACTAACAATCCCACATAAGGCTTTAGTTAATGTGTTAAACATACTGAAACCATATATGTGATAGTATAGTGTGGGCATTATATCAGATATAAGCTATTTCAAGTATTGTGGTAATTAAACTGAAACCATACATGCAATAGTATAGTATGCATTATACTAAAGTATAAGATGAGTATAATACAGGATTTATATTAAAGCTTATTTGTATTCTATAAGCCACTGGAAATACCATCTTATATCTCACCTTTTTCACAGTGTTTTGTGGGTCCATCTCTCCTTTTCTATTTTCTCCCTTATAAATGCTTCCATTTCATCTAGCAAGCATTTCCCAGACATTATTGCAAGCTTATTACTATTATGAACTGTAGATCCTGCATGGTGTAGATAACTTATAATAGTTATATATACTAGATAAGTGGTTAGATACCTAGTTAACCCTTAAACATTTATTTTTTCCTCAGTTTTTAGTAATGATGAACATCTCCAACCACCCCCGGATATGGGGCCTAGCCCCTATCCAGATATACCTAATATTGAGATCTGTTGTGAAGGAATCGCTTGCTTACTTAATGATCTAGACCCATCAAAATCCCATGGTCCTGATGAGGTACCTGCTAGATTACTGAAATCCATGGCTGCTGAAATTTCTCCTAGCTTGAAGCTGATATTCTCTGCTTCCCTTCATCAAGGTGCCATCCCACAAATTTGGAAACAGGCTATCGTGACACCCTTATTTAAAAAAGGTGATAGATCTAACCCCTCAAATTATTGACCAATATCACTTACATGTATATGCTGTAAAGTTCTGGAACATATTGTACATACAAACATCATGTCTCACTTCTCTGACCACAGTGTACTCTCTGAATCCCAATTTGGATTTCGTAAGAATTATTCAGCTGAATTACAATTAATAAAAACATCTCATGATTTTGCTTCTAGCTTAAACAACAAAGGCCAAACTGATGCCATATTACTAGATTTTAGCAAGGCTTTTGACCGAGTACCGCATCACTTACTGCTCACAAAGCTTCAACATTATGGTGTAAGTGGTAACATCTTGAACTGGATTACTGACTTTTTGGACAGCCGTACTCAACGTGTGGTATGTGGTGGTGTCACCTCTAAACCTATAAATGTAACTAGTGGCGTACCTCAGGGAAGTGTGTTGGGACCATTATTATTTTTAGCATATATTAATGATATCACCACCAATTTATCATCTTCCTGTCGTTTATTCGCTGATGACTGTATTTTGTACAGAAAGATTGATACACCGGATGATGCTAAAATACTTCAAGAAGACTTGAGAAAACTGGAAATATGGGAAGAGACCTGGGGGGATGAAATTCAATATAGAGAAATGCATGATATTAACAATCACATTAAAACATAATCCTTACATTACGGGATACACCCTCCATGGTAAAAAACTGAATCCTGTTGTAAATGCTAAATACTTGGGTATCAATTTTGATAGCAAGCTTACATTCAACCATCATGTGGACACTGTTTGCCAAAAAGCTAATAACACTTTAGCATTCTTACGAAGAAATCTGAAACACTGTAACCAAAGAGTTTAGCTAGACGCCTACAAGATATTTGTTCTACCAATTTTAAACTATGCTGCGACAGTTTGGTCCCCACACATGCAATACTACATCAATAAACTAGAAGCTATTCAGAAGCGTGCTGCTCGTTTTATTGTGTCAAATTACCGCAGATTAAGTAGTATATCACATATCCTAAATTCACTAAAGTTAAAATCCATAGTGTACCACCATACAAGGCTTCGTCTCTTGATGTTCTGCAAGATTGTCAATCACCTATATATTATCCAATAGATATATAAAGTAAACATAAGCATAATATTATGTCAAAACTGTTCAGAATACATCACCAACCAAATGCAACAAGATGCTATAGTTATGCATAAGAATTACTGAACATAAGAATTTAGAGTTATAAGTGTCTGGGGTTGTCCCTGAATCTGCTTAGTGCTTAAGCTAGGCAAACTTGATCATTTTTTTCATCTGCAAAATATGGAATTTGGATGCTGGCAGGAGGTCAATTTTGTTATTCATTTTGAAAGAAAATTCTCCAAACCACAGCAGTAACAATCTATCTGTAACTGTAAATTAAAGGTTAACTAATGCCTTCTTAAAAGTGATATTCACACTACACTCTTTTACTGAGCTGCTAGGGACATTTCTTGTGCTGTAAAGTGAAAGTCTGCATCTGAGCACGATACATGGGTACAAGACTAATATCAGCATTTGAGGAGGCCAGGTAAAAGTAATGTGCATGGGTCAGGATGATAAAACAATTAAACACGTTTGCCTGACATTATGCTATAAATTCAAAGCCATAACTCCACCCATATTATTAGACTCATCAAGTGATGATATACTCTCATTATTGGTGATAAACCTTGAATCCAACATGGGTCTACAGATTGCAAACAAAAAAAGAAAATTAAACATTATTTTTCTTAATCAGTCATCATCGTTCACCTTATCTTTTTCTCTTTGTGTAAATTTTTTAACATATTGTCCATCAGTGATGATCTATGTTAACATCATTATGAAATGGTTGTATATCTACAGTGAAAGATAGACAACACATAAAACTTTCATCTGTCTTTCAGTTAGTCACCGCAAAATCTGACTGACCTCAAATATGCAGTTACACATATAAACACACAAAATCATCATCACTACTCGTATGAAATGATTCCCTATAGTGCTGGTTTACCTCTTGTGTGTGTGTGCATGCAGAATAAGCCAATCTTATGTCTAGTGAAAAAAAACTTAACCACATGTAAAGTCTGTAATGTGAAAGCTATAACCTTTGACTGTACCAGTCTTAACAGGTTCATTAGCAACTGTACTGCAGCCCCATAGGAAATCCCAAATTATAGAATTCTTAATTTCACAATTCAGGATTGGATATTATAACTAGGTTAGTGTTTAGGAAAGATCTGACCATTGCATTGTTTACTTTCATTCCATTGTTTAGGTTAACTGACAGTTACAAGGGCTCTATAATTTGGGATTTCCTATAGGGCTGCAGTACAGTTGCTAATGAATCTGTTAACAATGGTGCAGTCAAAGGCTAGCTTTGACATTATGGGATTTACCATGTGGGTTTTTTCTTTTGTCATCTTTCTGGTCAGCAAATATATAATTATACCAATATCAAATGGCTTAGATCAGCCTGCACTAACACACTCACAAGTACACTATATGTAAGAACCAGGAGAATCATGCCTTAAGTTTGTAATGACACTTCAGGCTGCTGTTATCAATGTTGTCTTAAGTCGCCGACTGGCTACCTGAAAATGGACTAGAGCATTGGCCTAGTAATCAAAAGGTTTCAGTTTCAATGCCGGGTAAGGCCCAATTATTTTGGTGATGTTGTTGCTTCCTTGAGCAAGAATCTTTACTCACATTGTTCCAGTATACCCAGCTGTTAAATAGGAGCCTTGTGATCTGGTGTCAACTGGGCAAGCAGCAGCTGTAACATCAATGGGTAACTGGTGTTTACTGGGGAAGCAAATGCCAACTGTCCATGTCTCACATAACAGGTGAAGGCTCAGGTGGGACTTTGTGTGCCCACACCCTCACCTGTGAGGCATGGTACAGCTTTCTGCAGGTTACTAGTCATACCCCAGGAAGATTTGCCAGCGCCATCTCTAGTGCCTGAGTAGCGCACAGGTATCCCATTGCTAGTCACTGGGTAGGCATGATTGTGGAAATATGGCAGCCAAAGGCTTTGCTATTTTTTGATTTGTGTGTGTGTTTTATACAATATCAAAGCTACCAAAGACATGGATATGCATGGGTATTTCATGAATTTCTAAACCAACAGTGTAAATGGGCCATGAAAATTTTACTTACCCTGTAGAATGGAATTTTCATGGGTTTATATAAACATTATTTCATGGCAATTACCATGGGCCATGCCATGAAACTGTCATGATTTCCATTGCACATTTCCGTGGGTCATTTAGAAATTCATGGAATAACCATCCTTATTCCATGGCCAGTTTCTCTGGTAGTGAAAGTGGTTTGACAGCAGACAATTAAGCTATAGCTACTTTACAGGTCTGTTCATAATTTTATGACGCAGCTTGAAATGCACACTGCTGGACATGGGAATATTATCTTTTAGGTGGTAGCTGTCTATTTTCAGGTAGCCAGTATGCGACCTCAGTTAGCCAAGTGACATTGATAAGAGCAGCCTGAAGTGTCATTACAAAATTAAGGCATGATTCCCCTGATTTTTACATATAGTGTATGTGTTAGTGCAAGCTGATCTAAGCCATTTGATGTTGGTATAATTATACATTTGCTGACCAGAAAGATGACAAAAGAAAAACCCACATGGTAAAGCCCATAATGTCAAAGCTAACCTTTGACTGCACCAGTGTTAACAGATTCATTAGCAACTGTACTGCAGCCCTATAGGAAATCCCAAATTATAGAGCCCTTGCAACTGTCAGTTAACCTAAACAATGGAATGAAAGATAATAACAGAGTGCTTTATTTTCTTTAATTAAATGCTGACTTGCCTAGCTATCATCTCCAGCCCAGAATTGTAAAGGGATATATATATTTTTTTGTTAGGCAATGCATAATACCCCAACAACAGCAAATAGTTTGTCACCTGCACACACACACACACACACACACACACACACACACACACACACACACACACACACACACACACACACACACACACACACACACACACACACACACACAATATGTAGCTAAGCACCAGGGGAATTGTGCCTTGGTTAGTGATGACAATCTATGCTGTGTGTGTGTAGGTCATCTGGCTACCTGAAAATGGCCACCTATTAAACCTACACCCACTAAAGTACCAGTGTGCATTTCAGGCTGCTGGATAAATATGAGTGCACCTGTTAGACTATCTACACTCAACTTCCAGTAGCTATTACTTAATTCTCTGCTTACCTGAGAACTTGGCCATGAAATATGCACGGTTATTTTCTTGACAATTTTCATGGCACAGCCCATGAAAATTACTATGAAATACACATGAAAGAGATGGTTAAATAAGACCCATGAAATTTCCATGGTATTGGTGATAATTGACATTTTCATGGCACATTTGCACTGATCATTTAGAAATTCATGGAATAACCATGCATGGCAATGTCTCTAGTAGTGATTATAGTGTGCACACACACACACACACACACACACACACACACACACACACACACACACACACACACACACACACACACACACATACTCAAGTGTGTCCGACCTTACAAAGGCCACTTAATTTAGGAGATGATAGCTGAGCCCACAAACACCCACAACTGAGCCCACAAACATTCAATATTCATCTTCTGAGTGTTTTCAAAGCCAGATCTTGTAGCTTAATGTTTAGGGTGCAGTTCCATGCAGGTTGGGGTTGCTTCACTACCATATACTGCAAGGTGCAATACAAACAGTAGTATAGATTTCCACACATGCCATTATCTTCGTAAGTGTATTCAGTGTGCCTTGCAGTACACTGTATTTGCAGACCTAGTCTCTTAGTGCCCAACTTTAAAGGTGTGGGAAAACTCAATGCAATAAGATGCACACTGGAATGTAATCAGTGACCTCACACCAACATATACTTATTATTGATTGTAAATATGTGAAGAATACTAAGAAGGTGAAAAGCCTGTGAAAGACTTAAAAGCCTGTAAAGCATCTTGTTCTTCAACTTAATGCCTATTATCATCTTGTTCTTCAGCATCTTGTTCTTCAACATCTTTTTCTTCAACTTAACACTTCTCTTGTGCCAGAAAGCAAATTCTACTCTGGTACAGCTGCTGAACCACAGCGGTTTGTTGGCATAAGGAAGTCACTGGCTATATTCTAGTTCTCGGACAATCAATTTAAGAACTCTGGAACAATGTATTTCATTGTAAACAAGTGACAAACATACAGAATTATTCATACTAATTGGCATCAATATTATCATCTATTTGGCATGAAGCAATTTGATCGGTGGCACTCAAATTCGAGTGATGCCACGTTTTTTTTTTGCATTGAGTTTCCCCAGACCTTTTTTTCAGAATAGGAACTCAATAGATATGCACTGTGAAGGTGAAAGGTGGTCTGGCCATGTGAGACTAAGTGATGTCACCATTTACACGCATAAGACAAACCTTAAAAATGAAAAACATTGTAATGGAACATGCCTGTCCAAATTTGCCTTCCGAATTCAGCATAGATATGACGGCATTAAGTTTTCCTTACTTGCTGGGCTATGTCAAAGTTGT
Organism: Dysidea avara; assembly: GCF_963678975.1. Lineage (NCBI taxonomy): Eukaryota > Metazoa > Porifera > Demospongiae > Dictyoceratida > Dysideidae > Dysidea > Dysidea avara. The sequence continues at coordinate 25,710,301 of NC_089282.1, read as the reverse complement.
AGTGAGCTGTTAGGCTTTTGACATAGGAAGAGATTGCATGATGACAGGTGTTGGTCTGTATTCTTCTCCATCCATGAATAATGCCTTTATTTTGGTTCTGCTGTCCTTGCATTGTTTCTTGTAATAGTCACGCTCCTCCTTAACTATCTTGAGATGTTTTTCAGCAGTTTTGATGGCCTACACATAAAAATTTAACTTGACCTGTTATAAGTACAGTAGTTATCATTCTCAAATAAAAATATTGCACTTCCATGCTTAGGTCATGCACTATGAAACATAATAGTACATTATTTGGAGCATGGGGACCTACCTTTAGAAACCAATAGTAAAAGAGTAGCCATTGTACCTACTACATTAAAATTGTATAGAAACGCTAGGCATAAGCACTACCAGATTTTCTGCTGATATACACAATAGCCACACATAATATTCTAGCACACCCACTCTTTTTAGTCCCGTGCTGCAAGAGGTATGATACACTTCCAATAGACAAGTTGTGATATCACCCTGTAGGAATGTGAGGTGTTGATAAGGTGGTAAAAATTTTGATCAGTTTTCATTCTTCTGCACTTTTCCAGTCAATACCTCAGTCCCATTGTGTTATACGTCTCACCATACACGCTTGCTTCACACACTATGACAGTACATCTCTATGTCTAATGGCTATGCAATTTTACAAGCAATTAGAGTGTATTTATACTTGTATTGTACTCGTAGGCTATGATCTACATGTCAGTTGAAAAAGTGTCCCAACATCATTTAAGTTCTTCCCCCCCTCCTCCTGCCCATAATTTTGAAAGACCTGTTTTGCCTCCCCTGAAATTATTTTCTAGAAAAATTCCTGCTAATAGTTGTTTTGATAATTGATGGCTAATTGATTTATACATTAATTGAAACTAAGAGCCCTAGTCAATACCAATGTATTGGAACAGATTGGTATCGGCAATACAAAGCTGTCGATACCACCAGAGGACACTCATCTCATGTACTGTATCTTCAACCATCCCTGACTACGTTTCCAGTAGGGAATGAGTTGGCTGGGCTAACAAAGTAGCAAATAATTATGTGTTTAACCTGCTACATTGGCTTCGTGTGTATTCTAATAAATTAGAACTCATGAATTCTTTGCCAGTGCAATTATTCCTCAGAAAGGAGCACGTTTTATGGAGTTTGCAGTAATATACAATGTGTAAAGGCAAAGCACAGATGTTAATTTGTAGGAGTCTGACTTTTAAATAGTGATAATGCTTGTCTAGGCTCAGTGTTTATTCGAGGATTATTTTTTTGGGGTTGACTCAATCTGGAGTTATCCTCCCTTTCTGTGTAAAGGTGAGATCTTAATTCAAGTGATCACAAAGTTAAGTTCACAGCCAGTATAATTTTTTGAGATCAAGTTGAGCAACTTGTTAGCAATCATGTCATTGTATCTTCCAATTAAGTATTGATTGCTTCTGAAACTGTTAGGGGGTTATCCTGCCTAACAACCCTTGATTAAACACTGTCTAGGTTTCAGTGCTTAATATTAGTATCGGTGTTGGCAAATTATTTGCTAAAAATATTGGTATCGGAAGTATCGGTAAAGGTGGTATTGGCACATCTCTAATTTTAGTAAACAATAAAGTTAGTAAAAGTGTCGTATGGCTTCTTAAACTGAACAAACAATTTTGTTCTCAAACTAGGACTGCCACAAACCATATTAGGGATGTAAGCAATATCCTTCAATCATGTGCAAGGGACTGACCTATACATGTTTGTGGTTAGTTGCCATTTAAGAAGGCATATCATACTTATGCTAATCTACAGTGATGAACAAACTAGGTACATTAATCTTTGGAATTGAGTTACATGAGGGCCAGCATGCATTGCAGTGCTCTGATCGATGTCACTTTCTGCCCCCATAGCAGGTGTATACTAACAGACTACCTGTGATTTTTCACCTTCACATCGATTCATTGATCTAGTAATCATTGCACTATTTTGGTGACAAGTCCAGCACAGGTCAGACATTGGCTTCCCTATGATGATATAAGGTAGAAGTGTCTTCCAGTATCTGCAAAATGTTGATAGACTGACTGATAACATGCCACTGACTATACACGATTCATCATAAAGGGTGTTCTGGCATTAGAAAATTTAAAATAAAGTAAGTCATCAACTCTACAGTGTTACCTTTTTGCTTATGCTTGATGGCAATATCTTAACATCGTCCCATCATCCCGCTTGTATCCAGGAATCCGTGCAGGAAGAAGGATGCCATTTTCTTCAGGGTAATCGCTGATAAAACGGACTATATGCTGGAAGACCTCATATGGAGTGACATTGGTTGATAACTTCCCAGTACATGAATGCTCAAGCCATCAAATATCGCTGATGCAGTGATTTTTAATGCCAGCAGTCTCTCCTTGCTGATCCTGTGAAGAAATCTAAAGGTTTGCTGGCACACTTTATGGTCATTATGCATGTATGTTGTGTGTGCCCTTTGTCTTTCTTCAACTGTGTGTCCACCATCTGTGATGTGCTCTCCGTTGTTGGTCAATGCCATCATAGCTCCAGTAAGTGCCATGTTGACTCAAAAGATCAGCTTGGGCACGATGTGATATATAATAGTGCAGAGAAAAGAAGTTGCTAGAAGTCAAGTGGGACTCTCAATAGCGTAAGGCCAAGCCAGTACATATAGCTCCGGAGAACTCTAGAACTGTGAATAATAGTGTGGTGCGATTTTAAAAATTTGGTGCAAAAGTGTAGTGTATTGATGTGGCTATCCATTTATGGTGAAAAGTCAACTTCAAGGTTGTGTGCGTACATCGAGGTTTTTGTAAAATTTGGTCACATATACTTATAAAGATACTTAGATGCTGAGATACTTAACTTTTATGTTGGAGTGTTTTGGACTACAGTGGAACCTGTCTTAACAACCACCTCTATGGTAAGACCACCTCTCTTAAAAGGTCAACTTTAGATTTACATACTGAAGAAGGTATAAACTAATTCACCCATCTAAAGCATAGAAATGTTAGCCCGAGGCTGACCAGCTTAGACAGGTTCTACTGTATTTAGCCTTTGTGGAAGATTCCATTTTATATGTAAGCACATTTGCTTTTTCTCAGGAGGAGCTACTGAGGCTGGTACAAACAGAGAGAGATGAGTTAGCAGCCAGGCTTGATGTACTACCAGTAGGTCACAGTAGGTAATATCTCAACAAGACGATAGAACTGAACTTGTTGAGCATGATGACACTCAAGGGTAGTAGTAGCTCTTAACTAAATAATGGGACCTAAAAATCTGCTAGGAAATTCTGGAACACAAACACACATTTGTTAAAATTGTAACTCTCTCCCCTTGAAAAATACCCTAGCTACCTTTATAAAAGTTGTTTCTCTTTCAGCCATTTCTGGTACTATCGATTTGGAATCCCTAGTACAGTGTTACATATGTAAATTTGAACTATATGTTGTACTATAATTCACACAGGAACATTTCAGTCAGCTTATGACAGAGAAAGCTGATCTGTTAGATCAGTTACAACAGTACGAACATGTTAATGTCCAACTGGCCAATGAGACAGAAACAATAGGTAAGTAATTTGTAGCAGTCATGTTTTAATGGTGTGCATGTTTTAGGAGAGTATATACTACTGTATCAAACCCAAAGAGAACCTTTAAAGAATAAATTTGAAAAGAAGGATCATTTTATCATCTAACTGATCCAGGATAAAAAAAACATTACAGGTACAAATGTTGTTCAGTTGTCTGTACACAGTACACAGAGCCTCTTTATAAATATGATGATATTTTACTAACCACTGTTAGAGAGCAAGCTAATTTTCCGCTTGCAAGAGTTCATCACAGCAGTTACTGTGGCGATACTATTCTCAATTACTTTAGTAATGTACTACAATATTGCAAAAATCCCACTTCTCCAAGGCGTTGGTGAAATAATTCTTCTTCGATTATAACCTGATCAAAAGTTCTGGTATACAGCATGGCAACAATGTGACATACTGCAATTTGTGTCATTGTTTTAGTACACTGGCATGCAAAACTCCTTCTGTGTATTGCAGACGATGTCATTTCTCCCTTGATAGATTACATTACACCTTGCTCTTCGGGAATCTGTTAACTTGCTCTAATAGTAGATACACTTCCCTAAAGTAATCAAAACATTCTAATTGAACAATCATCGTTTTTCACATAATTTTGGAGTACTGCATTTTACTGGTTAACAGCAGCCACTATTATATCACGTGGTTACTATGCAAAAGTGGCTACAATATGAGCTTTTATGGCAGCAGCTCATGAGATTTTCAAACGACTGACCTTGTTTAACCATCCTATCTACTCAGCTCCTCTCAAAAATACTATATCCTGGCTTTTAACGGCTTTTTCTTCTCAAACATATTGCATCAGCATATTCAGATGCAACACATTGCTGGGCAGTACTTGTGACAATACTTCAAGGTTATGCAGTAGGAGGGGCAGGTTTCGACCAGTAAAATACGGTAGTTATGGATTCACTCTACTGAAGACTTGACTATCAGATTGCACTGTCCACTTATTGCTATGATGTACACTGATTGTGTTTCGTATGAGCTGTGCATAGAATAACTCCATGAAGTGTGTATCCTGTGAAATAGTTGTGGTTGCAACCTGTTGGTGGAAACTTTTTTGATGAATATTATTTTGATAATCCTTGTTATTATTGCAAGTACCCCACACATTTTAGAAACCTGCCTACTTGTCTGCCTGATGCCTTCAGATGAGATGGTACAGAGCGGTTACAGTGGAATCAGTTCTGCTGAAGCTAGTGAAGCAAAGGATAACTGTAGTTGTGCAGCAATACTTGTGTGATAATTTATGCCAATTTCCCAGAGTGGAGAAGCAGCTTCAGTAAGTGTATGAAGTTTTATACAAAGTGCTAGCTATTGCAAATTTCTTTTCCATATTGATGTGTCTAGCACTTGGGGCACTTGGAGCTACATGATTGCCTTGAAGTGGAAGCTACTGTACAGCTGAAGCTTCTACCTCTGGTGGTATTGGCTCAACGTCCTCATAACCCTATGGTGGTGGATCTGCTCAAAGTGTGACAGCTTAGTTGAAGGTTTCATCATGGATTGGACGGAATTTGACAAGCGCCTATTTTTAAGTGTACAGAATAAATTTTGCTGCTGTAAATTATTATACAAATACTTTGATTGTGCCTATGATCAATATTATGTACTAGAAAAAATAGCAAAGATTTAACATTGTTGGTAGCTCGGATGGGAGCCAGTGAAATTAATTTTAGTAAGCTTAAGGGTATATGAAACTTTAACATCTTTCAAGATCATCTTCCATCTTTTCAGATCGTGGGGCAACCCCTTCCTACATGCATGGCACTTGCTCTGCCAAGTCAGTGATATCAAGGGCTTTGCCAGGATTTTTTAATACGCTGACTGCTCTATTAGGGTATATCGATCTTGCATGTCAAATTTCTGAAACCTACCTAGAATTACCACTGAAGTCTTCACTTAGCATTGTATCAAGTAAACTAGATAACATACAGTTCATTAAAATTTATTGCAAGCTTCGAATGCCTTATCAGTTTACTAAAATTTTATGAGGCAGCTGCCTCACAAGCCGTCCCGGAGACATGCATGGCTAGAAGGGAAGCCTCGTGCACTGACATAACCTAGACCTAGTCAAAGGCTGTCCAGCCCCATGTATGAAAGTGAGTAGAGGGCAAGGTAGAGGGGGAGAGGCATTCACGATGTGTTCCTTGGGATTAGCTAAAGGTAGGGACCCGCCGATTATGCTCATTACAATGGCGGATCCAGGATGGGGCATTTGGGGCAAATGCCCCCCCCCCCCCCCCTCTCCTCCTTGTGGAGGAACCAGCCATGCTTCTGATTAAAACAGCTAGTAAGTTTTATGTCAGGCCAACCAAGATCAGTTTAAAACTTACAAAAATATGCACATTTTACTAGCATTTATTACAAATTCACCTGAGACCAAAGCGAAACGGAAGTCAAACTAACTGTAAAATAGTCACCCAGCACCTTCGTGCGTACTAAGCGCCTCTAAAAATAATTATCGTGTTGCTGTTATTTAAGACATTCAGAGCCTTTTAAACAGTTTTAAGACTTCACAACCATCTGAAAAGGCCAAAATGGCAAATATCAACAGTGAGACACCACTAAGAGGTGATTATTTGCTGCTTTTTTGCAGCACTGAACTATAGAAAATATGGTTCTCCCCATGCATGCAACCACCTACAACTTACCCTATTTGTGCCCCTCCCCTAGCCAGCTCCTGGATCCGCCCCTGCATTATTTTACCTATTATGCTATGCTGCACTGCTCAAAATTTAGCCTATTATGCTTAAATTAATGCTCAATATTTACCTATTATGCTCAAATTATGCTCGATATTTATACCTCAAATTCCCATGTTTTTCTAGTAAATATGCACTTTATGGTAAACAGTAAGTTGCTGAAGCACAGACTCTAAATTCTTGCTTGGCAAAATGCATGTCCCAGAAAAGATCGATATACTCTAATAGAACAGTCAGCTGTCTGACTATTCTCTGACTGTTCTATTAGAGTATATCGATTTTTTCTGTGATTTGTATTTTGATATGCCCCCAATTACAGACCAGTGTCATTAACTTCTATCAGTAGCAAAATCTTTGAACATATTTTAGCGTCACAAATAATGCACCATCTACAGTCTAACAATATTCTCTCTGACTCGCAACATGGTTTCAGAAGAAATAGATCTTGTGAATCACAATTAATTGCATTTGTACATGATCTGATGTTGAACCACAACAATGGTATTCAGTCCGACATTATTTATACAGACTTTGCCAAAGCCTTCGACAAGGTTCCTCATCAGCGTTTACTTTATAAGCTGAAATGGTATGGCATAGACAACAATATTTATCAGTGGATTAAATCTTTTCTAACAAATCGTCATCAACAAGTAATCATAGATGGCTCAATTTCTTCTCCAATTCCAGTTACTTCCGGAGTTCCACAAGGCACAGTCCTAGGTCCCATACTGTTTTCAATATACATAAATGATCTACCAGAAGTCATCAAACACTCCACAATAAGACTATTTGCTGATGACTGCATATTATACAGACAAATTAAATGTACAGAAGATGCTATTTTACTCCAAAGCGACATTAACTCCTTTATGGAATGGGCCTCGATATGGCAAATGAAACTCAACGTAGATAAATGTCACAGCATGGGTGTAACCCTAAGTAAGCTTTATACTATCTCAAGAACCTATTACATGGATAACTCTCCCTTGTCCCAAGTTGACAGTTGCAAGTACTTAGGTGTCATCATCCAATCAGACCTAAAATGGAACATGCATGTCAACTACATAACAGCTAAAGCCAACAAAACATTGGGATTTCTCAAACGTAATATCTCATGTGCCTCAATCCATGCTAAGAAATTAGCATACACCGTATTTATTCGTTCCCAACTCGAATATGCTGCAACAGTGTGGGCACCCTGGCAGTCTACCTTAATAATTATGATTATGATTATGATTAGATACTGGAAAGACAGCACTCAGTGCTGGTTACATCCAGGAGGGGGGGGGACCCTCAAAACAAAAAGGGGGTTAATTACAACAAATCTAGTCCAAAAATACAATTATTAAACTGTTCTAGTGACTCTGTATCGATGATGTGATTAGGGAGGTTATTCCATTGCTTGATAGTTCTTGGAAAGTAACTCTGTTTTAATATCTCGGTTAGAGCAGATACAACGAAGAGCAGCCCGGTTTGTGACCAATACATACACACGTGACCCTACTGTTAGCGTAACTAACCTTATGGACCAGCTGGACTGGGAATCACTTGAAAGCAGACGATTAAAATTAAGATTATCCATGATGTACAAAATTATCCACAATGAAATTGATATCCCATTTGATTTGTATACTAACTTTGCAACATATTCCAGTACAAGAAATTATCATCCTTTTAACCTCCTATCATTGCAAGCATCAAAGACCTCATATCAGTCCTCATTTTTTCCAGCAACAATTTCACTTTGGAATGATTTACCTAACCTAGCTAAAGACTCTAATTCACTTGAAGTATTTAAATCTATAATTAAATTATAATTTACTTATTGTATTGAATTATTATTATTATTTTTTTGTGATTTGTCTGTACATTTTTCTTCATTTCTGAAGTTGTACAGTATAGGTAAATAATAATAAAAATATTATATTATATAAGCAAGAATTTATGGTAATGCACAAGTATTATTCTGCCTATTATGCTAGCATTATGCTCAATGCTTTCAGGCACCTATTATGCTCATTATTATGCCAGCATAATCGGCGGGTCCCTAGCTAAAGGTAGTATCGCAATGCTGTATAGGAACATTATAGCCACTCAGAGTAGTGTAATGGTGTATGCGTATAATGGCTTCAATTAATGGAGCAATTAACGCTGGGTGGCCACAAAAGCCAAGCAAACCAGTTAAAAGCTCAAATTTGGAAATTTGATTTGGCGAAATCCAATTTTCAAAACTTGAAAAGAATAAGACTTTAGCTCGTTGCGCGCTGTGTGAGCAAAGCACTAAAGTTTAATACTTTTATATAGTAATAATTGGATGATGGAAAGATCCCCTTATCCGGAAAGGTCCCTGCATCCTACAGCAACCAAAACTGAAACGAAGCACTGGGCTGTAAATAGTGCCAGCTGTTTATAGCAAGTTTATAGGCACTGGCGAAATATTTTGGGTGTGGCGATACGATTTTAATACTAGCCATCTGTACGTACAGTATATGTTACCATTTCAGTTTTCATCGTAATTTCGCGTAATTTTGCTCTTACTCTCGCTCTTACTGTGTTCCTAGGATTAGTAACATCACCCCTAGGGTTAGAAAATGAGGATTAGGAACAGCGCCCTTAGGATTAGAACCCTTAGGATTAGGAACAGCGCTCTTGGGATTAGCCTGGAAAAGCGCCTTTAGCAGGGGCGGATCCAGGGGGGGGGGGGGGGGGGGCTTTGGGGGCTGAAGCCCCCCCTTCATATTTAGGCTTTACTTGATCAATATGCTGAGTATTATAATGAAATTTTGTCTTAGCATAATTATATGATCACTAATAATACAAATACTCATAAAACCACCTTATAAACATCTTTCCAAGGTATTATCAGTGGATTTATGCTAAAGTTTATGCAACAAGGACCCGGATCAGCATTGGAGGTGTACACGATCGAGATACTCTAATAGAGCAGTCAGCTAACTACTCTAATAGAACATTCACTGGAAACATGTAGTTGGTTCTGTTATGGAATTTTTCCATATCTGCCTGCACTTATACATACAATGAAGTGCATTAGTCTGTTTAAAGGGTTTCATTCATCTACTTGTGTAGTTAATATGTATGGCAATACTTAATTTAGGTACACAATTTCTCTGAAAATGCTCTCAGATTCAATCTTGTAATGTTCAAATTTCAAAATATTCCACTTTCAACATTCTTATTCTAACATGCACCTATTCAGTGTTGTGCAATTGTGAGAGGGGTGCATCATGTACTTGGTTGTCTGTACCTACCCAAACTTTTCCATTAGCAAAATGCTTCAGAGAGCCATACCTATAATCTAAAGGCAGTATATAAAATATCTACAGGCAGAAAATATTATGAATTTTATGTGGAAATGTCTCCAAATTGCAGTATTTTAGCATCCATTTTTCAAAATTTTCCTGGGGGGGCATGCCCCCAGACCCCCCTAGTTCCAGCATGCTTTGCACATCTCTACCCAAGAGATTAGTACCTTGAGTTAGCCCCCCCCCCCTTTTATAAATCCTAGATCCGCCCCTGCTTAGGATTAGCCTGCGGGAAGAAGCGTGAGTAGGATTAGGACAATGTTTTAAAACATTAGGTAATTTAGGTTAGGGTTAGGGTATGGATTAGATCATATAGTGATTTACATTTGTGACATTTAAGTATGGCAAAAATAACAAAAGCTGCCGGGCAGCTAGCACCGGTGGTGTAGTGGTTAGTGTAGAGAATTAACTAACTCTTATTGTAATGATGTAATGTATGATGTAATGCGCATGTGCATGATGGCTTTAATTAGAGTAATGATTCTTGTATCCGTGCGTGGTTGGGGAATCCGAGTTAGTAACCTCTAGGAGCGAACCGTATCACACTCGACTCGTCATTTCTGGTGCTGTGAAGGAAATCTCGTCCACTTTGAATCTTTAGAACCCCAGGCTCAAACGCTGTGGTACCGTGGCATACTAGATCGTCTACTAACGGTACCCGGAGAGGCAAGCACCCTAGTCACTCGAACATTTGTTTGCTGTTTGTGTTTCCTTAGTGGACTCTACATCGATGGAGGAATTAACTCGTCTCCAGACCTCGCGGCGAGCTTATCGCTCCCACGTGACAAGAATTTTTAACAAGATTGAGGACACTCTAAAGCACGAGATTGATGAACTGGCCATCACGTATCTTAGAACCGCTGTCACCCAGCTTGAGAAGAAATTGGATCAAATTGTGAAGATGGACCAAGAGATTTGTGGCCTTATAGAAGATGCCAACACTCTAGAAGACACAATCATGGATTCAGAAGAGCTACAAGACACAATAGCTGAGAAGATCAACGAGTTGAATAAACGTATAGAACTGCTCTCCCAGCCATCTTCAAAGAAATCAGGTGATGATCATACAGTTACAATTCCGGAGACAGATAACAATAGTGATACGACATCAGGTGACCGTAGAGAGACTGTAGCTACTGAGACAAGCATTGAGAACATTGAGAATGTGAGTACCACTAATAGTGTATCGGTGTCAAGTAGCACATCCCATACACCTACATATACTGTTAGTGCAGTCTCTACCACTACTACTACTACGATAACTAATACCTCTACTGCTATGTCAACAGTTCCATTACTCACACCTACCATTTTTAGCACTTCAACCTTGTCATTTCAGCTGGTCCCATCTTACTCAATTTCAGCTGCGAATCCATCTGTGAGTTACATACATAGTTTGGGACCCCCTCCATTGATACCAAGAGTGACAAATCCAAGTCAGTACGGACCTCTTCCAATTACCATGGATCATCCCTTATTGTTACCATCATTATCAACCCTGAACCTCAGTACTAGCACCTCACCGAGTCTTGCAAGGGTACCCACAATAGAACCGAGAGCTAACCCATCATTAACAGAGGTCATGCCCACCACTAGTAGTAATGTAACAGGTCGTACTCACTCTCAACCGTTCACCGCAAGCAGATTACCAAAACTGACCCTACCAACATTTTCTGGTAATCCCCTACATTGGCTAACCTTTTGGGATTCCTTCCAAGCAGCTATTCATCTGAATCCCAATCTCAGTGCAGTACAGAAGTTTAACTACTTAAAGGCTCAGGTTGATGGGGATGCAGCAAAGACAATAGAAGGGTTCCCCCTTAGTGATCAAAACTACTTGCATGCAGTCATTATTCTCCAGGACCGCTTTGGTCAAACACATAAGCTAGTGGCAGCCCACATGCAGGCTTTATTAGAAGTAGCAAGTCCATCTAATACACTTACTAGCCTGCGCACATTTCATGATGTAATCAACAGCCATTCTCGTGGTCTATCCTCACTTGGAAAATCAGAAGACACCTATGGTGATCTATTAGTGCCCATTATTCTCAACAAGCTACCTAAAGAAACTAGACAGAATCTAGCAAGAGACACTACCACCCCGGAGATGACATTTTTACAGCTTATGGCAGCTATTCTTAAAGAAATTAGAATCCTAGAAACTAGTAACAGTACTTCATACAAATCCTATTCTACAGCCGCCTTTGTGGTCGGTTCCAAACCTCCACGTACTAACAAGAGTCAAGATAAGGGACCACAAACATGTGTGTATTGTAAGGGGACCCATGCTACCAATCAGTGTACCACTGTAGTAGACCATCAAAGATGACTAGAAGTAGTCAGACAAAACCACCTCTGTTTTAACTGTCTTGCGAGACACAAGGTCTCACAGTGTACCTCCAAGTTTCGCTGCAGAAACTGTAAGCGAAAACATCATACAAGTTTGTGCAATGGGGATAACAGAGCTGATGTACAAACCCAAGTCACAACTCCACCAGTCTCAGTTCCACAGCAAAATCCGACCACCGCTACACCTGTATCCTCCTATTTCACTCCTGCATCCAATCGTTCATCAGTTTGTCTGCTGAAAACAGCAATAGCTCCAGTCATTAGTGGCGGTACTAGGATCAATGCTAACATTTTGTTTGACGAAGGAGCTCAAAAATCGTTTATATGCTCAGAACTAGCTAGCAAACTCCAACTCATTCCTGACACGACCACCCAAGTGGCCCTTTCCTCATTTGGTGCCAACTCACCATCATTACAGACATTAGAGATGACAACTATCCAGATACAAACACTCAATGGTGATCGTATTCCAGTCTCTGTTCTCATTGTTCCACATATTGCTACGCCTCTACAGAATTCGTGTACATTAGAACTGGATACGTTGCCACACTTAAGAGGGCTGAAGCTTGCAAATCCTGTTTCAGATGAGCTGGAATTTTCAGTGTCAATTCTAATTGGAGCCGACCACTATTGGTCGTTTGTACAGGATCACATCATCCGAGGAGATGGTCCAACCGCACAGCAGTCCAGACTTGGTTACCTTCTCTCTGGACCCTTACCATCGCCGACCATTCAACTCTCAACATCTGCCCTATTACAGATCACAACCCCAGCTGATCAACAGTTTAATCCACAGGAAATGTGGTCCATAGAGGCTGCTGGAACCAATCCTGAACTGGACAGAGACACCTTCCTCCACGTTTACCAGTCAAGCCATATCACTCAGAAGCCAGATGGAACATACACAGCCAAGTTCCCGTGGAAAGAAGACAAACCACACCTCCCACCCAACCTTGATATTTGCACCAGACGAACAAAGTCACTTGTCACAAAGCTCAGGCGTCATCCAGAACTACTGAAGTTGTATCACAATATCATTAAGGATCAAGAACAACGTGGATTTATCGAACAAGTTGATGACACCTCAAACACTTCCAATGTTCACTATTTATCTCATCATGCAGTTAAGAAAAATTCTCAGACTACCCCTATATGAGTTGTTTATGATTGTAGTTGCTGTGAGAGTACCCAGGCTGCTTCACTCAATGATTGTTTAATAGTTGGACCATCATTCATTAATGATCTTTGTGCCATCTTACTCCGTTTTCAATTACACCCCTTTGCTTTGTCCACAGACATAGAAAAAGCGTTCCTACATGTTCACCTTGACCAGGCAGACAGAGACTTCACGCGATTTCTTTGGCCACTTCAACCTGAGAATGTGGACAGCAAGTTTCAAGTGTATCGTTTTACATCAGTTCCCTTTGGCACTGCCAGCTCGCCATTTATGCTTAATGCTACGATCAACTTACACTTACGCAAATTTCACTCCCCTATTTCTGACGACATTCAGAAAAACATTTACGTTGATAACATCATATCCAGCTGTGCTACTGAAGACCATTTGATTGAGTATTATCATCACTCACGAAGTATCCTGCGTAAAGCCGGGTTCAACCTACGATCATGGGCATCAAACAGTGCTGCTCTACGGCAAGTTGCCACCAATGACCAGACCATCGACTGCAACACAACCACTGTGAAAAAGGTAGGATATAAGATGGTATTTCCAGTGGCTTATTAAATACAAATAAGCCTTAATATAAACCCTGTATTATACTCATGTTATACTTTAGTATAATGCATACTATACTATTACATGTATGGTTTCAGTTTAATTACCACAATACTTGGAATAGCTTATATCTGATATAATGCCCACACTATACTATCACATAATAAGGTTTCAGTATGTTTAACACATTTACTAAAGCCTTATAGGGATTGTTAGTATAATACAGGTTATACCAAGCTTTTTTGTATTCAATAAGCCACTGGAAATACCATCTTATATCCCTCTTTTTTCACAGTGAACCGTCAGTATACTTGGCATAAAGTGGAACACTGCAACTGATACTATGTCTCTAGCTCCAAAGCCATTACCTTCCAACAGTTTAGTGTCCAAACGCAGTATCCTCCAAGACTCTTCCCAGATATATGACCCTTTAGGGTGGGCTACTCCAGTGACTGTTCGGGCCAAAATTTTACTTCAAGACATATGGCAACGGAAGTGCTCTTGGGATACCCCTCTAGACAAGGACTTGTGTGACAGATGGCTCAGTATTCGCCGAGATATTGTTGACCTCCCCATGGTGATCCATTCAAGGACCTACTTTCACCAGCAGTCAGGTATGCCGGATCATATTTATGTATTTGCTGATGCTAGTATTAAAGCATATGGTGCTGTTGCATATCTTCACAGAGGGTCTGAAATTTCACTCGCCATGTCGAAAAGCCGTGTAGCCCCACTGAAAGCCTTGACACTCCCAAGGTTAGAACTTATGGCTGCTGTCAGTGCTAGCAGAGTTGCTAAATTTGTTCAGACTTCACTCTCTCCAAGCAACACACCTATTCCTGTACATCTTTGGACTGACAGCCAAATAGTATTACACTGGCTATGGAATGGATCCCATGCACAATCATTTGTGAATCAACGTATTGATGTAATCATACAACAGTTTCCTGCAACTACCTGGTCGTTTACTCCCTCAGAGGACAATCCAGCGGATCTTCTCACTCGGGGAATATCTACTACCCAACTGAGGGCTTGTAAACTCTGGACGCGTGGTCCTGATTGGCTACCTGATCCAACAAACTGGCCAAAGTGAACATCAGCAAATGTTCTAGAAATCCAAGCATATGACACAGTGGAATCCTTTACTCCTAGTGAAGAGACAACATTGGATGAGAAATTCACAAGCATTCTAGCCATTCTTGATCCTTCACGATACAGCAGCTTTCATCGGTTACAAGCTGTGGCTGCTCATGTCATGCGGGCCATTCACAACTTGCGTAATCCTCGTACTCGTAAGCTTGGACCTCTCACCAGTTCAGAGCTGTCTTCCGTTAGTAAACAGTTGATAATGGCTGTACAATATTCCATCTACAAAGATGAGGTTGCGTTTCTGAACAAATCAAGATCACACTGTCCTACATTAGTTAAACAACTATGTCTTTTCACTGATGACTCAAAGTTGCTCCGCTGTGGAGGTAGAATTCATAATGCGCCAGCTACAGATGCTACCAAATTTCCTCATCTTCTGCCCCCTAATCATCAAGTAACCAAGCTGATTGTCTTAGATGTTCATAAAAGACTTCACCATGGAGGGGTAGGTATTACAGTAACAGCACTTCGGCAAATGTATTGGATACCAACCATTCGACAGTATGTGCGAAGATTGTTGAGACATTGTGTGACATGTAGAAAGCTGATGGGTAAACCTTATGTAGCCCCAGAATCCCCACCACTTCCAAAAGTGAGAGTCACTGAAGCCCCACCATTCACCATAACTGGTGTAGATTTTACGGGAGCATTGTATGTCAAAGGCTCTACTAATGGAGAGACTAAGGTATATATCTGCCTTTTTACATGTGCAGTAACCCGTGCTGTACACTTGGAAGTGGTCAGTGACCTTACTGTGGATACCTTTTTATTGGCGTTCCGTCGCTTTGTTAGTCGAAAGTCACTCCCTAAACAGTTGATTTCAGATAACGCATCTACATATCTGTCGGCGGCGGAGGAGCTACGCAAGATGTTTGAGTCTGATACACTCAAGGAGGCACTAGCATCCCAGAATATCTCATGGACTTTCATTCCTAAAAGAGCCCCATTGTACGGCGGTTTCTGGGAACGAATCATAGGGCTGACCAAACAGGCAGTGAAGAAGACACTTGGGAGGGCCTTTATTACCCAGAATCAATTGGAGACTGTCGTTGTTGAAATTGAGGCCATGTTGAATAATAGACCCCTAACGTATGTGTCCTCGGATCTTTCTGACCCAGAGCCGCTGACGCCTTCACACATATTGTATGGCAGAAGGATACAGTCGATTCCCTTTCATCTTGAAGACCCAGAAGACCTGAGTGACCCATTGTTTACTTCCAGTAAGGACCTCAGAGGAAGTGTAGATAAACAAAAACGCCTTGTTCAACAGTTCTGGCGACGATGGAAGAGGGAGTACCTAACCAGCCTCAGAGAATTTCATAAGGCTTCTGGAAATAATAAACAGGTTATTAGAAGAGGAGATGTAGTGATTGTCCATGATGACAAGCCCAGAGTTCAGTGGAAGTTAGCAGTCGTCGAAGAGTTGATAGAAGGCAGAGATGGGATGGTTCGAGCTGCCCATATCAGAATGGATAAACTTAAGACTACACGTCCAATTGTTAAGTTATACCCCCTTGAAGTGTCTGAAGTAGAAAATCAAGCTACTACACCTGACAACTCAGAAGTCTTCCAGTCATCAGAAGAACTCAGTACAACTACTCGAGCTAAACGGGCAGCTGCTTTACGAGCTTGCCAGAAGTTAACTGAATGGACTGATGCACTTCGGGCCCCGGAGGATGTAGAGAATTAACTAACTCTTATTGTAATGATGTAATGTATGATGTAATGCGCATGTGCATGATGGCTTTAATTAGAGTAATGATTCTTGTATCCGTGCGTGGTTGGGGAATCCGAGTTAGTAACCTCTAGGAGCGAACCGTATCACACTCGACTCGTCAGTTAGGAACACTGCACTTCAGACTAGAGGTCTGTGTTCGAGTGGCCGTTGTGACAAATTTTTTTTTTTCGTTTTTGTAATGGTAACACTGTACCTAACGGCTTTTCTATTACAGTGGAACCTGTGTTACGGTCACCTGGATTAAGCGGTCACCTCTGCATAACGGCCATGGTCACGAGGTCCCAAATATTTTCCCATACAAATGTATGTATTGTGGTCTGCATTAAGCGGTCACCTGTCTAACGCGTATAACGGCCAACCAAGAATTCGCCTATGAATCACTCTTCATCCTTCGTATAGCGGTCGTTTCCTTTTATGGTGGCTTGTTAAGCTAATAGTCTGACACTACGGCACCGTTTCAATTAATGCGCAATTATCACACTTCCTGCCTTTCAATGAATGCTATACAAACTATCAGGCTTCATTAATTAGACGTATTCAATAGCTATAATCAACAAGCTCACCTTGCCCTTTCTGTATAAATTATACTCTATAGACCTTATTCATTTAGAACAGTAAGCGCCCTCTGATGTCACGCGAAGCCATACAAGGCTCCCTATTTGCCATGGTGATGGTCTTTCGGACGCCATTTTGAGTTCTAAAACTGGGCGAGCACAACGGTTGCTATCATGTTACCATAGTTATGGTACTGCAAATGGCGAATTTGGCGGAGAATTGTGACGTTACCATGGTTTAGGTACTGCAAATGGCGGACAACTCCTTCGTAACGGGTTATAAGCGCTATGAAATTAATTCAGTGAATAAGGTCTATTGCGGTTGGCACGAGCCTCTTAATAATAATTACTCATTTATAATGGTCATAGCCACTAAAATGCTGCAAACCACCTTATGAAGGCCAGATACATCTGGTCCCAAGGTGACCATTATAGACAGGTTGCACTGTATTATTATTATTATTTCGATTAATTCCAATCGTAATTAATTTTGTTAAATATTTTCTAATAAGAGCCCGGAATAGCAATGAACACCAGACTGGATGAACATTGCCGGTGACTGATAGACTGTTAACTATAACAACAACTATAACACAAGTAAGCAAAGCATCCAGTGATATGAATTCTAAAGTGTCAAGTGTGTGAGTCTGTCATATTAACTTTATTGTGGTTATCATCCATCTTTGGACAATGGTGAAATGTAAGGTTTAGCTTATAGCTATAGCTGAAATGAATGATCCTGAGCAGTCTTAGAAATGCTGGAGTGTACATGCACTACAACCATATTTTCATCTCTTTTTTGCATTAGTGTGCGATGGGCCCATGTTGAGAGGAATTTGTGTCAACACAATGATGTGTGAGAAGTTTATTTAATCAGTGCATGCATTTCTGCATTTAAGCAATTTGAGGCTATTCTCAGGACATTGAATATTAAACCTTTCTCAACGTCTGGGATCGCCTACCGCTTCAATTTAGAACCCGCCCCCCTTTTAAAACTCCTACGTACGGGCCTGAAACTTTATTTTTCTGCTTGTAATCCATCTTGATAACTAGGTTACATCATCACATAATGTACTCTAAACATGCTCATCACCACAACAGATAATCAGCAAATTGTAACAATGTTCCATGGCGTACCTGAGGGGGCATAGCATTTACATAAACTAAAAACAACAGTGGCCCTAGGGCACTGCCTTGTGGTATATGTTTATGTTTGTAGGATAACACTGATAAAGTGGATATGATTTTATACATGTACAGTTAATGGTTATTCTCAAGTAGCCTATAGGTGTCTTGAATGACAATGGCATCCATTTATATAAGCCTGTAACAAGAAACTCAGAATGAGATAATGTTAATGGATACATCCCATATATAGAAATGTGTGCATATGTTTTGATAGCTAGGTCATAAAGAACTTAAATATCTGAACTATAGACACTGGGATCTGCAAGGACTATATGAGGTACATACATTACTGCATGTTGTTTAGTGCATTACTAGATTGTATTGCAGATGATTGCAGTGACTGTCAACCACACATTGAAGGCTAGTGTGCAGATGATTGTCAACCATGCAGTGAAGGCATGAATAACATTGTTAATATTATTTTTTTGCATATTAATATGATAGTTTTACTATTCATTGAACTGTAGCAACACGTAGGGCCGGACAATTAGAAATTTACTGTCACGGTATATCATGGGAAAATTATCGCGATATTACTAATTATCACGATGTTTTTCATGTTTTGATAGATGCTGTACTATGAAACTACACCTATCTACACATGTGATATAACCTGCAGTAACATGAATGGATGTGCAAAATGCATGTACATGGCATTAACCATTTATTGAACTATACATGGATAGACATTAGCTAGACCTACTATTAAGCATGTGTCTTACACACCCAAATGCATGACATAAATTCAGGAGTTCTACAGATTCCCATGCATAAAACTAAAAGACCGCTAACTATAGCAACAAAAGCTCATTCACCCATGCACATTTTATTAACTATAATGCCACAATGTGCAGAAATATTCTTTCCTCGATAAAATTCCAAGTTCTTTCAGTAGCTACTTTCATATTCGCATGATTACTGGACTGCTCTATTAGAGTATATATAGGTGACTGCTCTATTAGAGTATCTCGATCTTTCCTGGAGTTAAACAGCAGCACTACGTTTACAGATACGAATATTATTGGTGAACACCGCGATAATCACTATATCGCGATAATATCGTTTTTGACGATACTGGTATCGTTACATCAGAATAATGCGGTTTTACGAGATACCGCCCACCCCTAGCAACACGATTTAAAAAAATAATAATTATTGTGAATACATTAATGTTTGTTCATAAAGTTTTCACTTAATGTAGCTACGGGACACGTGTGGTTTGTGGCTAGTAATACCCAATTTGTTTTATTTTCGTTGTAAATAATTTTCATATGCAAAACTTGTACGAAAATTCAATTTTTACATAATGTCGAACTACTCTAATAGAGCAGTCATTCACATAAATCATACAGAAAATTAATATTTTGTACCAAGATAAAGGTAGGTTTCCAAAATAGTGCAGTTAGGAAAATTCTTTGGAAATTGAGTTCATTTCCAAACAATTTTCAAACTGAATCTGGCAGTGTGTGCAAATGTGTAAATTCTTGTGTTTATGTATGTACATGCTCCAATCTGCGCACTGAGGCTGTTCTTGCTGTGATGACATTTGATACATATATACGCACTGCATGATATCATGCTAGTTGAAATGCTGTACATGTGTGGTGTAATGCAGACACCTCAACTCTCACGCATTACGCGTGAGACACACATATCGGATTGCTGTCTCACACATGGTTTTCCATCTCATGCATTGCAATTCCTGGAAAATTAAGCTCTAATGTAAGTTAATTTCACTTCAAACCTCTTGGCAAAGCACCAAACAGTGCTCTAATGGCTAAAAATGGAGAGGTAGCTATAACCGAAAATAACCAAAGAAGGTTGCGAATTTTGCAATTTTTACCGGAATTTTTCTACCAAGACAAGACCTCACGCATAAGTAAGAAAATCTCACTCATTTTAACCTCAGGTCTCACTCCAAGTGCACTTTCCAGGTTGAGGTCTCTGCCGGTGTAATGTGATTTCTTAATTTGTTTTTTGATTGTAATGCTCAGGCAGTCAAGGATGGCAAAGTTGCGTTGACTTTACCAGAACAAGCTGGAAACTCACAGTAATTGAAAATGTAAATAACAAAACATAACGGAATAGAGATATTCCATCTCCATAGCGACGAAACCCGACGGCCATATTGTTGTGCAGGTGTTCGCGTGTAGTGTTGGTGTACTCGGTATTGTTTTGGTTTTATCGCGGTTTATTTATTTGTTTAAGCGAAGGATAGTGAATTGTGCGATAGTGAACTGGATATTGTTATTTCCAGTTATAGATGCCTGGATTTAATACGCTATACAGATCTTTAAACAGTCTATTCACCAGAAGCTACCTTCGTATCTCCACAATATATTTCACTATTCCAGAGATATCACAGGTCATATTGGTCGAAACATTAATAGACTCTTTGTTCCTAGAGTAAACAACAATTATGGGAAAAGAAGTTTTTATTACAGGGGAGCTATGATATGGAACAGTTTACCATCAACTGTTACTGAAGCAACCAACTTATCTAAATTTGTACGGTTATATCATGATAAATTTAGTTGATTGTATCTGTGTAGTTTTGTGTACTGTTCTTTGTATACCCTTTTGTGTTGTATGTTTATGTATGTATGTATGTATGTATGTATGTATATATGTATTTGTGTATGTATGTATGTATGCTTGTTTCGCAGGGCTCCACTGAAAATCAGTGTTTTTCACTGAGTGGAATCCCTGTTTAAATATTACAATTACAATTACAATTACAATTACACAGCAATGGCGACTGGGAACAGAGCAGAACCTGTCCCTTATGCAGAGACTCTTAAGATCAGTGACAGAAGAAGATATCTAGAAAAGACAAAAGACATAGGTTATCCTTATGCTTATTCGACACATGATCTGAGTGCTGAAAACTTGCCACCCGTTAGAACTACTGACATCTTCAACTACTTGGTGTTAACGACCAGTTTCTGTACTGGGGAGAGATTCAAGGCTTACAAAAGTTTTGATTCTTTCAAATACTTCTTGAGTGGTTTTGTGAGTTCTGTAGCAGCCACTAGGAAAGCTGAAGATTATGTCGTTTTGGGAAAGGTGAAGTAGTTCATATAAAACTAATCTAGCATAACTAGCTAGCTAGCTAGCTATTACACAATGCATGTTTGATTAATATCACAGAGCTACAAATAGGTTGCTGTGTGATTCTTTGGCTGTTTTACTCTGCTATTGTATTATAGGTCAAACATTCGCAGAAAGCTAATGAACCTCCATTGAAGGTTTGGATTAGAACAGATCATGATGGAGTAGTGAAATGTGCACATTGTCAGTGTATGGCTGGCCTTGATGAAGTATGTTCACACATAGCTGTTGTTTTGTTTTATGTTGATGCTGTTTATCACAACAAAACTTGTACTGAAATCCCATGTCAGTGGGTGATTCCTTCGAGTGTTGATAGCATTCCATACAGCAGAATAGCTGACATTGATTTCACTAGACCAAAGCCAGGAATCTTGCCTGTAAAGAGAGGTGCTCACTGTAACAATGACTGCAGTATGTTGAGTGATCCATCAGATATTGAATGCACAAGCAATTCTCATATTAATGATATCACTGCACCATCTAGTGCTCCAATGATAAACCCAAGCATGTCCAACCACAGATCATATTACTACATTCTTCAATGCAGTTAACAAACATAGTCCATCTTGTTTGTCCCTGAAATCACCATACTCAGACAGTTATGTACCACAGACTGAAGAAACAGTGTGTTCCACAATACCTTCATATGGGAACTTGTATTTACCACAAAATGAGGAATTGACATATCGTGAACTGATCAATGTTTGTGAGGAAACTAAGCCTTTTTTAACCAGGGAAGATATCCTCCAAATTGAAAGAGAGACTCGAGACCAAAGCAAAAGTGATGCTTGGTTTTTACAAAGAGCAGGAAGAATAACAGCCTTAAAAATGAAATCAGTTTGCCACACTGAGCCCAGTAATCCTTCGGTGAGTTTGGTGGATCAGATTTGCTATCCAGAGAAACACCGTGTCTCAACAGAAGCTATCAAGTGGGGCTGCGATCATGAAAGTATTGCACGTGAGGCTTATATTCAAAGCATGGAAACACAGCACACCAACTTTTGTTGTTTTTGCTCTGGGCTTATTATCAATGAAGAACATAACTTTCTAGCAGCTACTCCTGATGCAGTTACCCAATGTGATTGCCATGGTGATGGAGTAGATTAAATTCCCTTTCTCAACAAGAGATATTGATCCAGAGGAAGCAGAGTGTCTTGAAAATGGATCCCTATGCAGAAGCCACCAATACTATTATCAAATATAAACCCAATTGTTTGTAACTGGGGCTGATTTTGTTGACTTCATTGTATGTACTTTCACAAACTTCACTCCAACACTACATATAGAGAGGATCGAAATTGATCATGAATTTATGGCAGACTGTATTCAGAAGGCAACTCAATTTTTCAGTGTAGCTATTCTACCTGAACTTCTGGGAAAATGGTTTACGAGAAGCCTTGTGATACCTCCCAAAAATGAAAGCTCATCAGAGTACAACTATTGTTACTGTAAAGACGAAATAGGTGGTGAAATGGTCTGCTGCGATAATGATAGCTGCCAGTATGGACAGTGGTTTCACATATAAAGTGCCTCAATCTAAAGTCTGCCCCTAAAGTAAAACACTGGTATTGTCCAGATTGCCGAAAACAGATGAAACAATCAAAGGTTACATCAGTAGTCTATTATGTAATAATTACTAGACGTGTGTTTCAACCACGTTTACATATGTTACAACCATGTTCATGTATTTACAGTATCAAAACCATTCACAACTATTCAAAAGGTACAACTGATACACATAAATTGTTTAAAGCACTACACACATGTACTATTTTATCTACAGTTGGAATATCTCCACTTGATTTTTTTTAAATACTGTATAGGTAGTGTTACCATCAGTATTGAATAGCGCTGTCTCGTAGCTCCAATTACCCTCTCCACATGTATACGGACATTTGCTAGTTTTCGGGTCTTCTCAATCTCTGTGGGTGGCAACTGGCTTACTCCTTTCGTGAAGGCAGGTATACAGAGACTTGCTTGTGCCAAATCTACTTTCTCTGCCACATCAAACCCACGATCAGCTAATATGATATCTCCAGGAAGGTTTTTTAGCAATCCACTCTCTCGTGTCAGGTGCTTATCACTTACCCTTCCCCCCAGCTGTCTGAAGCAAAAGTTGTCACACCTTGTGGGGCAATGGCAATTAGAACTTTGACAGTGTTAGCTTGTTTGTACTGGGACCAAGTTGATGCCTTGGCTAATAAGTTGGAAGGCTTCTCCACTTTAATTTCATAGCAATCGATGATGGCTGCAACCTTTAGTCCATAAGTGGTGCGGAAACAAAGAGGCATTGTCTTTCTTAATTGCTCACGATATTAAAAAATCCAGTCTCACATACATCAAGTCCAGCATGTCCTGGAATCGTCTGCATATAGTACTCATGCTGACCCCCAGTCTATAAGCTAGGTCTTGGTGACCAAAGTTTAAACGCAGTTTCATCAAAGTGACAATTAATGACTGCCAGTAATATTCTCGCCTTTGAACTGGATAAGGAACAACTAGCTGAAACATATTCTGTAAAAGCTCCCCATTCGGCAAACCAGTATAATACAGTACCTTGCCATCATCATTAAGAAATTGCTCCTCATTGAAAAAGTCTACCGGAATATCACCAGTGTGATCAGTTTGTGTTCCCTTGTCACACATCTTCTTAGAGGCTTTAATTTATTTGGGGGTATCACAAGGGGCTTCCATAAGAACTTGTTTTGCAGGTTGTTTTTCTTCACAGCGAACTGCTCGTGCAATAGCTCTGTGAGCTCTCTCTTCTGCTTGCTTCTGGGTGGAACTATATATTAATAGAAATTTTGTCATGACCAAGGTTTGTCGACGGACTCCAGTCCTCATCCGTGGTGAACATTTCATATGCAGGTTCACCTAAAATCAATTAACATAGCTAGCTATACAATTATTAAATACGAGTAGGATACACATTGTGTATGTATTCAAGACTACACAGCTAAACAACAAGCCTAATTATTTATATTTAGCCAAATTTCGCCTATCATGCACATGATCGCACATCATTTTGGCGCATCACGTCGTTATACTGATAAGTCCACTGTACTGACCTTTCACAAAATGTTTCTCACAAACCCAAACATTTTCTGCATCTTCAGGTAAATTTTCCCTAGAGATCGCTTTCAGCCAAGCCAATCTGCGGCTACTGGTGATAGCAAGCATTTGTATGCCCTTATCTGTCACCACCTTCGGGAGTTTGAAAAATCGTACTTTATGTCCAGGAGATCGACTACGACATTCCACAATAGCACAATTCACCATCCTCCACAGAATCCCTCTAAGTAACCGCGATAACACCAAAACAAGACCGAGTACACCAAACAAGCGAACACCTGCACAACAATATGGCCGTTGGGTTTCATCGCTATGGAGATGGAATATCTCTATTACCAGAGCTGTTAACATCTGAGTGAGCAGTTGCAGGACCAACAGACCTGCTAACTACCTAGACTGGATCAGAAGTACGTATAACCATAAGACAAGCTGCAGTACATCTAGTGGAGGTCCATGCTGCAAGAGTAGCTGAATGGACCAGCCTCCTATATACCGTATAGAGGGAAACTTTAGCAAATTTGGCGATTCACTACCAATTGAATTCGCCAAAGTTTATTTCTCCAAATGCGATTTAGCTTGCTATTCGCCAAAGTTTCCCTCTATACGGTAGTGGGATGTCAAATGTATTGTAATGTATGTTTCATGACATGTAATGATAGTCTGGCAAGGTGTTGTTATTTGTAACTTTGAGTTGTGCGGCACACGAATCAAGGTTGTACAGGGACTGTACTATGTAAGTAACTTATGTGATTATGAGTGTGATTATGTGACGGTTAAACCACATTACCACATGAAAACAACCTCAAATTCAATAATTCAGTTTGATCTGGTACACATAGTAGGTATTACTGCTACTAGAGACCATGCAAGAGCTATAAAGGGAGGGGTACACCCAATCCTAGCTAAAATGGTTTTGTAGCTACAGTAGCACTGTGCACTAGGTTTAAAGAAAATCAAATGTTGTTATATCATCAGAAGTGGTCTAAACAAAGTGTAATCATCAATGTTGACTTCAAATAGTTTTTATAAACTCTAATACGGCAGTCAACAACTCTAATAAAACACTCATCGCATACCTAGATAAGCCAGAGATGTGCTCCACACTCCTATTCATGCTTTTAAGCAAAGTTAGTAGTTATATTGCAATGCTAAACTAGATACTCATCAGAGCAGTCAAAAAGAACAAACTAAATTACAAAACTATAGTGACAATGCACAATTGTATCCTAGTATGTGTAGCTATGTTTGCAGATCAGCAGTAAAATATAGTAGTTAACTTTAAAATGACGGATTGATCAGTGTAGACGGTAACTCATATTCAATCTTGTCAGTCACTGTAATGTTGTGAGGCATCCTGAAGGAGAATCGGAGATGAGCAGGTATTCCAGAATTCTGAACTGCATCCTGTAAAAATATATCAATTAACTACAAAACAGAAGTGATACAATTATGGCATAAAGGACCATAACTCTTGCACTTTTTGCATTAATAGCCAGAAATTTTTGAGGGGATGAAACTTTCACCAAACTTTGTAAAATATGAGTTGCATTTTTTTTTCACAACATCTAGAAAATGTTTGTAAATATTCTGTTGGGTTAAGCATCACGGCGGTGCAGGTATCTTGTGATTATCCAGACATGTGCACATGCTGCAAAGACTTGCGAGCAATAATAGCTACTGGCATGGGTGAAACTAACTTGACTGCTGTCGTCACGGACACAGTAGACTAGAGATGCACTGATAAGATATTTTGCTGATCATCTGATACTGAAATATTGAAATCATATACTGGCCAATACTGATAACTGATCCAACGTTTAATTTTACCAACATTTCACATTAAATTTTTTAACTTTATTTTTGTCTTATTATTATTATGAAAACACTAGCATCTAGGGTCAGTAAAATTAATCAGCTAAACAACCTGCTAATAATTACCAATACTGAAATTTGGCCAATAAACTGATTTCTGATTACATATCAACAAAGGCTATTGGAAATTGTTAATTTTACAAGCACTAAATTTTAACCTCATTCTTATGAAATATGCATTAAAACTACTTCATGTCCTTTTGTAGCTTTAGGTTGGTCCCACTGATCAGTTAAAATAAAACTCTTGTCAACTTTTTTGCCCAATAGAAAATGTGACTGTTTTACCACAATGTAAACAAACACGCGTAACTCACATTTTCTCCATGACACAGAAACGAACCAAAAATATTTCTACTTTCCATGAAGACGCGAATCTACTGCTATATTAGATTATTCGATTCGAGTCTTCTTTCACTGTTTACTGAAGTGATTAAAACATTGCATAAAATTGTGACAGGATCTGTGAAAACCCAACAATTGTGCATTTTCCGAATTCCTGTTTATTAAATATATATAATTCACTTAGTGTAACCACAGGCAAAGTTTCAGCCTCATTAAAACAGAATTATGCAAATAAGTCAGGTTTATGTTCAGCATGTATTTGCATTACCCATTAGGATCCATTATTTGCCTGACAAACCATGCATAAAAATAAAGCCCTTGAGTTTCTCTATACAATGGCATCCGAATTTTTGTTGTAAAACTTTCATATATAGTGGTAGTTATTAACAGTTGACTCCACCACAATGCACGCTACACAATTTTGTATAGATGAAATTTGTTACCTCAGTATATATGCAAACATCAAAAGTACACTGGGTTTCCCTTACCCAAATTCGCTAAACTTGGTCTCATTTGATAAGTTAATCATACTGATTAAGAATCCACCCGAACAAATGGCTTAACTGGCCATTCTACAAAGATACATTACAAAGCACATGAAAAAACAAGGCTTTTTCACAGTAAAATGTTGTAACTGGACACATAAATTCGCCATACAAGGCTCTCCTCTTTCTTCCATTGATCACTACACAAAATCTTGCATATCACTCAATGCGCAATTTATCAAGGATTCTGATAAATGCAACTTCATCTCCATAAACTGAAGTACGGTATGCATCAAAATAAAGTTAACGTAGTGCAGTGTAATGTAGTGGTAATTGTTGTTGTAGTTTAACCATAGCAGCAGTAAAATGTATTGCTGTATGACATTGTACTACAACATTTAGCACAAAGTAGTACAGTGTAAACTACGATCATGCGACACCACATTTTTGATGGGTAGAAAGCAACTAACTAGTTGATCATTGTATGTTTAGCTATCTACGCAACTAATTATTCTTGCTACACTATATTGTTTCTCCCTACACAGGTGTTCGGCAATCTTCACTAACTCCAGCTACAGCAGGACATTAGAAACTATCAGACGCTCTTGTAAGAGCTACTAGCCACACTTTCAGAATACATATAAACTAATGTGTGTGTGTGTTACGCGTTTGTTACACAGGTGTCTTGAGCTGAAATCCCCTCGAAGATCCCTGATGTGTTCCTTGTCCTTGAGCAGCCACTATTTTTGCTGATAACACACGTTTTATAAACTTCTGATTGTGCCTTCCTATCTTTATAATTAAATATTTTGTTGTGGTTAGCTAGCTGCGTATGTACATAAGTAGTATAATTATACATACTTACTTGGCTAGGTAGCACAGTGAGGCTGTAGCTCAGCACCGAGTTCAGCACACATACAGCTTGTAAAATAGACAAAGGCCTAATCAGTGTTGAGCTACAATTAATTCTAGGGCACTGACGTAGCTTTCTATTCAGTCTACAGCCAATATAGATATTGCCAATTTTGGAATAAATAGGATACACACTAGGCGCGCCACACCATGAGTATATGTACAGTAAGAAGCAAAACACAGTTTTCATGCATATGTAGCTCCATGCCTCCTTCTCGAATTAAAATCATTTTTATATTGCAAATGCCCTCCACCTTCAGGACCCCACATACCAAATTTGAGCAAGATTGCTTAAGTCAATTGTGAAATATAAGCCTTCAAATATCGGCTTAATTTCTTCTTTTTTTTTCTCCACTTAGGGAGACTTAGATTCTTTGCACACACTTTACAAAAACCATTATAAAACTCAAACGTGTAGCTCAATTGTCTTGAGCTTTGGTACACTTTAAGAACATATTGTGGCACAATCACATAACTTAAAGATCGGTGTGCAAATAGGTTAACCATCATATATAGCTCAAACTTTTTGTGGTTTAAAAGAAATCGCATTGACAACTACAGTTACAAGGAAAAAACCAAGCAACTGTAAATCGCGGGGTTGAAATACTCAAATAGAACAGTCACCGCGGAGTAAAAAAGATGAATAAAAATGTCGAAAAATAAGTTACTGACCAGCATTTGAACCAGGGGCCTCCATACTGAACACCCAAATCCTTAACCACGGAGCCGCAGCTGGCGCTGCTATCACAACTGATCACTCCACTTTATTTAATGAAACTTCTAGCCAAAAATCTACTCAGTAGTCAAGTTCATAATTTCATAGATTTACCAATGGAAAATCTAGATTGTTCTAGAACGTTCTATACAAAAATTATGAAATTTGCCGTGTCATGCAGCTAAGTAGCTACAGCCAGTGTGGGCAGGCAACATACTCATTTTGCAGAACCAGAAATGCCGTTTTCATGCATCCATTGTAGCCTCTTTAAAGGTGAAACCCGGCCTTCGATATGCAACAGCTAGAGGATGGAGCTCATGTAGATGTTTATGCTTCAGCGTTCTGGGGAGGTAAGCAAACATCTGAAGGCATTTTTTGATGTCAAAGTTAAGGCTAGCTATTGCACCTTTATATCATGGTACCCAAGTATCCTCACCGTAGTTTACTGACATTTTAATTTTTAACCCTTTCATGGCTGAATTTTCCGGCGCACTTTACAAGGCACGCCAAATCACGCTGCGTAAGCCTCACCGTACACTAAACCACTTGGTTACTATACCTTTACGTAAATGCTGTGGGTTAACAATCTTTTCTAGGTTGTTTTTGTTTATGAAAATAAAACCACAAAGTAATTACAAGACAACAAAACTACAAAATATGCTAAAAAGCAGCCTTGAGAAACAGGTGGCCACAAATAAACTATCTACAAATAAGTGTTACGATGTATGAAACAGTGCTCGAATTAACGTCTGACAACCGGACAATTTCTGGGAAATATCGGTCAATATTGCACATTTCTGGTCAATTTAATTGTTGTCCAGACATACATAGTGTCTGGATAACTCAGAATGTTAATGAGCAGTCTTACAAAGACAGTGGAATTTCATTAAGTAATTTGTTGATGGCTTGTGGGCGAACACAAGCAACTGGGTGTATACCTCAGACAAGCATTGAGGTTTGAACACCATCCTACTTGTACTCGTCAGCTATAAAAACCTTGTTTACCAGTGTTACCTTGACTTGTGGGATCCTTATAACTTCATTGTAATAGCTTAAAACTCATGTTTTTCTGCTGTACTTGACTAGAAACAGTGTGTACATTATGTTATGACATTGTTACAGTACTTTCATCACTTGCTCCATGTGTTAATCTGGTGTACATTGTATATATGGGTCAAACTAAAACCGTGATGCAGGACAAATCTATACTTTGGCAACTCATTTACTGCTTTGTCCAGACATTGTGACAGATCATTTTTAATACAATATTTAGAGCACTGGTATGAAACTACTTTATATTGTCTCCTTACTGAATCATCGTCTTCATGACTGGTTTCTTTGAGTTTTATCACAAATCCAGTGTCACGCATGCGTAAACACATGCGAATAAATCACGCCACATGTCTGAAACACCATCAGCAGCCATTCGCCAGTCTATCTAAAACAATGTATCATTGCTCAAAACGTAACTATCAACTCAAATATAAACAAAACAGCCCTATTTTCGAAAGAAAAATTTTACCAGTTTATGTAATAAACCTGCAATAGTGTGCAAAATATCCGGATATCCCAGAAACAGGACCTCTGAGGGTGTGTCCACTTCAGGATTAGCGCATCACACTATGAAACACACAATAGAAGCGCTAGCATGTTGAAATTGCATTCAGTAATTGCATTCAGTGCGTGTTTTATATAGTCAACCAGAAAAATCCAGTTACAGCCAGCCATGAAAGGGTTAAACGTGAGAAACAATGGAAGTATGAACAATGAATTTGAGATGGGTTCTTTTACCCCACTTGTATTTTCAGCATTTAGAGGTAGTGCTGTATTTTACAGAAGACTTGCTCTCCTTGTCTCTTCAGAAGTAGTGTCATATTATAGTTCTGTGATGTCAGGATGGTGGTAAGTAACCCTGGGAATAATAATAAAAATCCAAA
This sequence comes from Dysidea avara, assembly GCF_963678975.1. Classification (NCBI taxonomy): domain Eukaryota; kingdom Metazoa; phylum Porifera; class Demospongiae; order Dictyoceratida; family Dysideidae; genus Dysidea; species Dysidea avara. The sequence continues at coordinate 25,679,510 of NC_089282.1, read as the reverse complement.
AAGAAAAAGTTTTAATGTATCCGTAGCTCCATAGCGCTTGAATGGTATAAGCAACCATTTCTGCAGTGGAAGTTTCCTCAGGGTAGGGAATCTCCTATTCCTAGTTTGAGTCGAATCTGCCCAGCTATCATTGGGGGTATACGCACCTTCAAAATTCATCTCATTTCAGTTCTTCATACAGCTACGCAATCTTCGATGATTCCTGTAGTAAAGGGGAAAAGTTAAAAGGAATTATCAAGGTCAACCACAGGCTGGCTTTGGGACTTGCAATTACAAAAAGAAGTGATATCCACACAAAAAGAGCCAAGCTGTGAAAAAAAGGTGCGATCTTAAAAGCCTGGGTGAAAAAAGTTGTGAATCAAAGATGGTAGCCAACAAATGGCTGCAAATATATTAATGCTAATAAAATTTAATAATGGCTGTGCATTGTTAAAATTTATTAGTATTAACATCATTGCAGCCATTTGTTGGCTACCACCTTTGATTTCACAACTATTTTCACCATATAAATTAGAACAGCTAGCGGCTATATAGTAACAAAATTTATACATCATAGTACTTATTGTAGTTAGACGTAGAACCAAGCCGTAGTATGAAGCGTATTACTGTGTACTACAGCTACTTCTGACACGTACTGTATGCGAAAGTTATGATGTGTTGTTTGAAACAAAGTGTCATTTTCCATAATTTTTAATCCGTAAAAAATTTAATGTACAGTAAATGCGTCAAAGTTTTTGATATGATTTACCAATAATATTAATCAGTGCATCACTACAGTTGACCCTTGGTTATCCAAATTTCAATGTTCTCAGGCAATTGTAAAATGTTCAGATAAGTGAATTACTTGAAGCTGATACATTTTATACAAGTATAAGGAAAAATAAGAAGAATTAAGTTCAATTAAGGATCATATTAACAAAATTAGTACAATACTTAAATACTGAAGACATACTAGTAGACATTTAACCCTAATTGACTTAATTAGGGATATGTGTCCACTAGTATACGGTACTGCCCAAGCGCAATGTCGCACTCACTCACACACGCAACTTTGCTCGAGATAGTAAAAATCGCTAATTAAAGGGCATGGAAACTGTTTCGTTCGTGAGACAACGTGGCAGCTGTTTCATTTATGAGAATCGCGAGCGAAACAGTTGCTACGCCCTTTAATTAACGATTTTTACAATCTCGAGTAAAGTTGCGTGTGCAAGCGAGTGCGGAGTTGCGCTTGGGCTGTACCGTATCTTTAAGTGTGGGTGGCCTCTATTGTTTCACAAATTTTTATTTACATGATCAATCAAACTTCAATTTCTTATAATTATTTGTTTACTTTTTTTGCCTTATACAACTGATATACCCATGCATACTGAATTAGAACAAAAGGAATGGTTGCATTGTTTTTGTATGAACGTGTGTGCCCCAAGTGAAATAGCAAAGTGGCTGTTACGCTTTGATTTCAGCTATGTTCAGTCTGTTACACAGCATTACAAACTAAGAAACACAAGGAGAAGAACGTACCTATGCTATCAATCCAGTCACAATGGAAAACTCAGACGATTCACGTCAAACATAGGGAAGCTATCACACAGTGCAAACATGAATTGACACGTTGCACTGTCAGCAAAGGTAAATGGAACACAAAAAACATGCATTGTATTGTATGTACTGTTGTATTATATGTACTGTGGTATGCCAAAAGGCACTTATTGGGCTGAAGTGATGTCGAAAAATGAAAAATCAGCCTGTAGCCTTGAGTTACGCTTACCTGAGGTATTCAGTTAGTCAGGCAGTCAGTCAGTAGAAAATTCCACTAAATTATTATTTTTAAAATCAGGAGCGTGCCCGCAGCTGGCCAAAGTCCAGCTGTGGGCACGCCTTGTTTCCTGAAGTTGTTCTCCAAAACGTGTGTCTGTGTGTGTCTGTGTGCGTGCGTGGGAGGGAGGGGTCAGTCTTTATCAAGACTATGTTTATTGGCACCTTCTAGTGGTAACCTCTGGACAGTGTTTTGCAGTGTTTGCAGATACCGACTAAAGCCAACAAGCCACAATTGGTGTACTTGTGGAGTAGTCCAGAATCTAATTGTGTAGTTAGTAGGCTACATGACTGTGAAACATCTTAAGAAACATCATGATTGAATTGTGTGTGGTAATATTAGTATAGGTACAGAGGTAATATTAGTATTTGTCGAAAGCAATGCCTTGGTGGTGATTTGTTGTGTGATTCAGTAGATAAGAAGTTGGATTTGCTGGTGGGAGAGTTACAACATTATAAGGTGTCAGTGGCAGGAACTCAGGAGACCAAATGGTTTAATTGGAGCAGATGTTTGGCCAGCTACCAGTGGGTATACAATGCTGCACTCTGGAAAGTCTATTCCTGGTGCTGGCGATGTGGTTGCTCGGAGGGAAGGTGTAGGTATTGTATTGGATAAGAGAGCTACTGCTGCATGGAAATTGGCTGGCAAGCTATGGAAGCCAGTTAGCTCTAGGGTGATCATGGTTAGGTTGAAATGGACTCAACAATGTTGGCAGGGATCAGATGAAACTTTTGTGACTATTGTCTGTGCCTATGCTCCAACTGCCAAGGGTCCTCTTGGCATTAGATCCCAGTTTTTGGAACAATTGCAGGATACATTGGATGATGTTCCTCAGGATGACACCCTGGGAGATTTTAATGCTAGGGTGGGTGTGTTTGATCCTGCCAATGGCTTGTGGCATGGAGCTATTAGTGGACATGGGATTGCAGAAAGAAACTTTGCTGGTGAAGAATTTCTTCAGTTTGGTGGATCAAATCAGCTCACAGCGATGAATAGTTGTTTTGAGAAGTCAATACATCATGGCACTTGGGTGCACCCAGCAACCAAGTGTTGTCATATAATCGATTTTATAGTGATGAGGACCAGCCAAAGGAGAGTGATGAGAGGAGCTAACCGCTGGACTGATCATTATTTGGTAAGAGGCATACTGAGAATGATGCATTCACTGATAGCAGGTGTTAAGAAGCGTCCCTTACCATTTGCTGTGCATAGGTTTGCTGTGCCTGAGATGCATGACTCTTATGTGCAGTCATTGGAGGAGAAGTTGTCTGATTGGAGCCTCTGTGAGAGTACGTATTGGAACCATCTGCAATCTTGTATAACAAGCTCTGCTGAAGGGTCTATTGGTAGAGGAGTCTGCTCTAACCCAGAGTGGTTTGAGGAGAGTGTCAATGTGCTGAAACCACTGATAGAGGAGAACCAGGCACATTCAAGATACTTGCAAGTTGGTACAAAATCTCGTAAACGAACGTTTAGAAGGCTTCAACGTACAGTGCAGAAGGCTGTTTCTAATGCCAAAAGGAAGTGGATTTTGAAAGTGGCTGCAGAAGGTGAGGAAGCTGTGAAGGATGGTAGAACTAGACGGTACTGTATCTGTAAGTTACAGCGAGTTCATGGTGGCAGGAGGCCAGTGAGGCCCACTGCAGTTCTGAAGGATGATGGTCAGTTAACTAAGGGACCTGAGGAGGTACTTGATCGTCAGTACCTACATTTTAAGAAAGTACTTAATGTCCAGAGTATCTATGATGATGAAGTGGTTGCTGCTATGTCTGCTCTTGAGCCAATATTACATCTTGATGATCCCCATTAGGGCTCAAACGAATATCCGAATATTCGACTATTCGGAACCGAATCGAGTACTCGAAGCCATAATAATGTCTTCGAGTAATCGAAAGTACGTGGGATCCGAATTCTGTAATTAATAAGTTATCACGTACTAAGTCAATTGTTTCCTTTGTTCTGCGCTGCGTGACTACACGTGGCAATGGATAGTTCTAGCTACGACTCAGGTGAGAAAGAATAGATGACGATGATGAAGAAGAAGAGACTCATGAGACTGGCACCGTTGCCAGTAATTGTTCTCAAGGTAATTCTTCAAGACAACGCCGACCTCGTTCAGTGGTGTGGAAGTTTTTCAGTGCCTTGCAGGGCAGAAAATCAGTTCAGTGTCAGTTGTGTCCAGTTGGAAATAATGATGGTTTACTTGCATATCACGGAGGGACATCATCGATGCGTGAACATTTAAAGAGACGCCACTATACTGCATTTTGTGAAGCGACCACAAATGATTCGAGTGATACTCCATCTACAAGTAAGCAAACCAGACTAGATAGTTTTACCCATAGTATTGTGTGTTCTCGGACCCGTTCAAAGGCTATTACAGACCGTATAACTGGTGTTATCATCAAAGATTTAAGGCCAATAAATTTCGTAGATGGAGAAAGTTTTCAGAACCTCATGAGTTTTGTTGAACCAGGCTATCATTTACCGTCTGCAACTTACTTTACGAAACTGATTGAGCTCAAATATGAAGAAGCTGTAGCCATAGTTCAACAAACTCTTCAAGCAGCTAATTACATATCAATCACTTCTGACATGTGGACCAGCCTTGCCAATGATGCTTACATTAGCCTAACTACCCACTTTATTTCTGGTGAGTGGAATATGGAATCAGTTTGTTTGGGTACCATGCCAGTATCTGAACGGCACACAGGTGATAATATTTCATCGTGGATTGAGGAGATACAGGGAAATTTTGGCATAAGTACACAAAAGGTTGTTAGCTTTGTTCATGACAATGGGTCAAATTTTATTCGTGCTGGAAAAATGTTATCAGAAAAGTTTGGGTGGTCAAGTGAAAGTTGTGCTGGTCATGATTTGCAATTATGTATTAAGGCTGGCCTGGAAGTAAATGAAATTCAGCAAGTGGTTAGTGCGGCTCGAAGATTAGTCGAGCATTTCAAGAAGAGTGAACTTGCTAATACTGCTTTGCAGAAGCGTCAGCAACAAATGTCACCAGACCAAGATGTACTACAGATAGTTCAAGATGTAAAGACAAGATGGAATAGTGTCTATTACATGATTGATCGTCTGTTGAAGTTACGATTGCCAATTAGTGCAGTTCTAGCTGATAGCACTGTAACCAGACGAGATCACCGTCACCTTGATTTACAACCTTCATCGTGGGATCTTCTAGAACAGCTAAGAGATGTATTGTACCCATTTCAGGTAGCCACTACCTACTTAAGCAGTGAATACAATGTTTCAGTTTCAACTATGCTACCAGTTATACATGGGATTATCAAAAATATGCAGGCTGAAAGTGGTGACTCAGTACCAGTTAGAAATTTTAAGAATATTGTTATAAGAGAACTTACCCAACGATGGAACTTGAATGAAATTGATCCAAGTGAACCTAGTGTTCCATTACTAGCTACCTTTTTGGATCCACGGTTTAAAGATACCAAGTTTCTTAACCGCTCACAGAAATCTTTGCTTGAAACATCAGTAATTTACCTTATCAACAGCTTTGAGTATGACAGGGACACTACTGCTAGTGCAAGTGGCCAAACTAGTTCTCAAACATGTGCTTCTAAGCCACATCACTTGTCTGCCCTAGATATTTTACTTGGGGAAGATGAGTCTGCTGAAAATAGTCGAAGTGGTGATCATATCTCTGAAATAGTTAGGGCTTATTTATCAGCTAACGTTCCTTCCCGTGAATCTTCTCCTCTACAATGGTGGAAAGTTAGTACTTCACATTACAGTTTACTCGTACCTTTAGTTCAAAAGTATTTCTGTCTTCAACTCCATCGGAGCGCATCTTTTCATGTGCTGGAATTATAGCTAACCGATTGCGATCAGGTTTAAACCCAGAACACTTGAACATGCTAGTATTTTTAAACAAAAATTACATAACTGCTCAATGCATAAGTACATGTAATCCTAACTACTGTCACTTAGTAATGTATCTGAACTGTGTATGTTTTAGTCACATTTGACTTACATGTATGTGTGATCAAGATGATTTCAAACAAAACAACTCAAATATTCTTATGTAAGTGGTTGATTCCAGTGAGTCACCGACAAAGTTAATTGATATGCATAAAAATAAAATATTCGAATATTCGGTAGTTTTGATTAAAGGATATTCGAATAGTAAAAATCACTATTCGTTTGAGCCCTAATCCCCATACGATGGAGGAACTCAAGACTGCCTTGTCTCAACTGAAGGTGAGGAAAGCAGGTGGACTATTAGGGATCCTTCCAGAGATGATTTTGCATGGTGGTCCTGCTTTGCATAGCAGGTTGCTTACTTTGATGGAGGCTGTGTGTAGGGAAGGAGATGGATGCTGTGATCATACCAGTGCCCAAGAAGGGCAACCTCCAATCCTGTGACAACTGGCGAGGGATTAGCTTGTTGGAAAGTAATGGGTAGGATTATTCAGGAACAGCTTCAGGTGATCACTGAAGAGTTGTTACTAGACTTGCAATGTGGATTTCGGAGGGGAAGAGGTTGTGTGGATATAATTTTTGTGGCTAGACAGTTGATGGAGAAGACAAAGGAACATGATGACTCACTATTTATGATGTTTGTGGATCTGAAGAAAGCTTATGATTCTGTACCTAAAAATGCTCTGTGGACTGTCTTGGCTAAGTGTGGTGTGCCTCCTACAATGCTGAGCATTATCAGGTCCTTCCATGAAGGGATGCAGGCTGGAGTTAGGGTGGGTAGTGCTGTTATCAATTGTTTTGAGGTTCGAAATGGCTTGAGGCAAGGTTGTACCATGGCACCAACTTTATTTAACATCTATTTTAATACAATGGTGACCAGATGGCGTAGTCAGAGTGGAGAGGCTGGAGTGCCTATTTTGTATAAACAAGGTAGGAAGCTGGTGGGAGATCAAACTGCAAAGTCTAGGTTACTGAAAGTGCAGGTGACTGAGTCACAGTTCGCTGATGACCTTGCTTTGTATGTTGTAACTAGTACAGCCTTTGAGTCAATTTGTAAGAGATTTGTACAAGTGGCAAGTTTTTATGGTCTAACTGTTAGCTTGCCTAAGACAAAAGGTTTGGCGGTGGGAGCCTCAGTTGGTGAGGGTGAAGATTCCCCAGTGGTGGTTGAAGGTGACGAGATGGAAATGGTGAGAGATTTTACTTATTTAGGTTCCAAGTTGTCTAGTGATGGTGAGACCACTGCAGAGGTTAGCTATAGAATTGTTAAGGCTTCCATAGCCTTTGGTTGCCTGAGGGTACTGATCTTTCTTAATCACACTCTCTCCATTAATACTAAGAGAGCTGTCTATAAGGCTGTGGTAATTTCTATTTTGCTACATGGAGTAGAGATGTGGACTCTGAAGGCTCCCGATGTGAGAAGGCTAACCACATTTTATAACCGCTATGTATGAACAATTTTGAGTGTGTCTAGATTCCAACAATGGCAAAATCATATTACTACCTGGCAGTTATCTGGACAATTTGGCCTGTATTGGTCAATAGCTGATTTTGTTTTGAATCAAAGGCAACGGTGGCTTGGTAACCTGGGTCATATGACTAGTGACAGATTACTTTTGTTTGGAGAGCTATTGAAGAAAAGGCCAGTTTATGGTGCCAAGAAGTGATGGAGGGATGAAGTGATGTCTGACTTACGGGCTATTAGTGTTGAGGATTGGTATGTGGTATGTCAAGATCATGAAAGATGGTCTAACTTGTTGTGCAATAGCTGTTGATGAGGTGGCACGGTGTAGGAAAGGAAATACTTGTGCTGCCAACAGAGCATCCAAAAAAATTTTTTTCCTTATATTTGTGGAAGATATTTCAAACGTCAAGGAGATCTGACAAGACATCGTCATTTCTGTGATGTGTACAGTTTGTCACTAGCCCAGGATTCATCTTGAGGCTCTGCTAATCATGGTACATGTTGCCATGAGCGGCTTCCAAGGTTCCAAGGTGTGTCTGTGTGTCTGTCTGTACATCTACCTATGTTTGTCTGTATACACCCACATAAGCAAAACCGTTAAATGGTAAAAGCATCCTGGCACACATAAGAAGTAAAAGCAAAATGAAGTCTGTATTAAACTTTCATACAGGTAAACTTTGCTCTGAGGTGGTTTCTTTTTGTCAGGCTGAAATACAGGCATAGTGATTCTACTCAGACTTTATAAACTACCTTCCCTTCGGTTTTACAGGCGTTTGACAACTAAAAAACAAGGGTGCAGGCCTCTTAACTATCAGCTGGGAATAGTCTAACCCTGCAAGTTGAAAGGATAGAGTTCCTGCACCAAGCAGCATGACAGCTGCCTGATGCAGGTTCTTGTCAGAGCAAGGCAGTGAAACCTGAAGCAGCTGAAGACACAACTCAAGTTGAATAAACACAAGTGCCAAATAAAAAGAATAAAATCAGCACTTTTTCAATAAGACATGATCCACAAAGACAGAAGCCATAAGGAAGATGCTCACATAAGAAAACAAAGAAGAGCTGCAAAAATTCTTAGGTACGTCGACTTACTTAAGCAGATTCATTCCCATGTTGTAGCACCACTTTGGACCCAGCTAGAAAAAGATGTTGACTGACACATGCAAAATGAACAAACAAAGAGCTTTGTGGCTCTAAAGAACCTGATCGCTGCAGCCCAGTATTTTGATCCTAGTTGATAAACCAAGATCTCTGTTAATGCTAGATCCAAAGGTTTGGGCAAGTACCACCACTCCATTTTGAATGCAGTATTCTCAGATAGACTGGCTGTGGTAAATATGCTGCACACGATTCTATGAATGTATTTAAGGATTGTTCACTATACAAGTTGAAACTGGACATTTTGTGACCTTAGCTCTATTCAAAGGTAAGCAAACCATATTACATGCAATCTGAAATGTTGATACTAATCTTGTTCACAACTCACACCTTGGTAGAGAGAAGTGCAGATGAGTACACAATAACATGTAGAGTATAGGCCAGGAATGTTTGCACATATTAAAGACATCATTTCCCTTTACTACACAATTAATCGATTACAAAATAATAAGGCCACTTATAGCTAATTATTTTTATGTTTCAAATACCCTGCCCACAATTAGGGACCCGCCGATTAAGTTCATTATTTTACCTATTATGCTATGCTGCACCGCTCAAAAATTTACCTATTATGCTTAAACTATAATGCTCAATATTTACCTATTATACTCAAATTATGCTCAATATTTATAGCTACCTCAGTTCCCATGGTTTTCTAATAACTTTGCACTTTATAGGAAAACAGTAAGGCTCAAACAAATAGTAGCTTTCTGTATTCGAATATTTACTCAACTATTGTCCGAATACTCGAATATTCGGTGTAAGGTTTCATTGCTATGAATGCAATCCAGTAATTAAGGTGGCCACTACCAAGAAACCTATAAAGAACCACAAACAAGTTTGTGGCTTCGTATGAATAACTTACTGAGAAGAAAAGGGTAGCATAGTGCCCTTTCTGAAAGGATTACCGCAGCGATATTGTGATGGAAAGTGTTTATAACAAAGTAGAAGTATCTGGAGTAAACCATGAATCCATATGAAGTCTTGTGCTTACGGCGATCTGCCACAGCATTAGTACATCTTCACCAATTAGTGGCTGCCTAATGCTATTTCTACTGTTCGCTTCTTCAACACCATTCTTTCCATTCAATGGCATCGTCTCCGCTTCCTTAATTGCTTACAGCTAATCACGTGCCATTGTATAACGATCATGTGCGAATATTCGGGGGTTAATTTTATTATTCGAATACTATGCCAACGAATATTAATACGAATAATCGGTTATTCGTTTGAGCCTTAGAAAACAGTAAGTGGCTGAAGCACAGACTGTAAATCCTTGCTTGCATATCCAAAAAATTGATATACTGTAATAGAAGAGTCAGCTACCCGAGTATTTTATTAGAGTTACTGACTGTTCTATTACAGTATATTGATCTTTTTTCTGTGATATGTATTTTGATAAGCAAGAATGTATAGCGTTGCACAAGTGTTCTGCCTATTATGCTAGCATTATACTCAATGTTTTCAGGCACCTATTATGCTCATTATTGTGCCAGCACAATCAGCAGGTTCCTACCTTCGTTGCTTTGTCTCACCACCTAAATTTGGTAACTACTATTACATCATACAAGTTTTCACCATTATTCCAATGTTTAATGATTGCATAGAAATTATAAACCAACTTATTTGCATAGCTAGTCACAGAAGAAGGGAGGTTAGATGGGCTGAGAAGTCTAACCCCAATGTCAGGGGAGGTTTCAACTCTTTCACTTCTAAGAACAGCAGGATAGTGATCAATCAAAATCAAAATACTCTAATGGAGCATTCAGCTAACTCTAATAAAGCAGTCAGGTTCATGTAAGATTGTAATGAATTATGAATGAGTACCTGCCCGCAGTGGTTTAGGTGAACTTCTTTATCTCAAACATAAAATTAACAATAAGCAGCCTACTACCATATAGCCGGTAATTTTCACAAGGTTTTTATTTTTGGATATTTCGAAGAGGCCCTTCTTTTTGAAAATAAATTCCTATGTCCAGTTGTTCTTTGAAAATAAATTCCCACAAGTGAACGCAACGATCTAACTTTTGGCGATTTGTTTGTGTATTCCTCGAGTTTTAGCTCAAATTACTGATGATAATGGGTAAACTGTATCATTACTGTGCCAATAACCAGAAAACAGGTGATCCAGAATGGGAATTGATGCCATAATCTATGGTAGATAGCTAGCTACGATTGAGCACGATCAAGCCAGTGAATTTACTCTACTCGAGACTTCCTCAGTCTTCTCTCCAGTGCACAGGGATGGGGATTATTCCATCAGTTAAGTCAGTTTTTGGCAAACATTCACGCATCTCCATATCTGGTTTCTGCTTATTTGAACTCTATCCAGACTTCGAAATATGCACTCTTCGAAATTAAAATTCTTCAAATTTCAGATTTTGCTTGTTGTGCAAAATTTTCTGTTTCGAAAATAACCCGCTATACGGTAATCAATTATATGTTTTCATCAATTAATTGTGAGAGCCCTACAAGCTATGCTGTAATACCATCACTCAACTATTGTTTCACTATTTTTTATTAATTTATTTATTAATAATGTATAGGACTCAGAATTGAGTATAGTGATATGGTGCGTGCATCCATAAATGCCCAAGACTTACGCATTAGATTTTACACCATTCTATTAAAATTCTTATAACTCGACACTCGCTTGCACTATTTCCACGAATCAACTGCCATTTTATTCTTTATAGATTGGCGATCTCGATGATACCACAGATTTCTTTGTTGAATAGTAGCAAAGTGTTAAAACATCACTTTAAAACTAAATTCTTCGTTTATACTTAGAAAACCTACTGTAACTTCATCCCCGTTTACACTACAGTGCTGCAATAAAGATCAAAAGACTCATCACGTCATGGCACATCATGCGGTATGTAGTATCACGTGATTGCAACTTAATAAAATGGCAGAACAAGACAAAAACGCGATTGATGCAAAATGAATCTTGTCAATTACGCATGTGATGGAAGAGGAAAAAAGACCTTTCAAACTTCATGGATTTACTTCTATACTACTATTTTGTGTTAGATAAATATCTTCTGTGAGATTCAAGAACATTTTACTGAAATTCTTGTGATCTTGATTGTAAGTCAATAGCTTTTGTATGCTGCTTGAAATTTCTTTTTATAAAAATGATGTGAATGTGACTGAAACTGTTATAAATCAAGGCTACTGTTCTGTATGTAAAATATCTTCTGTGAAAAGTTGTGTGATATGAAGGGGAATCTGTGCAAGAAAGGATAGCACCTTGAGATAAATGGTAGCACAGAAAATTCTCAAAACGTATATTTGATGTTTAATCAACCACGTCTCCAGGGGGTGTGTCATGACTTCACCTTTGAAGTATGTTATAAGTCAAGTCAGTTTCCACTTGGTGTCCAAAGTTGATGTACTAATCTTTATCTAGAAGGAAGTTATGGGTGTTTTAAAATTTGGGAATTTATGGATGTAGGCACCATACAATTAATTAAGATGATTATCTAAAAGTGTTTTAAAAGTGATCAAAGTCTGGTGAGCGAACAATTTCTTCTGAGAGGGAGTTCCATAGTCTGATGGTGAATGGGAAGAAGAGTGCAGATATGTGCTTGTTCTGGCTGCCAGCTGTATATATCTCATGCTGTGACCTCAGGTGGTTGAAGATGACTGGTCATGTGGTAATGAGATATGTAAGGTTATTGGTTTTTGTAAGATATATTTAGACTTTTTTCGAGCTCTGGAGTTGGCCATATCAGGTGGTTTAAGGACACTAGTCATTCTGTTAAAGTTGATATGCACAAACCTTGCAGAGAGACACTGGACCATTTCAATCCTGTTTATATCTCCAACTAAATGGGGAGACCAGACGGTTGAAGCATACTCTAGTATGGGACAAATGTAGTTTGTGGAACAAGCTGCTTCGACAGATGATTAAGATTTCTAAGAAGCTCTGGTGGAATTGGCTTTGTTGGTTATCTTGTTGATGTGTTCAGACCATGAGAGATTGCTATAGTAACACTAAGGCATTTGACACTATTGCAGTGGCGTAGCTACCATTGAGGCAACCAAGGCAGCTGCCTCGGTAAAAATGCTCAACAACAGGCTGAGCAGGCCTGAGTTTTGGCACCCCGGATTTTCTGCTCAAATGTTACTAGACAGCATTACTGTATCACACATAATAGAATCTATGGCTGTAGTACTAAGCAGGGCTGGAGCCCATGGTGACACAGCGCTGGATCACCTTTCAGCTACTTGAATTTGTAAAAAGATTGAGATACTCTAATAGAGCAGTCATCATTATATACTCTAATAGAGCATTCAGTACAGATTATAGCCACTGTTCTCATTACACTGCTTGGTCTAAATCATTTACATTTATTTTATGTTAATTGTCTTTAATACTTTTCAAAACTTCTGATGTGTCAACTGCATGGAATTGCATTGAGCTATTTGATCATGTATATCATGCATTAGCAGTTACAATAAAAAAAAATAGCTCAAAATTTCCTTGAGGGAGCATGCCACCCAGACTCCCTAGCTTGACATGCTTAGCACATGCAGTTGAACACCACATGAAAGAAATAATCTCTGACTTTAACATCACATCAGATCGAAAGTGCAGAGTGCATGACTATGACCTCTGTTGCAGTCTATGAATGGCCTGACTACTCAAAATATCTCTGGAGTAAGTCAGTTTTTTTTGTACTGGTTCAATGCAATTAAACTAGTCTAATAATTGAAGCATGGTATACTATAGCATTAACTAAGCTATAGCATTACTTATGACATGCTCAGAGTCTTCTGAAATAGTTTCTTCCATCCAACCAGAGAGTCAACCTGCACTACCAGTGTTTGTGAAACAGTTGAGTCAGAAACAGACCCTCTTAATTTGGTCAATGTATAAACTTTGCCTCGGTAAAATTTTTTCCTGGCTACACCACTGACATCAGATCAATGAAAGTGCAGAGTGCATGACTATGACCTCTGTTGCAGTCTATGAATGGCCTGACCACTCAAAATATCTCCGGAGTAAGTCAGTTTTTTTGTACTGGTTCAATGCAATTAAACTAGTCTGATAATTTAAGCATGGTATACTATAGCATTAACTAAGCTATAGCATTACTTATGACATGCTCAGAGTCTTCTGAAATAGTTTCTTCCATCCAACCAGAGAGTCAACCTGCACCATCAGTGTTTGTGAAACAGTTGAGTCAGAAGCAGACCCCCTTAATTTGGTCAATGTATAAACTTTGCCTCGGTAAAAATTTTTTCCTGGCTACGCCACTGTATTGGGGTTGGTTGAATAACTGAGTCACGGATTAAGTATCTTGATGGTAAAGGATGTATCTTGAAGGGGACGCTTTTTTATCAGTTGGATCCCTACTTCATTTCTAAATTTTCAAATTTTTTAAAGTTTTTATAATGCCATACAACTATACATGTGTGACTGTTCTATTAGGGTGACTGCTGTATTAGAGTATCTTGAGTCCACCTTTTACACCTACCAAGCAGGGGCGGATCTAGGATTATTATGAAAGGAGGGGCTAAGCTGGATAGGGATGTAGGTAACTAGCCAGACATTAGAAGATACCAAGCCTTCTCACAAGGCCCTAGTGGTAAGATTCATGTAGTATCCATGGTCAAAATTAGCTATTTGGAATAATGACTAGCTACATTACATCCTAGGAAGGTCTGGGGGATCTCCCCCCCCCCCCCCCCCCCCCAGGAAATTTTTGAAAATTAGGCCCTCTAAAGGTGAATCTGAGTGTTTTTAGCAGTTTTTCAGTGGAAAATAATGGAAATTCAGTTTATCAAATGTTTCCATTAAATCAAGACTGATTGCAATATGCATTGAGTAGCTATCATGCATGCATGATCTTTTCATTTGTAGCTACCAAGCATTTAGATATAGCTAGCTATATACCATAATGCATCAGCTCCTCTTCAACAGCCTCAACTGTCTATCTTACTGATAAAAATAATGTTGTTGGATCCCACTGGAAGGTTGGAGTACATTATTTTACACTTGATGAAGTTGGAAGAATTGTGGAAAATACTTATCCCAGCCTCAACATCAACAGATTCAAGACAGACTCTCTTTATGGAACACTAGACTATCATCTTCTATAGACCATCTGGGATTCATCAACATTGGGTAACTATGACTACAAACTACACAAGTTTGACTGTGGTGATTTTGCAGTCTGCATGAAGGATGCTGTTTCTAAATACTCCCATAATCAAACAAAGCCAGACAATAGGGGAAGCCTTTGTGGGATAATGTGTGGAAGAAACATGTATAGCTAAACAGAGGCAGAAACATGTGGTATAGTTAAGTAGTAGTGGTGTTGGACATCACAATTATTAGTATGCATGCATGCTCCTTAGCCTAGTGACACTTTGTTAGCCTGTAGTTAACTTAAGCCCTTAACACCAATAAAGGGTACTGAAAAGCAGAATGCAGTGAAGAGTACTAGTAGCTATTAGCTAGTCTACTGGAAATCCTTAGCAAAGTGCAACTATATAGGGTTTTTGAATTTGCTGTTGTGATAGTCAACTTATTTCTAGATCTGCTGGGTTATGAAGACTGATCTATAGCTAGCTACAAATGCCAGCACCATATACCCACAGCATGGGGTCATATCAGAAGGTAGCTGATACAGATTTTACATTCATAGACAAAAGTGCTATACATGTAGCTGCCTTATAAACTTGTAAAATACCAAAAGACTACAGCTTGCTAAATGGCTGAGTTGGTAACTACATATTATACTGAAGCTGATAACTAAACCAACTAACACTTTTTGAATCATATAATAAATTCATAAAACCACACTAATTACCTCCTATAGCCATAGTGGAAAACACTGCTAATTATCTAAAAACCCACAATTAAAACATGTGTAACTAAAGATCAACCCACAATCAAAACCTTTTCTTGAAGAACTCTTGAGGAAAAGGAAGCTATACTCTCCTGGAACAGAGTTGAACAATAGGTATAGTTACATAGACATTATTTGTGTTGGTAGTGATACATAGTTCCTGAAATAAGTCTGCTTTTGATACACATAGAAGATTTAGGGTTTATTGGCCAAGTACTAACTTAGAAAAGAAAGGGGGGAGGGAGCCCCCCCCCCTAAATCCGCCCCTGCCAAAGACGTGGTTCACTGTTTCATATTTTATAGTACGACTGTGCTAGCATTCTAAAATAGTAAGAGTGTGTGGTCATCATGATCAAGTAGAGGTGTGGTCTCCACCAGGGCTGGCCTTAGCATCCTTAACCCTTAAACGCACACAAGACTATATATAGGCAGATTAAGCATGCCCCTGGAAAACACATAAGCCTATATATAGGCTTTTACACATGGCTGTAAACAAAGCGCTGTAACTTTACAAGTGTTCATCGTATGACTTTGTAATTTGTGCCATTCTACTCATGATGTAATAAGCATTAGAATGGTACCTAGGGTTTTACCCTACGACCAAAGTATAGGAACTAAAACTCGCCATAATAATAATTCTTAACAAAGAACTACAAAAATGTGCTACATACCTTTAGAAAATGATCCATAACTCCTTGCCAGTTGGTCCGAAGCGCTGCAAACAAGTATTAGTCGAATCGCCATTCAATGGCGAATCAGGCCATATACTGCTCACGTCATTAAACCCACAATCAATATGACAAGCAAAACGAAGAATGTGCTGTTGCAATAAAATAAGACGTTATTCTTCCTCGCTTTATAACAAGTAAGCCTTTGTAGTTACAGTGGCTATTTAGCCTTCCCCAAGTAGACCAATGAGTAAGCTTTCTATTGATACCTTGTTTTAGGCTAATAGAGTTAAGAGAGGCTATCTTGCCTCACCATGTAAGTTTGCTTTGTCTAAACACGTATTCCTTAAAAGTTACGTGCACATTTATGGCTTAAAAGTTTCATGCACAATTAAGGGTTAAGGTCCTAGGCAAATGAAATTTGGAGGCCTTTTCTTAATTGGCAGAAAACGAATATGCATGGATATATTATAGCTAAGCAGATTGTGTTCATGCAAATTCTTAGAAGTGACATACAGTATTATGGCTGCATAGAAGGAAGTGAGAATGCAATCGGCTCTATGAATAGCATTTTGACACATAACTTCATAGTCAGTCTAAACGTTTGAGGCCCTTTTAACTGGAGCTTGAAGGCCCTTTTGCCCTGAGGCCCTAGGAAGGCTGCCTACTCAGCCTGGCCAGTTCTGGTCTCCACGGTCGATCAGACATGGTCTCAAACCTATCATAAATTTACAGATATCTACCAAACATAGGCACTATAATAATTTGTGGCATTTAGATATGCTGCTCAAGTAAAGTGTTGTTATAGAAAATTAATACTTCAATATGGTTTCATTGTATCAAGAAGAAAATGACCAGCCTAATTGATGATGTGATCATCAATGGTAGTTATTCCGACTAGCTCCCTGTTACATCAGGAGTTCCACAAGGCTCTGCACTCAGCCCCCTTCTGTTCATATTATACATAGATGATTTGCAGAATGTTGTAAGCCACTCCACTTTAAAACTATTTGCAGATGACATTGCATTGTATAGAGAAACTAGAAGTTCTGCTGACTGTTTGTTACTGTAGCAAGATCTTGATAGCATCTTTTCTTGGACAATCAAGTGGAAGCTACATCTAAACGCATCTAAGTGTTTAACATTCTTAATTAACAAGAGGAAACTTATCAATTTTATGTAAAAAATCAACAGCATCACCATCTCGTAGAATTCTATTGTTAAATATCTTGGAGTGTACTAACTTATCTTGGTCTCATCATTGTAAAGTTGTTTCTGCCAAGGCCAGGAGATCACTGAACCACCTGTGTCACAGTTTATGAGGAGCTATCACAGCTGCAAAATCTGTAGCTTACAAGTGTTTAATTAGACCACTGCTTGAGTATGCTTGTCAAGTGTGGAATCCACACATGGCTCAGGACATATCTGGCTTAGAGTCTGTGCAACGCCGTGCTGCTAGGTGGGCAGGTGGAAGCCAGTGGGATCCTATTTCCAGGAAATGGAGTAATTCATCTGATGATTGTCCAGCCTAGTCTTACTGATTGTTGCAACTACCTGCCTGTGTCAACAATGTATGATATCCTCAACAACAGAATGTCTCTTAATCTTACTGTCACTGTAATACTTCCTGTACCAGAGCCCATGAACTGCCTATTGTACCTTTACCATCTTCTATCAACAGTCACCGTCATTCTTTTTTGTGAATACTGTATTTTTTGGAACACTGTATCATTTGATACACTCACTATTGAATCTGTAAATTCCTTTCATCGTACCATTATCGTCTTTTCTATACTTAGCTTTTGAGTCTCAGCATGTTTGTTTTGTGTATTGTTTTTTTTTCTTTGTAGTGTACCTTTGTTATCCTTTGTCTTTGTAATGTTATTTTTGCACTGTATCTGTTGAGGAAAGCACCCTTGTACACACTATGCTTTTCGGAGCCACCCTATCATTTTGACAAATTAGACAAATAAAATAAAAGGAATTAAGACAAGACATAGAGGGAATACATTCATCAGAACCCCAAAAAGCACATGCCACTGGTAAGTTTGTTGTGGTGGCGTAAAACGTTGGCTGTTAACTGTTTTGTTTGGCCTCCAGTCTTGTGACTGTGGTCGGGCAGCTGCGTTTGACGTCAGATGAACAAATATTATTGTGTAAAGTAATTTTTGTTGCTCAAGATGTATCTAGGATGATTTTATAGGCAGCATATGTCAATTTATGGATGATCCCTACTTAAACAGTATTACAATGCTGTGGATGATCCCTTCAGTGCTGGTCACCGTAAAGCATTAATACAATACAATACAATACAATACAATACAATACAATACTGTTTGATAGTGCACTACCGATGGTCCTTTATACTATAAACAGAAATATTGCTACATAATAGCAGTACATGCACTGTAACAATAGAACTTTACAAGATGCCACACAGCCATTGTATAGTCGACGATAATTCTAACCTTTAGTACAAGCAGGTTGCTTATCCTATAAGATGTCATTGTTACTTCAGTCACAATTAGTCCCAACTTTTCCTACACACCAACACCAGTGAAGCTATGTTATACTAACTCATCACATGTTCTCACCAATTCTTGAACATTTAATTCATGATCTGGTAGCTGGTTATCTTTATGAGCAATACTTATTAGTAGAATGTTTGAGAATTCTTCTTTAAATGTCAGTTGGATACAGCGATAATAAAACTTCATGCTTGGGTGGTTAAAGGGTAACTCAACAGTATTTGGAAATTCTGTAAATATAACATCACGTAAAATTTCTTAACAAAGACTTACCTAACAACAAGTCCCTGACATCTGTCTCTTTGTCACTGTTAGGTTGGATGGAATCCTGGAGGAAAATGTCTTCAGCTAACTGATTCAACATCAAAGGACAAGGACATTCAATTGCTGCATCCTTTGACAAACGTTTATAATCTATTACAGAGAATGCAAGCAATGAACAACAAGAATACTACAACTAACTTTTCATTATCAGTGGATAAATCTTTCCATTGAGTTTTTTCCTACTTCCTGGAGTGTTTAAAGCTTCCAACACTGCATGCGTCAAAAATGAATATTGTCTTCCCTCCATCTCAAAGGCCTCACAGAATGGAGCGCTGTACAAAGAATGTTACACTAATAACCACTATGACATAGAAGTAAAGATGAGCGATAGTAAATATAAAATATGTATGCTATAATAGTGCAACTCACTAGACAAATATTTGATAAAAATTGGCAAAGCTGTCAAAAGCATTATCCTTTAACGGCAATTGGACTGTTACTGGACCCCTGCAATTACAAATATGCAAAAATGGAATCTTTCATTGCTTTACTATATCATAGCTAAATAGCATACATAACTTGTATCAATTATAATGTGTTTATACATACTAAAAATTAGGAAGTGGATTTATAGAATTCTGCACTCAACCTCTAAATATTAAGTTACATCTTAGTCAGTGAAGTTTGCTGGTAAGTGGACAACTCTGCTCACGAAATCATTTACTTAACTACTCCAATAAACACATACAATGATTTCTTACAAATTTGAGTTTTAGCAATAACATACATAATACTAACTACCCAATAGTTTGTTTAAAAGTAGGTAACTTACTTTATCCACGGCCTACAGTAATCCAAGATGGAAATGACTTTGACATGTCGATGCTGCATTTTCTGCCTGACATCATTATAGCTTATAAACTCCTCAATCTTCACTTGTTTATCATTAGCATCAATGGGCATCAGATAGGTAGTACTTTCATTACCTAGTCCATATCCTGCATAATAAAATACAACATGCATTGCTTTACGAAGAAGTCCACAGAAATAATCTATTGCTCTGGACATTTCATTGAGTGTCACATCCACCAGTGTAAGAGTCTTAAAGCCAAGATCTTGTAACGCTTTTGCCATTGCTTTCACATCACTATATGGACTCTTCAGGTTTCTTGTACTTCCTTTGCAGTTGGTGTTACCAATCAGCAATGCCATATGATCAGCCGCTAAACACATAAAATTAAATAATTTGTCCTTATTAACAAGACACAAGGTATGTTGTGTGCCATGACAATGAAACTAGTGCTAGCACACAAAAGACAACTCTTAATCCTAGACAAAACAGATGGAATCTTCATTAGGGTAAATTTTTGTTCACTAGAACTTCAAAATTGCTAGCGTGAAAGAGATATAATATCATTTGTGGTAAGAAATAACTGCAGCAATATTATTGTCAATAAATTGGCAACAATAACATCATAGACAATAAATGTGACTGGGCCTGTTACAATATGGCACATGGCACCAACTATAACCTATCACACAACAGTTCTACAATAGACTATTTGAATTCTAAAACTTGTATTGAAGATATAATAAATGCTGATAGTGTCTAATCCTGGACTGGATATTGGACTTGGACTAAATTTAAAAAACCAAGTTTGCGAATAAAAAATAATGTGTATTATAGGCTTTAATTTAATTTTTAAGATACTGAGGACAAATGTCCTTACATATTCACAAATGTACAGACAAAGAGTCAAATTGTACAGACATGAGCTAGAGGAGCACTTTAAACTGCTGGAATTAGAATAGGGAGTTTCTATTGAAAGTTTTGAAGTTAAATACAACCACATAGCTGCAACGTATCACCAGGCTGTGGTCATTACAGCTGCTGGTGATAGCAGTACACAAAGGAGAGGTGGCATTGGTAAATCCTTGGGTTGGGAAAATGTAGTATCTCCTAGCAACCAAGTCACAGTTATTGTTAGCACTGCAAACAAACATGTACACATTGGGCGTCTGGATTCAGTGGAATGGAATAGTGGACTGAAATGGTGGAATGGAATGGAGTAGTACGTAGGTAATTTCAATTAGTGGTCAACTCTTTATAAAGACCACCTTCTAACAAAGACCACCTCTTTACAAAGACCGTTTTACTTTAATATCTGAATTATTGTTTTAGAACCCTATAAGACAGCTAGTCTTATTGATGAATTGTGCCAGATGTTGTCTAGAAAAGCCAGTGATATCTGATTTATGATACGATACAGTAATAGCCATATATCCCATACAAAAACAGCATGGCTATATATACAAAAAGATGTGTCCACGAAACTAAAAGCAACTGGCAACTAAAGGAGCTAATATCTGGTGAGGCCAAGAGATGAATGTTAATATATACTGGCAACTAAGTATAATTTACAATAATCTTGGTCCTTTATCATTGACTTGTGTTGTCTGACTGTATTCCTAATTAATTCTCTGTAAATCTAATAGGCTAGTAAATTGGTACCTTTCCCAATAGTCCAGCATTGTAGAGGAGAAAAAAGGTGGCTAAATTACTAGCCAATTAGAGTTACAGGGAATTAATTAGGAATGCAGCAAGATTGTATATATAAGTCCATGATAAAGGACCAAATTTTTATAAATTATAGTGAGTTATTTGCCAGTATTTCTTGGTCTCACCCAGATATTAGCTCCTTTAGTTGTCAGTTACTTTTAGCTTGAAGGGGTCGTCATTTTTGTACAGCCAAAGTTGACTGTTTTTGCATGGGATATATTGCTGTATAAAATCAGATATCGTGCACTGACTTTTCTAGGCATGTGGCACACAACTGATCATTAAGACATCCTAGGGGATACACTCTAAAACAACAAGATAGCAATTTAAATGGTCTTTATAAAGAGGTGGTCTTTGTTAGAAGGTGGTCTTATAAAGAGGTGATCACCAATTGCGATTACCAAAGTACCATTCCATTCCAATCCATTCCACCATTCCAGTCCATACCATTCCAGTCCATTCCATTCCACTGAATCTAGACACCCGTACACATCAGCTTTTATGGTACCACTATTGGTTTTGCAAGGACATGTGTGTCCGCCCAAAACTAATTATGTGCAGATACTGTGCTCTTTGAGTGGATTTTGTCCACTGACCGTATGTTAATTTACGGCCTGATATTAACAAGTCTTTTTCAAGCTCTGTCTACAATGTCCAGGACTGATGCTGCTAGCATGATATGGTTACAAGATTCTATATAAACAGATTATGTAATTGAGCATGTGGGCACAAGCTACACTCTGTCATCACACAACAGATTATATCCCATTATTGGAATTGAATATATGCATTCTGTAACTTGCATTACAAAGCCAATGAAGCAAGAGCAGAAAATTGCACAATCATAGTAAAGGTTATGAATCATATAACCTTGAAAAAGTAATGTGCCTACATGCCTTGTTTTTGTAGCCCTGCAATCACATGGATTCCTAGTCACCTGTTTACATAATAGAAAGTCGTGTCACAATAATCACATAGTAAAAGAAACATTTGAATATACCTACACTTCAGTGTGTATCTGCTAAAAAGCAGACTAGATATTGTGAAAGGAATCCATGAACTCATTTGGCTTATTGCAGCTATAGATAAGTAAATTGCAAACACAATCAGGACAAATCTGTGTTTCAGTATTCTTTAATTAATAAGCTTCATTATGTATCAAGGAAGCTAAAATTTGACACTGGGAATTTTTATGCATAGCTCAGTTAGAATGATCTGTAGCAGCACATAGTGGTAGCTGTAATTATTTGTGACCGGATCTGCAAAAACCCGACATAATGGTGCATTTTTCAAATTCTTTATTATTGAATACTTATAATCTACTTAGCTGAGTATATGCTCTAGCCAAGTTTCATCCTTGTATGCCAACAACTTTTGGAGTTACAGCCCTACAAAGTAGCAGCAACAGAAAGATTGATTTTTACAGCAAATATTGAGAAAATAAATTACAGGTGCTTACAAAAACAACTGTAACTTACAAACGCAATGCAGGACAGAGTTGCAATTTGCACCATCGTGTTCACCATGAATAGGGGAGTCCATTACATGGTACTTTTTTCTCCTACCACCTTTCTTCACTACATACAGAGATGGAATCAGTGAAGAAAAATTGATCACATATGACCACTTCCTCACGACGTAAAAAAATGCCCATAACTCACATATCCTTTAGGCTACTGCTATGAAATAAAGATTTTCGAACTCCCTTTGAGTGAGCGAATAATATGGTATTCATGTTTTTATCATTACACCCTTTCTTCACAAAGAACACAGAATTTTAAAATTTTACATTTTTTTTTCATTTACACAAATATTTTACCCATTGCAATCAATAGCCTATACTGAAAATTTAGGCTGTGCCATTATGTCGGATTTTTGCAGATCTGGTCACATTTTACACATGTCCTCTGTGTTTTTACGATATGAACATCATATCACCACACAGTGCTGAAATGTTGTCACGTCACTCACTGTACAGTAATTACCCCTATCCTTACAATTGTGCAAAACCAAAAAATGTCAGTCCAGCATTCCACCATAGTTGTCCAGTCCAGTGATTAGACACCACCATTAAATGCTTACTATACACTGAAAATTACATAGCCATAGCGTGATGACACGAAATATTATGGGTGATGAAGTTTGGAAAACTAAGCATCTTTTATGTGCCAACATGCCCATTTTTTGCTAGACCAGTCACAAATTTATGTGAAGTTTAAACCATTTATATCACAGCTCAGCTGCCATCACTTACCATGTCCAACTGTTCCTTCAGCTGTAGTAAGAGTAAATAATATCAATAATACAATATGTAGGTATCAATGTTACCTTCTATTTGCTGCTTTTGTAGTAGTAAATTTTCACTGGAAGCTGAGAGAGATGAAAAAACAGAAAGTCAACTTGTGAATAAGCATATAATTATGTAAAGAAAGAGATTTAAAGAGTACCTTAGTTTTGTGAATAGTGTGTCAGTAAAAACAAACAAACAAACTAAGATTAGCTGTTTTTATACTTAATATACCTGTATTGTGCTATATATTAGTAGCAGTGAACATTGTACAAGGTAGCAAACAAACTGATGGAAGTAAGGACAGCTGCATCCCAAGTAATGCATTACCGTATGTTATGTGCAATGTTTATGAGAAGTTGAGTGTATGATAGTGACAGTCTTTAGGGAATAAATATTAGCATCAGATTTGCTGTATTAAATTCACTTACTATTTTCTACTTGTAGACAACCAATATCAATGGCTTTGTGTCGGTTCTTATCAATTATTCCAATACGTGTAAGTTTAATGTCATCACACAGTTGTTTTGTAGCTGGTGAGATCTTTTTAGGAAGTTTAAGAATTACAATCAGCTGAGAGGATGTCTTAAAGTAAAATTTGAGTGGGTCAGCACTCACTGAACATATTTCACTGTTTATGCCATCAACTCTAAACAAAACATTCGTGACAAATTCAACCTTGCACATATAATCAACAGTTGCATGCTCTTCCTGGGTTTCAGTCTCTGCGAAGAATCCATCTTCTAAATGATAATCTTTCCATAAATACTTACTCAACAAATGCAGCCCAATATTTTTTTTGTACATTTTAATTCTATCAAGCACAACGGGATAGTACAGAATAGTTTCAGCAAAGAGTTGCAGCCATGAAACATTGAAATGTGATATATAATCATGGTCGTTAAATGAGAATATTAGTTCTTCGAAGTTTTGCACATTTTCATACAGGTATTTTGGAATTGGATTTCTAGTGTTTACGTTTCTATAAAGCTTTAAAGGTTTCAAGAAGTCCTTAAAACCAGTAGCCTTATCTAGCATACTCATAACATCAAGTAACAATTGAATGTACTCTCCTTCAATTGTATTGTTGGTTGGTTGCTCAGATGGTATGAGGAAAGACTTTTTCTTTGCTACAAAACTGGTTACTTTATCACGTCGACGACACCTTGCAGTATCAGCACTATCTTCACCTAAAACAAACCCTCAGTAGATTTATGCAAATAGTACCACACAAGGGTACAGCCTTCAAAAGCCTAGGGGAAAAAAGTTGCAAAATCATAAGTGGCAGCTATGAAATGGCTTCAATGATGTTGATGATAATAAGTTTTATTAATGCAGCCCAGTTGTGATATTAAAGGTGGTGGCCATGAAATGGCTGAAATGATATTGATGACAATACATTTTAATAGTGCAGCCATTATTAAAATTTATTATCATCAACATCATTGGCTGCCACTTTTGATTTTACAACTTTTTTACCCAAGCTTTTGAAGGCCACACTCTTCTTATACAGAATGGCTGTTTTTGTACAGATTTCATTTCTTTTGCATTTTAAATATATACCCCAAAGCCAACCATAATCTGGCTTTGAGGTTTGTTTTTACACAAATCATTATCTACAGATGCAATGAAGGTGATAATAAGACAAACCATTCTACCAATTCAGAAAAATACCCAAAGTCAATTTATATACTAGTAATAATTGTGTGCTCACTTGTTTATGACTATAAAGTTGCCTGTATTTGTTTGCAATAGAGTTTAATAAGTTCCTTCCAAGTAAGGTATACATGATTGTACTATTTGTCTATTAGGATTGTGCAGTGACTGTTCTATTAGAGTCAGCTATGTTCAACCCATTACACAGCATTTTGAATCAAGAACTGTTCAAAGAGCACCTCTACAATCCATGCATACTGAAAAAATGGTGCCGCGTTTCCCAGTTATATCAATTATTGTCTGAAAAGTGAAGTATCCATTACACGTCGGCTATGTTCAACCTGTTACACAGCAATACGAATCAAGAACTGTTTGAAAAGCATCTCTGCAATCAAAATAGCCACTATGAAAAATACGGACAATTTCCATTATGAAGGGAAGCCATCACATGCTACCGCCAAATCAACTCTTTTTGCTGTCAGCAAAGATTAATGGGACACAAAGGAGGACACTGGTTAGTTCATGTAGAATGCATTGTACGTACTGTGATATGCCAAAAGGCACCTCTCAGGCCGAAGTAACGTCAAACAGTGAAAAAAGCAAGCCTGTGGCTTTAGTCATTATTGAGTTACACTTGTCTGAAGGCATCAGGCAGTCAGTCAGTCAGTAGAAAATAAATTTTTTTTTTTAAATTTTGTAGCAACTTGTTGAAAGCGTTTCAGGTCAATCTGAAAGCTTGTTTGGGCTTAGTTTTACCTAACCAATACTGCCTCATTGTCGTCAGGGAAAATGGAGGCTGGTTTTTGGGTGATGTTATTTAGTGGGCCACTTTGTGGTCCCTACTATAGAGTACGATAATAATGAATAGTGAGTGCATTCTGTGACCACACCTCTCAATGATTTAGCTGCAATTAGCTATGGTTTTGCAGATATGGTAAACCATGTATTACATAGATCATTCAAGACAAGCAGGGAGATTGATATTATGCAGTCACAGCACATGGGTATAGCATAGCTATGTCAGAGCAAAAACGTCAACGAACTAGTACCATTAAAAATTATTACTTTAAAAATGAAGTATGGTTCCAGCGATTAAAAGTAATGAAACAAGATTATGAATGATGGTAGCTATTGTAATGCAGCTGTATGGGATTATTCCATGGATAGTACACATAATATAGGATTGGCAACACACCTTTTAAACCTGTAGTGATGTCACATACAATCCTCTTCATCATCCAGTTAACACGCCCTCTCACCCAGTTGCTAGATGCACAGACCGCTTCATTCTTTGTGTTGTAGCAGAGTACCACTCAATAAAGACATAAAGTTTACTCCAAATGAACATACAACTACTCAGGTAAGTATCTGATGATATAAAAGAGTGACATACACTGTCAAAATCTAGCACAAGATAAGGCCCTCTGCTTCATGGTTTTTACATTTCTGGAATTTTAACAAGGAAACTAAAGAGTTTTTTTTCCAAACAATGTATATAAAGAATTAATCATAGAGCATGATACTTTGCTTTGTGTAGGCGTACTATTTACCCAAACTATGGTTTGAAGCTGTTTAATTGTGCTGGGTTTTATCGTGGTACTATGTGAAGAAGCATCAAGTTACTATTCAGCACAAGAGAGCTCAATGTTTTGGTGGTGTAATGCAAATATGCACGAGCTTAAATTCAGATGTGGCATTAGCCATCAAAGTATGTGAAAATGGGATATAAAAGGTGTTGCACAGCATCAACACAAAGAAGCTACTGGTGGTAAAAAGTAGTATAGCATGACATCAAGCTTAGACAGGGAATAATGTAACTGTAGCAGCTCACAGCAAATACCATCCACTGGATATCAAGTGATGTCCTTGTGTTTGTCACAAAAATGGACAGTATTCTTAAAACCCTTCAAGTGCTGGAAACTGATGTTGTGGACTAACATCTAGATAGACTATAAAGAGACTTTAAGCAAACCAGCACTAAGTTACCCTTACACCACAAAGTTGAGACAAGGACCGTGAGGCAGCATAGCCAAATGGCTAGATTACTGGCCTGGTAATTGAAAGGTCAAAGTTTGATGCCTGGCCAGTTATGCCAAATTGTTGTTTCCTTGAGCAAGAAACTTTACTCACATTGCTCCATCTGTACACTGTTGGGGACCTGTTGTCAACTGGAAAAGCAGCCTGTCCAGCTGTCATAGTAACATCAATGGGTACCTAGTTTTTACTGGGGAAGCAAATGCTCAATATACACAATATCCATCACTCCATTCAAAAGAAACACATTGAATACTTTTCCACTGGATGCATTAGGTAGATTTGCTACTGAAACCCTAAATGAGTAGAAAATCGGCTTAAACCCTGCCCATCCTTATCACGATTTACTGCAGCTGGCTACCAGGAACACACCAAATCCTTCATGGATTTGATACTCCTGTGCCATGAAAAGACTCCACGACCCACCAAGTTGCAGCCAGCACCGAAAATCCACTGGCTGGTAGCTCATTACGATCAATACTTGTTACACGAGTTGTTCCTTTCTAGTTCTGGATAGTGAAATAACGGGATCTTCCCACATTGCCATGTAGAAAATAATAGCTACCATTATTCATATCTCTTGTTTCATTTCTTCATATAGCTGGAACCGTACTTCATTTTTAAACTAATAATTTTAATTGTACTATATAGTAACATTTACATGGTAAGAAACTCACTTAGTTGTACTTAATTATTTTCTGAAGGGATTACCCCCTTCACTACTAGCTTTACAGTAATACAACACCAACATCCTCCTTACTTATTTGTTGTATCAATAGCTGACTCCTAATGGGTTGATCTTTGTCACAGAATTCATGGCAGGTATCTGGGTATTGCTTACATCCAGCCTCAGAATTTGTTGTAAATTTTTTACCAACTTCTGTATGCTGGTTAAGTGGTTGTTGTGTAATATTTCCTCGACTTATCACCTCCACATATACTACTCTGGAAGTGATCACCTCAGGAATTAATATACACTTGTAATAGCCTTCATGAGAAGAGGTTACATTAGATATTACCATCTTGCTATTGCGGCACTCTAGATACTTTTCGACAAGTCCATCTTTGGAACACCGGAACCATAAGTATATTATATTCACTCCATGTGCTGACTCTTCTGGAAACAGCAGTTCCAGACAACCACCAGCAAATACCTTAACGGTTTTGGGCTCCTCCACTATGGTACAATTAAATCAGAAAATGAAACATAATTAACTTTTATCCAATCATACATACCTATTTTCTTTGTGATCTTAGCAATTATAAATTGAACAACTTCTTCTGGATTCTCATTGGCACCCTTACTGTACCAGTTGTTGGTCAATTGTTGTCCAAAATGTAGGGATTGAATGTCATGACCTTGTGGTTGTTCAGCAATCTTCACTTGTTGATGATCAAGGTCAACTGTAACAATATCATAACTGGTTGCAGCAACACAACTAACAAATTAAAGTTTTGTAGCTACTTACATTCCAGTCAAGCCATGCATACTCAAAGAATTTACTGGAACTGCATGTATAATTGTATAGTGGGCAATAACCCCAGTAAGGTGTTTTGACAAAAAGAAGTGCTTATTGCAAACAGAAAATGCAGCAAAATTAATATCTATGCCATAACAGTCATGTAAGCTATGAAAAAAGGGGTACAGCTCTCCAAAAGGCCAGTGTGAAAAAATTTATAAAATCAAAGATAGCGGCCAAGAAATGACTGCAATAATGTCAATGCCAATCATTTTAATGATCAAAAATGATTGGCATTAGCTTCATTGCAGCTATATAATTCTTGGCCACTGCATCATTTTGGCCATTTTATTTATTTAATAGGCTTTTAATGCAGACAAATCAGGTCTACATTAAAGGTCTGTGGGTCAACTGTACCTACTGCCACAACACATATACATATTCGTACATATCAAGACACACGGTAGTATGTCGTGCAGCCCAAGAAGCCGGTGTGCCACACCTTGAGTATATTAACAGGAAGAAAGAAAATGCAATTTTCACACCTATGTAGCTCTGTGATCCCTAATCGAATTGGAATCAAATTTGTTGGAGAACTGCTGGCCAATTAGGGGAGTGTACATACCAAATTCGAAGAAAATTGCTCCAGCCATTTCCAAGATACGAGCGATCAAAATTTTGTTTTAATTTCTTCGTTTTATTCTTCATTTTGCACACTTCGCAAATTCTGCCATAAAGCACGATTGCATACTCCAATCGGGCTGAAGTTTGGCACACTTAAAGGGCGCATTAAGGTGGATCTCAGTACCAACTTTGGTAGGCATCCGATGAACATTCACGGAGTTATGACCAATTATTCGCGTAAAATAAGGTCGAAGGTCTGTCATGCCCACAGGGTAAACCCCTTGGAGGAATGGGTTAAAAATTGCTATGTAGATGGAGTAACCATCATAGGAATGCTTTTTTGTGGTTTGAAAGGAATCGAGATAAAGACCATGGAGATATGACACAAAACCCAACCTGTGTCACAATTACACAATCAATTTTTATGAATAAAAAAAACTATTAAGTTTTCACGCCCGCCACGCAAACCGCTTAGAGCAATGAGCTGAAAATCAGTAGTAGCTCTGGAATAATTATCATAGAAAGCTCTTGCAGTAGTACAGAAGAATCAGATTAGAAACCACGGAGTCATGATTCGAAAGCCAACTACGTGTAGCAAATGCATGATCAAGATACTCTAATAGAACAGTCACCCTAATAGAGCATTCAGCTATGTTTATAACTTACTCCATAATAGAATTATATTACATTGCAAGTTTTTACTGTAGGGAGTTCAGCTACAACCAGTTAATCTTACAGACCACTGAGCTAAAAGCAAATCACCCTGTAGAGAGTTCAGCTACAAACAAGTCACTCTGTAGTACAAACAAGTCACCACGTAGAGAGTTCAGCAACCAATCAAAAAAACCATCCTATATAGAGTTCAGCTATACAAACAAGTTATAACTCTATAGAGAGATCAGCTAGAAACAAGAGAGAGCTCAGCTACAAACTTAACAGATCACACTGTAGACAGTTCAGCTAGAAACAAGTCACCCTGTAGTGAGATCAACTAGAAACAATTCATCCAGTAGAGAGATCAACTAGAAGACATCACCTTGTAGAGAATTCAGGTACAAACAAATCGCCCTGAAGATAGTTCAGCTACAAACAAATCACCCTATAGAGAGATCAGCTAGAAGAAGTCACCTTGTAGAGAGTTCAGCTACAAACAAATCACCTTGTAGAGAGATCAGCTAGAAGAAATCACCTTGCAGTTACAAAGAAACCACCATGTAGAGAGTTCAGTTGCAAACAAATCTGCTACGAACAGATCACCCGGTAGAGAGTTCAGCTAGAAACAATTCACCCTGTAGAGAGATCAACTAGAAACAAGTCATCCTGTAGAGAGTTCAGCTAGAAACAATTCACCCTGTAGAGAATTCAAGTACAAACAAATCACCCTGCAGATAGTTCAGCTACAAACAAATCACCCTATAGAGAGATCAGCTAGAAGAAGTGAGAGTTCAGCTACAAACAAATCACCCTGTAGAGAGATCAGCTAGAAGAAGTCACCTTGCAGTTACCAAGAAACCACCATGTAGAGAATTCGGCTGCAAACAAATCACCCTGTAGAGAGTTCAGCTACGGAGAGATCACTCTGCATAGAGATCAGCTAGAAACAAGTAATCCTGTAGAGAGACTAGCTAGAAGAAGTCACTTTGTATGTAGAGAGTTCAGCTACAAAAACCACCCTGTAGAGAGTTCAGCTACAAACAAATCACCCTGTAGAGAGATCAGCTAGAAGAAGTTATCTTGTAGAGAGTTCAGCTACAAAGAAACCACCCTGTGGAAGAGTTCAGCTACAAACAAGTCATCCAGAGATCAGCCAGAAACAAGTCACCCTATAGAGAGTTCAGCTACAAAGAAACCATCATGTAGAGAGTTCAGCTGCAAACAAATTATCCTGTAGAAAGTTCAGCTGCGAACTGATCGCCCTGTAGAGAGTTCAGCTAGAAACAAGTTATCCTGAAGAGAGATCAGCTAGAAGGATCATCTTGTAGAGAGTTCAACTACAAACAAATTGCCCTGCAGATAGTTCAGCTACAAACAAGTCACCCTGTAGATAGATCAACTAGAAGAAATTACCTTGTAGAGAGTTCAGCCACAAAGAAAACATCATGTAGAGAGTTCAGCTATAAACAAATCACCTTGTAGGGAATTCAGCTACAACTGGTTAATCTTACAGACAATTCAGCTAAAAGCAAGTCACCCTGTAGAGAGTTCAGCTACAAACAAGTCACTATGTAGTACAAACAAGTCACTATGTAGTACAAACAAGTCACCACGTAGAGAGTTCAGAAACCAATCAAAAAACCACCTTATAGAGTTCAGCTATACAAACAAGTTATAACTCTATAGAGAGATCAGCTAGAAACAAGAGATAGCTCAGCTACAAGCTTGACAGATCACACTGTAGACAGTTCAGCTAGAAACAAGTCACCCTATAGAGAAACTGGCTAGAAAACAATTCACCCTGTAGAGAGATCAGCTAGAAGAAGTCACCTTGTAGAGAGTTCAGCTCCAAAAAAAACCATCATGTAGAGAATTCAGCTGCAAACAAATCACCTTGTAGAGAGTTCAGCTCCAAAAAAAAAAACCATCATGTAGAGAATTCAGCTGCAAACAAATCACGTTGTAGAGAGTTCAGCTACAAAGAAACCAACATTTAGAGAGTTCAGCTGTAAACAAACCACCTGTACAGAGTTCAGCTAGAAATAAATTACCCTATAGAGAGATCAGCTAGAAA
Source organism: Dysidea avara (assembly GCF_963678975.1). NCBI lineage: Eukaryota > Metazoa > Porifera > Demospongiae > Dictyoceratida > Dysideidae > Dysidea > Dysidea avara. The sequence goes on along the minus strand of NC_089282.1, from coordinate 25,647,451 downwards.
CAAGTCATCCTGTAGAGAGATCAGCTAGAAGAAGTTACCTTGTAGAGAGTTTAGCTACAAAAAAACCATCATGTAGAGAGTTCAGCTGCAAACAAATCACCCTGTAGAGAGTTCAGCTACTGCCCTATATAGAGATCAGCTAGAAACAAATCATCTTGTAGAGAATTCAGCTACAAACAAATTACCCTGTAGAGAGTTCAACTACAAATAGATAACCCTATAGAGAGTTCAGCTAGAAACAAGTCACCCTGTAGAGAGATCAGCTAGAAGAAGTTACCTTGTAGAGAGTTTAGCTACAAAAAAACCATCATGTAGAGAGTTCAGCTACACGGAAATCACCCTGTAGACAGTTCAGCTACATTTCAAGTCACCCAGCAGAGAGATCAGCTGCAAACAAGTTATCCTGTAGGAAATAATTGGCATTTAATAAATATAAATATATATATATATATATATATATATAATTTGTATAATTACTGATTAAATCAAAATAGTTTAAGTATTAATATCTGCTTTAAACCTTGAATCTTTTTTTGTCCTGTGGTAAAGAAAAAAAATTGGTTTAAAAAGCCCCAAAGCTGGCCTATGGCCGGCTTTGGGGTATACAAATACATACAAAAAGAAGTGATATCTAACCAAAAACAGCCAAGCTGTAAAAAAGGAGTGCGGCCCTCAAAAACACTATGGTGAAAAGATGTGAAATCCAAGGTGGCGGCCAAGAAATGGCTGTGATCGTAGGTTAATGGTAAAAGTTTTAATAACGGCAACTCAGGTGAATTTGGTGCCAAGTTAGATGCAGATATATACTTATTACATGCAAACTATTCCGTACAGGATAACTTGAGCTGATCTCTCTACTAGGTGACTTGAAATGTAGCTGAACTCTACACGGTGATTTAGTTGCGGCTGAACTCTCTACAGATTATCTCTACGGCTAGAGTGGCTTGTTTCTAGCTGAACTCTCTACAGGGATATCTTTTTGTAGCTGAACTATATTACAGGTTGATTTGCTTGTAAATAAACTCTCTACAGGGTGATGTTGTTCGTAGCTGATTTCTCTACAGGGTGACCTGATCTCTCTACAAGGTGACCTGATCTATGTACAGGGTGATTTGTTTGTAGCCAAATTTTCAACATTGCAATTTGTTTGTAGCTGAACTCTCTACAGGGTGACTTGTTTGTAGCTGATTTTTCTACAAGGTGAATTGCTGATATCACTAGGGTGATTTGTTTGTAGCTGAACTCTTTACAGGGTGACTTGTTTGTAGCTGATCTCTCCACAGGGTGTTTTTTCTAGCTGAACTCTCTACAGCGTGAATGGGTTTCAAGCTGATCTCAGTGATCTGTATTAAATGGTCTGAATTGCTAGAGTGATTTGTTTGTAGCTGCATGGTGATTGTTCTATTAGAGCATTTTAGCAGTTGAATGCTCTATTAGGGTGACTGTTCTATTAGAGTATCTTGATCTTGCTTTTGTTACATATAGTTTGATTTCAAATCATGACAAAGTGGTTTGTAATCCGATTCATCTGTACTACTGCAAGTACTTTTTATGATGATCATTCCAGCAACATACCGATTTTCAGCTCATTGCTCTAAGCGGTTTGCCTAGTAGGCGTAAAAACTAATAGTTTTTTTATTCATAAAAATAGATCATGTAATTGTGACACAGGTTGGGGTTTGTGTCATATTTCCATGGTCTTTACCTCAATTCTTTTCAAATCACAAAAGGCACTCCTACGATGGATACTCCATCTACATACAAATTTTCAGCTCACTCCTTCAAGGAGTTTACCCTGTGGGCGTGACAGACCTTTGACCTTAATTTATGTGAATAATCGGTCATAACTCTGTGAGTGCTCATCAGATTCCTACCAAACTTAATACTGAGATCCACCTTAATGAGCCCTTTAAGTATGCCAAATTTCAGCCTGACTGGAGTACGCATTTGTGTTTTTATGGCAGATTTTGCAAAGTGTGCAAAACGAAAAAGAAAAAAAATGAAGAAATTAAAACAAATTTTGATCGCTCGTATCTCGGAACTGTCTGGAGCGATTTTCTTCAAATTTGATATGTAGACTCCCCTACCTGGCCGAAATTTCTGTAGCAAATTTGGTTCCAATTGGATAAGGGATCACAGAGCTACATAGGTATGAAAATTGCATTTTCTTCCTGTCAATAGGGATTTCCAACCAAATTAAAATATTTACATTCCTTACATTCTTTGATATGACAAATAATGTCCAATCTTTTAGAATCATTTTAGTGCAAACCCCACCTCAATTGATGCTTCCTATCAAGAGATATTAGCAAAAGACGTTGATAGATCGGTGATTTTTGAATACAGCATTTTTAGGGATTTTCTGTACATTATATGGCACCAAGCACAATATCATACGTGTCATAAAGTTGAATAGTAAACTCCTAATGACATGAAATTTTCACCACAGAACCACTTAGTGCAGTAAAATGCATGAGCTAGGTAAAACCTCTTAAGGATGACCACTCCTCTGTAGAATGACGAAACATAATATGTTTGATTTTGCTAATAAATAATACTGCATTGTCTGTGCAGAATTAATAATACACTCGTATACCACATATATTCAGAGATAATAACAAGTGATATTGCATAACACAGTGAACTTTGGCATTACAGGTCACAGCTAACAACTACTTTATAAAACACGACAATCATATTGCAACGTATACAATCAGTAACATTCAATATTATTGTAAGGTTGCATTTTTGGATACAACTTTCCTTTATTTGCTACATAAAAGTATGGAGGATGGCAATAATTATGATGACATCACTACATAATCAAGAGCAATAATAAACTGTCTTTAACCAAAAATACAGTCATTGCAGTCACAATAAATAGACAATAATAACAGGAGTATAGATACATCAGTATATCTCAACAAGTGGTTGTAAAGCCTTACCAGGTTTGTATTACATGCTAAACACTGTTTTCTCAGAAGTTATCCATGACCTTGCATGCTATAAAGCAATTCCACACAACACAACACACTGCTCACTTTCAAACTACACTTGGATTGATGCTGATGAATGTCTTGAATTCCAGTGTGGTTGTTACGTAAAATTCTGAACAGTCCTAGATAGTGATATGTCATTTTACAAGGCATATTTTCGTTGTGAACCACTGGAAGATGTCTTTTCACCAAAAAACAGAAGGTAAATTTGAAATCAGCATATCTACTTTGCCCAGGGATACTTCTTTCAGCTTCACCGCTTCAGAAACTCGCAGAAAACTTGACAAATTTTGACTATAAGTGGTGCCATAAACTCTCGTAGAATTCTACATATGATTATTTTTGTATTTGCTCCCTATGGGGAATTTTATTTCTTCAACTTTGATTTTGTGTATTTAAATAAATACTGCATGAATTTTAATACGGCAAAGTGTATTACGAAGTACAAAGCTTTGGCTACAACATATATAACAGTAGCTCGTCAAATGTTTGTTGAAGGTGTGTAATTTGATTAGCAAATACATATATATGTGAAAAATTGGTAGGAAGTCTTAGTGTTACTAATGCAGTGTGTGAAATAGCTTTTCAGACATCAGACATGTGCTGACAACCTATCAGGGCAATGTGAAAGTTGAGTGGAGATCGTTTGATTTGGCTGGACATTTTTGTGACCCAGTCTGGAAAAACCAGTCTTATCTAAAAGGCTCAAGAAGTCTCTGCCCACCATTCCAGACTTGGATGGCTACCATTTGAATCTACTATTCAATACCGAACTTTAAAAAAAAAAGAAAAAATACAATTAGTAAACAAACAAAGTTATATAAAAGCTAAGTAACCAGCAATCAAAGAAACGAAAAAACAGTTTTTGTTGCACTATGTGTATGTAATTGTTGTTGTTGTTGTGTATGTTGTATATGTAACACTCCAGCATGGAAGAATGGCTAGTCCAAATGCTGCAAGATTAATCCAATCAATCAATCAACAATCAATTTAGAAATGCCGGTTTTAAGTATTCAGTGTGTTGTAGCTCGCCAATGGTAGAAGCTATGTGTACCACATTTTCACACGTTTTACACCAATTTCCTACCTTCAAAAGCATCCACAGTAGAAGTAGCCAACACTTGAGTTTCCCACCATAACTCGATGTTGACTCTACCAAGCAAGCTCCAAAAAAGGGTTGGAGGCTGGGGCCGGTAGTGGGCAAGGGACTTTTTTTAAATTAAAGAGGATGCCAAGTTATGAGCCATTCAAGTAGCACAACTGGCTAAAATAAAAGCTAGGCCATTTACAGCACAGGTATTTATTCAATACCTTGGAGCTGTACAGCCACACACAGCCTTTCCCAGTCTGGCCAGAGCTCCATTGGAGCCCCAGATCATTTGTAGGATCGCCACCATGCTTGGGAAAAGCAGCCAGCAAAAGCAGACCACTCAAGTCTAGCTGATTTTGAATATGAAATTTGACAGTATATTAACGTACTTTTGTGTTCTTGGTGAAAAATCCAATCTGTTATAATGGGTGATAAGATTGGTTTTCCCAGATCCAGTCACATTTTAAAAACTGTTATTGTTTCTCTAAACTTGTGCCAACTTGTATGTTTGATTCAAGTTACTATCATACCGTACAACAGATCACTACTCAACCACATGTTAAAATGGTAAAGTAGTGTTTTAAAATGGTAGCTACTGCCTTATAAGGCCTTTATGATATTAATTCTGTCACAAGGGCTTTTGTACTGAAGGAATCATAAGGACTTTTGTTATAACTTAAAAGTCCTTCTGTGACATCAATCTGTAAAACTTTCAAGCACCTGTTTTAAGGTGCTAATAACAAGAACCTTGGTGGCATCATGCTCCCCAAATAAAGAAGAGTTCAACAATCCTTGTTTCATGTCAGTGATGGATTGTTGATTGATTTGATTATTAGTTTTGAACCTACTACTCAGATACAGTATGTTAGTGAATAGCAACTAACACACCCATTTTTAGTAATAGACTTGACAAACTAGAACCCTTGAACTATACAGTTATTAAACTATACAGTTAGTAATGTTTTTCTGCATATTAAAGCAAATGTATACCACAAAAACTAGCCACAAATACATAAAGGTAAAAACCCTAACAAAATACCTATACTTAATCCTACAGGAAATGCTAATTCCAAATTTAGATGTTCTAATAGTGTAAGGTGGTCAGTGATCTAAGACCACTAACCACAAAGTAGCTTGACTATATCATGAGCAAGGTATTCAATTGAGCTCACCCATCGTCTCTCCCACCACTGGGTCAGCCACACATAAAAGGTTTCATCAGCTGCTTGTCTCGTGAGTTGTTGACAAGAAGTATTGGTAGATTCACAGCATATTCTCCAACACATGTGAGGCATTCCAGACTATGCTTTGGTATAGGTAGTAATTAACCTTGTAGCATTGAAACGAGGGATGTCAAAAGCCTTAAAGACATCTCCTGTCTCTTGGAAAGTACCTGTATATGGCAAAGCTACAATGAAGCTCACATGGAGAATGATTTTCAAATCAGTTACAGTGGGTATATTTCTATATATACATGGTGCCTTTAGTGATAGTTCTAGCAGTATATATAATATATATACATATATATATATATATATAATATATTTCCATCAATGAAATGTATCCATTTATACCATGATTCAAGGTGTTAGATATTCACAATCTTAATTATGTTGGTGGTTGAGAGGTACCATCTCATCCTGGAAAGCCTTGTACTGTATATAGAGAACTTTGAAGTCACAGATATGGCTAGCATGATGTCAACTACATAGCTTGGTACTACCAGCCATTGCATAGTCAGGATCTGGCACAGAAGATATGAGCAATTGGTTCACTTGCATTTTTCTCAAATTTTGCCACCAGCCGTAAGAAGGACCTGGAAGACATAACTTACTCAGCAATGGATTCGCCTGTTTATGGAGAAAGTGATAGTGTAAGTTGCATCTTGGTAAAGGACTGCATTCATAAGTCGACCATTTAAAGTTAAGCAGCTGTAGTACACTTTTGATATTGTCACTGCACAAAACATCCTGTGTTGCCACTTTGCAGTGTTGTAGCTTCAAAAGTTTTCAGCTTCTAAGGCTGAAACTTTGATTGACCATACCTTTGGCTATCCAGATAAAAGATGGTAGGGGTAGTTGTAGAGCTGGGACTCTCTAACAAATTCAATCAGAAATTCATTAAATGTTTAGAAAACCTGAAATCTGGAATCACCAACAAATGTGGCTATTTTTGTTTACTCCCATTCACACACTTAATTACAAGAATTCACAAATACAAGAATATAGATACAAGTGGTATAGCCAGGCCTTCAGGGATGGGTGGGCACACTCACCCCATGTAACTAACTAGCACAAAATGTAAGTCCATCCTTAGTGGACTTTACATACAATCTGCTTAAAAACTGTTTCAGAAGTGCATAAATATACGTACCTAGCTAGCTAATATAATGGAACTTCAGCTATCCGAACCCCTTGGGACCAGGAGTGGTCTATAATTCTGAAAAGTCCATATCACTGAAACTATGTATAAATAACCTTAAAATAGCACAAAGAAAAATTTTAAATATCAAGTCACTACTCTAATGGACAATTTCCACAATGACAAAATTTTTGATGTAAAAATGGCTGTGTTAGTGTGGGAGCTTCAGAGACTTTAGCATGCAGTATTCAAACTGAATGTTGTTTGTAGTTTTCTACACTTGGAACCATGAGATAATAAAGGTAAGAAGTACTACACAAGTCATAATGATGCAAAACGTGCTTCAACAAGGAAAGCAGACTGAAAATTTTAAATTCAGACACAAATACTTATTTGTATTGCATTATCATACAGTATGATAGTACTGTATAGTAGGGACCACAAAGGAGTAGGCATGGCCCACAAAATAACATCACCAAAAACCAGCCTCAGTTTTCCCAGACGACGATGAGGCAGTATCGGTTAGGTAAAACTAAGCCCAAACAAGCTTTCAGATCAACCCGAGAAGCATAATGGATACTTCACTTTTCAGATGATAATTGGGGCACACGGCACGATTTCAGAAAATGAAATAATTAGGAAATGAAACATCATTAACTTTTATTCAATCATACATACCTGTTTTCTTTGTGATCTTAGCAATACTAGATGGAACAACTTCTTCTGGGTTCTCATTGGCACCCTTACTGTACCAGTTGTTGGTCAGTTGATGTTCGCTTAGGGTTTGAATGCCATGATCTTGTGGTTGACCAAGGTAAACTGTAGACAATATCATAAATGGTTGCAGCAACACAACTAACAAATTAAAGTTTTGTAGCTACTTACATTCCTGTGAAGCCATGCATGTTCGAAGAATTTACTGGAAATGCATGTATAACTGTATAATGGGTAATAACCCCAGTAAGGTGTTTTGACAAAAAGAAGTGCTTATTACAAACAGAAAATGCAGCAAAATTAATATCTATGCCATAACAGTCATGTAAGCTATGAAAAAAGGGTACAGCTCTCCAAAAGGCCAGTATGAAAAAAAGTTATAAAATCAAAGATAGCGGCCAAGAAATGACTGCAATGACGTTAATGCCAATCATTTTAATGATCAAAAATGATTGGCATTAGCTTCATTGCAGCTATATAATTCTTGGCCACTGCATCATTTTAGCCATTTTATTTATTTAATAGGCTTTTAATGCAGACAAATCAGGTCTACATTAAAGGTCTGTGGGTCACCTGTACCTACTGCCACAACACATATACATATTCGTACATATCACAACACATAGTAGTGTGTTGTGCGGCCCAAGAAGCCAGTGCACCACACCGTGAGTATATTAACAGGAAGAATGAAAACGCAATTTTCACACCTATGTAGCTCTGTAATCGAAACAAGAACCAAGAGAACTACATGACCAACGGATTTGCCTGTTAATGGTGAGTAAGAATATCTTTGTTTCGTTTCAGTGCCATGAAGCAAACATGAGTTATGAGTATTTGTTTACATTGCAGTAACACATTACATAAACGTCGCCGTTTCTAAGCTTAAATAGCCTTCTTTCTTGAGTATGTAGGACAAACACTATACCTTGCTAAATGTTCCAATTCATTGTGAAGACAATGAACCAAGTCCCATTCTCCATAGCTTATTTTCTTCGTGAATTATGATCAATTAGACAAGTGCCTGTAATTTTTAACTTTTCTGTATGGTCACTGTACAAATCAATTGTTTTGCTTTTCCAGCTGTCTACCGCACATTTATTCACCAGAAATGGTGAAAACTTTGACAAACCATTGGCTTTTCCCTCTGGATAACAAAATAGAAGTTTGAGAAAAATTAACTAGTCTGTTTTTTACTCAGCAGGTCACATATACTACTGGATGGCAACTACATACCTTCAAATTTAGGATCACAATGACTTCATAGCATCAAACTGATGATGGGATCAGAATCCTGATGATTGACGTGCCAAAAAAGTGTCCTTAAAGATTTTAGCTATAATACTTCAAAAGTTAGCATGCTGGCGGCCATTTTAAATTCCATCCTCAGACAAAACATTTTTGGGAAGGATTTTATGGGGCTAAATTCTTAGAAAAGCTCTCTAGAACTCAATTCCATCATCAAAACATCTTAGCCAGAGGATAGTCGCGAAATTGGGGTTTATGACTATGCTAATAAAGATGCTAAGTTTCATTACACATTTTACTATTGTGATTTCCCCATATATTTTGTATTGGTTTTATTTGTCGGGTTCTTTGTGTGTGGTATGATTTGTAATTTTAATGGCACCTTATCTTGTATGAATTTTTACCAAGTTTCTGCTTTTATCAAAAAGTGAATGACTTTATTGCTTAGCTGCTTTATTAATAGCACTAGTTCTCACCATAAACTAGCATTGCTCAACTCATGGGGTACTAGGATACCAAGGGTGACAAATTACTTTTTTACTGCTCAATAGGACATGGTTTTCATCATATGAACTATAATAAACTCCCATAATCATTTCAACCTAAAAATAATAATGTTTACAAAAAGAATATGGTGTTACTGTTCCCATATCAAGGCCATGGTATGCTTAAAATGTACCATGGCCTTGATGTGGGAGCACCATGTGATTGCTCCCCACAATCTTTATGAATGACCTACTCTTTGGATTTAGCGGGTGTTTAACAACTGAATAAGATCATTGCAGGAAACATAAGCTACCAGAAATAGCGCATGCTTTCAAGTTGAAAGGGGTGTTTGCCCCCATACTTATGCAAACAAAGTGAAAGGCAGCCTTGAGGCTTTCTCTAATGAATCTGATCTGTGTGAGACAACATGACTATAAAACAGTACAGAAGACATTTCTGTTCATATTTTGTAGTTTAAAATACCTTGTTTGAGTATTATGCTTCTGTATAGCAGTGCATAGTAATGGAATGATTAGTATATTATTACAACATTCGTTCAAATTATAATAAGCAAATTTGCAAGTAGCTATAGAATTAGTTACTTGAATAGTATTCAAATTAATAACTAATTATTTAAATAATACCCTTATTTAGTTATCAAATCACATAAGCATTTTAGAAGTAGTATAACAAAAAATTATTAGTATAGATCACAGCTTACTTGATGGCAATCTAGGAAGACCAAGGGTTCCTCGGATTGCATTACTAATGGAAAGCTCGAGTTTGTACCAGGTTGATTTTGGATCCATCTTAAGCCACTTCTTAATAACCTCTCTAAAACGATACCTATTGTCCGTATTACTAGATTTTATGTTATCAAGTACTCCAGTTCTCAATTCTAGTTGAGCACCAATGTCCTCCCAATATTCACAGTAGTCGGTCAGTACTTGGCCAAGGTATTTCATGTCAGGCTTCTCGTCATCTGTAGATATATAATGACAATGGTAATAATGTAACATATACAAGCAGATAATGTGTGCAATTAAGTGGGGGTCATAGTACCAGGATATGAATGATGTCTAAAGTACATGTTGTCCTGTTCTGAACATTGGAATACATATTGCATGGTGCTTCATGTCTTACCATGAGACTACTAATATTCACACACTACACATTATACAACCACAATACACACAAATCTGTGCCATAGGCTTGAACTTATATGCAAGGCATTGAGTTTATTCATAATGAAATTAGTGCAATAAACATATTAATCAAACAGCACGGTAGTACTGTTTAAGTAGGGATCCCCCAAAAACTGACGCGCACCACCTCAAATGCCGCCTTCAAAAATCATCCTAAACACATCTTACACCACGAAAATCACCTTTATGGAATAATATTAGTCCATCTAACATGAAATACAGCATTAAAAACAAGAAAACACTTAGCGACGACCAGATATAGAATTGTAAAAAAATTGCCAAAACTTGAAACTTGGTTCAAATTCATGTCTTTCAGACTTTTCATAGAAACTGGGTGAAGGTGAAAACATGAGAAAAAATGATGACGAACTGCTTGTCTAATATAAGGAAAATTAACGTTCATATCTTCTCTCTCCTTAGGAATATTGACACAAAATAAAGATTTTCAAACTCCTCTTGCTTTGGGAATCACAATGCTACCATAGTTTTTGCTGTTATCACCTTCCTTCATCATGAAACAAGTACTCAGAAACTTCACGGAATTTTTCAATTTCATATATCATTCACCCATTGCGTTTATTGCATTCTACTGTAAAATTTGGATTGCACTATAGTACGTACGCATTGTGCTGAATCCTCAAAAATGATTAATAACTCGCGATTGTTACATCGCACGTGCTTCCAGTATCACTCGTTAGGTAGCACTTCTCAATCCACTACAAATATATTTTAAGCACTTCATTCAAAAGTAAGACACTCCAGTTATGACACTGTAAAGTTTCGCCATACATTTTCAATAGGGAAGCCTCTAAAACACGGTCCTGTGATGTTCATGTTGACACATGTTTGAGGTGAAGCCAGACGTCACACTCCAAAAATGATTAATAACTCGCCATTGTTACATCGCGCACGCGCTTCCAGTATCACTCGTTAGGTAGCACTTCTCAATCACTACAAATATATTTTAAGTGCTTCATTCGAATGTAAGACACTCCAGTTATGACACAGTAAAGTTTTGCCATACATTTTCAATAGGGAAGCCCCTAAAGCATGGCCCTTTGATGTTCATGTTGACACATGTTTGTGGTGAAGCCAGACGTCACGCTCCCGCCCTCAACACCAATGATTTCACCATCCATTATGTAAGAGGTTGTAGTACACTTTTGCAAGAAAATAAAACAGTTTTTGTGTGTGTATAACAGAGTAGCATGAGTAGAAGAGCTGGAGCCACTGTTGCATTGCATTTAGAAGATAAGTGGCCTACTTATGTTAAGGGAAAAAACTTTTTCAGCCAACCCCCAAATTATAACAGCTCAAAATCTGTTATGCAGCATTGGTGTACCTGCAAGTGAGCCAAATAACATGTATTTACTTCACATTTACCACACAGCTGCCCATCGTCCTCTATCCCCATTTAGTCAATTTGTCGTTTAAATCCTTTTCTCATCACTTCGCCACAACAGCTTTTCCAGCCAGCATTGTGTTTTTGAAGTAATATTCCCACAAAGCTCTAGAAGTTTCAACAACTGAAATAATATTGTTTGTATGGATTTGGGCTGATAATACCTGTAGTGACTTCCAAACACTCCTGCACTGATCAAATATACAAGGGATGGTATGTTCAACTTCTGCTAGCATAATAAAGCAATAATTTTTTTATTAAAATTCACACACTTACACTTCATCTGTATTTTTATGTACTTCACAGAGTTTAATCCCAGCTACCCAATGACTCCTGGGGAACAACATCAAGTTGTAACACCAATGCTGCAAATATCAAACAATCTTACGTCAGATGAAATAAGCTCATAAGAAGACTTGGACCTGCTGCTGCTGCTGCTGCTGCTGCTGCTGCTGCTGCTGCTGCTGCTGCTGCTGCTGCTGCTGCTGCTGCTGCTGCTGCTGCTGCTGCTGCTGCTGCTGCTGCTGCTGCTGCTGCTGCTGCTGCTGCTGCTGCTGCTGCTGCTGCTGCTGCTGCTGCTGCTGCTGCTGCTGCTGCTGCTGCTGCTGCTGCTGCTGCTGCTGCTGCTGCTGCTGCTGCTGCTGCTGCTGCTGCTGCTGCTGCTGCTGCTAGTGGAAGAGTCATTAATACCACCATCACAATCTTCACTATCACTGCTGATTTGGATGAGGAATTGCTCTAGAAGTTCTTCATTACCCAAGTCTCATCCAAGTACACAACTGGTCTTCCTTCAGTTCTGTTGCACCTCATTGTCTTTAATATTTATGACGTTGATAGGCTATGTAGGGCTGCTCATAGTATACCCTGCGTATATGTGTAGTGACATTAAAGCACAAACTGTTGCAATGTTAGCTTCTTGTCATTAATCGTCTTGTACTTAAATCCCATATCACTCAACACTCTTTAAAGCTATGTTCTACCCCCAGAGAAAAAAACCATCATTCTTAAGTTTGGCCTAAGACGGAGTACGTGACAAAGTTCCAGGGTTCAAAATTTAACCTAACAAAATCTTTGAGAGCGATAGATTTTCCTTCCTTCCATACAATGAATGGATCTTCCGTCTGATGGCATCTCGGTCGAAACTGTCTGCATCAACATGGACTCATGAACGTTTGTATCTGACGATTACAATTGAGCAGGCTTGTGCAAAGTGCTTTTAGTACCTTTTTCTTGACATAGATAAACCGCCTTTCTTGCAGTACTCCATTTTAACTCTTATAATGGATGCCTTTGAAATACCTGCGTGGCATAATGTATGCCAAAACCCAGCAAAGAAGGCATTACTGGTGGCCTTTGAGATTCTCTCCTTGATGATGACAGAAAATTTACACTTCTTCGCTTCTTGCTTAAAGTACTCCGATAGTTTCATTAGTAGATACTTCATTTGGCTGTTTAACCTCTTTGCGAGAGGGTTTCGCTCCACACTCACTGACGCTGCACACTGGACGCCATATTCTCAACAATTAAGTGCGTGCCCGTAACATCACCTTACAAATTAATGCATCATGAACATCATTTTTGAAGCCTTTAATCTTGTATGGCTCCTTAATCAACGACCCAGGATTCAGCTCAACGTGAACGTACTATAACGTATGGGATTCTTACAGATCCAGTTACATTTATTATGAATGTTTATACAGGATTTTCATAATATGTGAAATCGCTGGTGTAATTAATTCCAACATTACTCTTGTTAATTTTTATAGTTTGTTTATCATATAGGGCTTGGCCATTCCTGCCTTGTTAGTAAAAAGTCTTTCCTATATTAGATCTTATTCAATGATAAAGGTTGTGGTGTAACGTTTTTACACATATTTTGCATAACCCTCATCCACCCCAAAACACCTTTGCTGTAAAAAAGGCACGTCCAAGAAACTACAAGTACCTGCAATCCAATGTAAAAACAGCTCAATTGTAGAGAAATACCTCATGAAAGTAAAAATAATTGGTAAAATTTTAAAGAGCTGATATCTGGAGTGGCCAAGAACCAATCTTACTATAATTACCAAAGTTTTAACACAAGAACACCTAGGCTGTAAAACAGGTGCACCCATGAAAGTAAAAGTAACTGGTAACTGACACAGCTGATATCTGAAGTAACCAAAGCTATCTACAAAGGTGCCTTACACTCCAAAGAATTATTCTATACCGTTTACTTACAGTACATGTGATCCATGCCACCACAGCTTGTCTCTTCACGATTTGTCCCATTTTTGCTGTTGCGCATGCATATCTGCACTCGTGTCCACCATGCCACATCTGGGATAAGGTAGCCAACTGTTGAGTTTACCTGTCTCCATCAATGTATAACACTTTCTTTGTTATTAACAACTTGTTTTCAACTCAAAGAACGATTTAATTCTCCTATTATGAAAGATTACACTTTACGCTATTACATACCATATAGTAAAAAACTTTGACAGCAAAAAACTTTGACGAATTTGGCGAATAGCATTCAATTCGCCTAAGTTTTTCCGCCAATTATTTTAGATGATCACATGAGCACATTGAGTAACTAGAACTTGAGATGAAGGTCAGCTCTTACCACCACGCAATAAAGATCGAGCTGACTTTAGAGATCTTGATCTTCCTAGGAATGTGTCCCACAGTTGTAAGCACTCCTTGGATAGCATTTCCAACTGGCTTCCCAGTTCAGACATCAGTTAGTTCATCATCTCGTGATGGATTGGCCAAATACTGATAACCTCTGCTACTGGAGTTCACTGAAAAAGCAAATACGGTCCCTCTCGGCATCGCAAGAGATAGAGAAGCATGCCTTTGCTAGCAGGTCGTTAGATCAATAGCTACAAAGTACTGCTACAACAACAACGCTAGCTACCTATACGCTTACTACATTACTTAACTGATGAGTTGACACCTTGTCATTTTATCCTTACGTACCATACAGTAAAAACTTTGGCAAATATTATTTCAATCGCCAAAGTTTTTTCCACCAATTTTTTCAACAGAGGGGTTTCGTCACACTTATTTACCGCCAAAGTCTTTTACTATACGGTAACAAACGCGCACTAGTCCGGGAAGAATCCAGTTATCCCAGAAATAGGACCCCTATGGGTGTGTGCACTCTAGCACTAGCACATCTCACTATTAAACGCACTGAACAGTTTATAGCAAAGCTAGATTTTATTTCCTTCGTGATTATAATGCTATGCCGCCATATGGCTACTACCATTAACAGGTTGAATAGAAATAACACAATAAAATAGTGATACGCTGATTTTCAAAATGTTATTATTTAAATAGTAAGTTTTGGGTAGTTTGAAGCGAGCTAGGATGGAAGCAAGCATCCCGACAAAGGCGAGCCAACCCTAGCTCACCTCAAAGACATCATTGTACTAACAGGCAAACTTAAGGTTTGTTAGGGTTGGGTGCAGCTTTGGTTTTTTCTTCACCAGTCTTCTTACTATACAGGTTAGTTATTAAATCAACTTTATAATAAAAGTAAGGTTGTTGATATTTAGCCGGTCATTGCAATTTAAAAAAAAAACTTAGAAAAAATCGTGACACAAAAAGGTTTAAGAAACGAAGACAAAAATGTGATGTGACCTAGACTCGAACCTATACATCCAGATTTAGAGAGAAAAAATCGTGACACAAAAAGGTTTAAGAAACGAAGACAAAAGTGTGATGTGACCTAGACTCGAACCTATACACCCAGATTTAGAGTATCAACGCTCTGCCACTGTACCACCAGTGCTTGCTGGCTACTCCTCTTGTTTTTGTACTATTTAAATGTTACAAATATAAAATACTATATAGTCTAACCATACCAGTGAAGAAGAAACCAAAGCTGAACCCGACCCTAACCCTAACGCTAACCTGACGTTTGCCTGTTAAACGTAATGATGACTTTCACTGCCTGTAAGGCCAGGCTCCGCCGGGACGTTCGCTTCGCTCGCTCCAACCCTAGCTCGCCTCAAACTCACCCAAAAACTTACCTTCATACAACTAGTGTGTTTGATACTAGAGTTATAGGTGACACTTCCCAACAAACGACCGGCTAAATAAATATTTGCACCATGACCGGTGACCGGCTAAATATCCACTTCGTAAAAGTAAAGGGAGCTAACAGCAGTGGTCCAGGTTCAAGCACGGGAAGTTTTGCAGTTATTTAACCTATTTTGTCTAAGACACCACAATGACCTTTCACACCGGTGGTCCAGGTTCGAACCCAGAAAGAATTCATTTTTTTTCGTTTACTGAACCGGACGAATAGCCCCTTCAAACTATTCTAGAATCTGGGGATTCAGAACGAGATGGCTATTGGAGTTACACCAGACCCTTTCTCACAATACAAAAGGAAAAAAGGATAGTTGGAATGGTTGCGAACAACTCGCAAACAAAGTAAAGATTATGTTTTTGTAAGTGTTTTGTGCTTCGTGCACTGTTGCAGTAATCGCTCGGTACAGTAAAGCAGGCATAAGGAACAAGAAAACATCTTATTCGTAGCTTGATAATCCAACAATCTGGGGATTAAGAACAAAATGGTTTCTTTTTATTAGTGATTATTGTACAGAACTCAAAGTTGAGTGTAAAAGTATAAGTTTTTTTTCAGTACAAAAAGGAAAAAACGGTAACACGCCAATAAATATTTGACTAAAAACTATACTGACTTACAAGGCATTTCAAGTTTCACCACACCATCCGCCATGTCTAGTAGTCTAGCGTAGCCGACCCTCGCGCTGAGCGCGAGGTAGCACTACACAACAGCCTCCTCTCTATTGAGTTTGTTAGATCTCTACCGTCGCGGACTAATTATGGTGTTAAACTATTAATAGTGTAAAATGTAGTGTGACGTATAGAGCTTATCCGTTTGACGTCACACTAAATATTTTCCGTATAATTACAGGTTATCTTCGTGAAGCAAGAGTGAGTTATGCACCTATCAATGTCACGCCCCACCTACCCAAGTCTGGCGCGGCCGCCCCTTCGCAAATAGGAAGGGTCTGGGGACTCTAGCATTGTGCACTTGTGCGAACTTACCGAAAACTGGTGCGTCCTATCAAATCGCTTGCCTGCTCATTTAGGGTCCTACATATATTTACTTAAAAACGTAATGAATTCCTTGATATATACGGGGAAACTTTAAGTAAGGTACTCCATATCTATTACGGGATAACTTTAAGTAAGCAACGCCACTTATATTACGGGGAAATTTTAAGTAAGCAACTCCATACCTTATACGGGGAACTTTTAAGTACTTTTCAAAAGATCACGTGATCCATTAACCTTAGTGTTGACGTGAAAGACAAAATGGTGAATAGTCAGCTGTAGCATGGTGCCTTTGCGGCATCCGGAATAGCTGAGAATTGGTATCACACTAATTCCTGACATCCAGTTGTGGTAAGCTAGTAATTATACACCTATAATTTGTATCACCTAGTACCCAGGGGTGATTTTTTGAAAGGGGGGCTAAGCTGGACAGGGACAGAGGTAATTAGCCAGACATCAGAAGATACCAAACCTTCTCACAAGGCCCTAGTTGTAAGATTCATGTAGTATCCAAGGTAAAATTAGCTATTTGGAATCAAAGGCGGATACAGGGGGGGGCTCTTGACCCCCCTCCAAAAATTATTAGTATACCAAGATCGAGATACTCTAATAGAGCAGTCACTCTAATAAAGCAGTCACAGTATTAGAACAGTGTGTAGTGAGCTATTTAAGGGTTTTTATGTACTTTATCAGCTATAAATGCGTGGTTGGTGAGGTGGGCAGCTATTGTCAGCTAGTTGTGACCTCTTTTTTTTGGTCTCACCTTATCAAACCAGAAACAATGTAGTGCCTCAGTTAAATTTTGACCCCCACTTTCCATAAGTCTGGATCTGCCCCTGTTTGGAATAATGACACTCTTACACGTAGGTTTACTGAACTACCTAATGTAATAGTAATGGGTGATTTCAACCTTCCAGGTATTAATTGGTTAGATGGAAGTGGTCAGGTTACCTCTAATCCTAGCTATGGAGTAGAACTAAATAATGTATTTCTTGATCAAATTAATGATATTGGCCTTAATCAATTTGTCAATACTCCGACTAGAAACAACAACATACTTGATCTTGTACTTTCTACCTCATCTACCATTTTGGACTTAACTACTGCACCAGGAATGTCGGATCATGAGGCCGTTGTCTTCCATCATAATATAGATAACACAAATATTAATACTAAATCTGAACACAAAGTTGCTTTATACCACCGAGCTAATCTTGAGAATATTAAAAGAGACCTACTTGAATTTCAAACTCATTTTCTTGGGAATGATCCTTACTGTAAAACCGTCGAACAAAACTGGACTGATCTAAAAGGTGTAATCAATGACAGTGTTGCAAAGCACGTGCCATACAAAACTATACGTTCCAACTCCAAATTACCATGGATAAACAGAGAAATAAAGAGGGATATGAAGAGACGTAAACAATTATACAACATAGCTAAAAGAACCAAATCTAGTAATGACTGGAATGCCTATCGCAAGATTAAAAACTCTATAAATAGCAAGATTAAAGTAGCACACAATAATTATTTTAATAGAATGTTTGACAACTCATTTAATGGAAATCGTAGACAATTTTGGAAGTATATTAGAGCAAAACGTAAGGACTACCATAATATCTCCACCCTAATTGTAGATGGTGAATCTATCTCAGATACAAAGAGTAAAGCCAATGCATTAAACAACTATTTTGAGTCAGTCTTCACTAAAGAAAACTTATCTAATATCCCTTCCATGAATGGTTGCAACAACCCTGTGAATGCTCTGCCTACTATGCCAAGTATTACATTTTCAGTGGCTGGTATCCAACATCAATTATCCCTATTAGATACCAACAAAGCCAGTGGGCCAGACAACATTCATCCATATATCTTGAAGAATTGTGCAAACGAAATATCTCCTATACTGCAAGTTATATTCACTCAATCACTAGACACAGGTATACAACCTTCCGATTGGCTCATGGCCAATGTATGTCCAGTTTTCAAGAAAGGAAACCGTACTAGTACCGCAAACTACCGACCAATATCATTGACTTCTGTATGCTCCAAAACTATGGAACATATTATATATCATTCCATAATGAATCATTTAAACTCAAATAGCATTCTCATTGATACCCAGCACGGCTTCAGATCCCAGCACTCTTGTGTTACCCAACTTATTTCACTGATAGAAGACTTGTCACATGCTCTAGACCAACAGAAACAAACCGATGTCATTCTCCTTGACTTTGCTAAAGCGTTTGATAGTGTCCCACATCAAAGACTATTAGTTAAATTAAGACACTATGGTATCAACGATCACATCTGTCAGTGGGTCAATACTTGGCTGACCAGAAGGTCACAGCAAGTAGCTTTGGACGGTACTTTTTCTGACTCGATAGCTGTTCACTCAGGAGTCCCTCAAGGGACGGTTCTCGGCCCTTTGATGTTTCTTCTATACATTAATGATATAACAGAACATGTAAATTCGCCACTACGGTTATTTGCTGATGACTGTTTACTTTACAGAATTATCACCACCAAGGAGGATGCCATTCAACTTCAGCATGATCTTGATCAACTACACGAATGGGCAACTAAGTGGCAATTAAGATTCAATGTAACCAAATGTACTATTATGTGGTTTACCAGATCATTATCACCAATCATTTTCAACTACAAGCTAAACAATCACAACTTGGGTACATCAAACCAACACTCCTACCTTGGTGTTATATTGGATAACAAACTATCATGGTCTCCACATATTAGTAATATAGCTGCTAAGGCCAATAGAACATTAAACTTCTTGAAACGCAATCTGAGTTGCTGCTCGTCTAACATCAAAGCAACAGCCTACCTTACGATAGTACGACCGTCAATGGAATACGCTGCAGTCATCTGGGACCCATACCACCATAACAATATTCAACAGCTAGAGAAAGTACAGCGTAGGGCAGCTAGATGGGTCCTAAATGATTTCAATCGATTCAGTTCAGTCACAGCTATGTTACAGCATCTTTCTTGGCCAAGCCTTCAGCTGAGACGTAAAATATCCAGATTACAAGCACTTTTTAAAATTATACATCAAGATTATTCACTGTCAATTCCTCCTCATTTTATTTCAATGACAAGATCCACCAGACTATATCACCCACATCGTTTTATTCTACCAAATTCATCTACCTATTCATACCAACAGAGCTTTTTCTCCAGATCAATTAAGGATTGGAACAACTTACCATCTTCCATCATTGAGAGCAACAATATTGACTCTTTTTCAGCGGAACTGCAAACATTGTATGGAACCCAATAACTGTAATCTTTGTAACTACGTAGCTAAATTCATTTTATGATTGCTTTTTTTTTTCCTGAGCATATCAGCTGTGCTGTCTGCTCAGTAACAATAATAATAATAATAATAATGACTACATTAGTGTGCAAACCAACCTAGGGGGTCTGGGGGCATTCCCCCAGGAAATGTTTGAAAATTAGGCCCTCTAAAGTGAATCTGAGAGTATTTTAGCAGTTTTTCAGTGGAAAATAATGGAAGTTTATTATTTTATCATTCAAATTTTACCTTTCCATTAAATCAAGACTGATTGCAATATGCATTGAGTATAGCTATCATGCATTCCTTTTTACTTGTAGCTACCAAGCTTTTAGATATAGCTAGCTATATGCCATTATGCATCAGCTCCTCTTAGCCTTGCCTAAATCTGTGAAGCAGAAACATGTATAGCTAAGTAGTGGTGTTGAACGTCACAACTATGATGCATGCTCCTTAGCCTATTTGTTAGCCATAAAACCAATGAAGTGTACTGAAAATGGAATGCAATGAAGGGTACCAGTAGTTATTAGCTAGTCCACTGGTAATCCTTAGCAAAGTGCAACTATATTTGCATTTATGGACTTTCTGAATTTATTGTTGTGATAGTCAATTTATTAGATCTGCCAGGTTATGAAGACTGAACTATAGGCTAGTTTCAAATGCCAGCACCATAACCCACAGCATGGGGTCATATCAGAAGGTAACTGATACATATTTTATATTTAAAGCAAAGTGGGTGAATATGCTATAGCTGCCTTATGAGACTGCAAATTTCCAAAGACTACAGTTTGCTAAATGGCTGAATTGGTAGTTACATATTATACTGAAGCTGATAAATCTAACCAATTAAACCAACTAACACTTTTTGAATCATATAATTTATTTTAAATATAAAAACCACACTAATCACCTCTTATAGCCACACTGCTAATCATTTGAATAAAAAAACCCACAGATACAACTTTTGTAACTGGAGATGCAACCTACAATCGAAACTTGTTTTGAAGAACTTATAGGAAATGGAAGCTATATTCTACTGGAACAGAGTTGAACAATAGGTATAGTTACATAAACATTATTTGTGTTGGTAGTGATGTATATAGTTCCTGAAATAATGATACACAGAAGATATAGGGTTTTATTAGCTAAGTACTAAGGAAAGGGGGCTACAGCCACCTTAGCCCACCCACTCCCTAAATCCGCCCCTGGTATACCCACAGTACAGAGGGAATTAGCTATATGGAGATTCACCATTTATAATGGCCTTTGGCATTAGTTTTCTGGCCGGGCTTCGTGTTGGTTCTTTGGAATTACTTCAAAGTTGGGAAGGGAAACGGTGGGGCATTTTCCACTTCGATTTGTGAATCCCCACTCATTCCTCACCCTGCCCATACTGTGTTAGGGGGATAGGCATTATGGGAATAAAATTAATGTAGTTGTACATTTGATAATCATAATGGCCAATTCAAACCACGAGAAACCAATTAGTTGTAGTAAGGTATCTCTCAGCTTGTTTAGTCCTGTATACCCTTAAATGCACCTATCAATGTAATGTCCGAATACCACAAGTATGGGCTGAGGGTATGAACCTTATACACAATGATATTACAACATAAAAATGGTGGCAATAGTGGGGAACTTGCAATTGTACAGAGGGGTATTGGGAGATGTGGTGATAATGCATGCACTGCAGCAAGTGGGAAGGTGAGGCATATACATCTACTTACAAGACAAATTCTGATAGTCTGTAACCACATCACAACTTTGGTCTGGTTTTGCTTAGTCACATCACTTGATCATACATGCTACCTTATCTAATGGTTCCATGTCGTAAAAGCCACAAGTGAAATTCCTTTTGGCTACTACAGTTGAAAACGTAGTGAAGACCCCACTAACATGGCTATTTTGTCAATTATGATGTCATTGTGGATAGAGGTTTACCGATATGGGTTTTTGTCATTTTCCGATATCCGATACTGATGTCACCTAAAGAAATTAAACCAATAACAGATGGTCGATCTGATATTTGCAAGGCACAGTTTTCAACAAATGTATATAGCCAGCCATAGATAATACTACACCTATCTATGATCTACTGTAGCTCTTTTATGCTAAATGCAATCTATGGTCTATGTTTGTGGTGTCGCTTCCATTGTGCAACCCAGAAGCACCACAAATAATTATTTTATGCATGCTCCCATCAAGGCTTAAACGGATTACTTTGCATTACTTCACATTTTAATGGCTGGTAGAGAAGACAGATCCTGCCTTCCTTAGTTCTCCTGTGGCTTTTTCATCATCTCTAAAGTACTGGATTTTACTATTTCATTTTAAACAATGGATAAGCACTTCAGCAAGGAAACAATCGCCTGTGTTTGTATGGCTTCTAGCTTTGTTCAGCACAGCCTCAATAAACAAGGAGCAGTGACACTAAAAGTGCCACTGATTAAGTAAGAAACCAATGTAATCCCACTGTGTGAATATTGCTAGCAATATCGATTCTTGTAGCACCTTTACCAATTACCGATATGGGCTAAAATTCCCATATTGGTGGCCAATCTGATTATCGGTACACCTCTAATTGTGGATATGGTCCATTAAGGGAAGGTGGAGGTTGTATTGTTAAAATTTAAGGGTGCCCAAGAGCAATACCAATGCAAGATTTGAAACATTCTTTGGATGCCAGCCACTACACTTGTATTACTAAAGCCTGGCTCAAAGTCAGAATATAGATCACATATACATGCAACTGTGTATATCCCCTCCTAGCCATGAACCTCAAGTTTTGCTACATGGGGGTTTATATTGTCGATATGTCTCAGTACATGTAGGCATGAAATTGTAATTTTATGTCAATATCACAATTACATAATAAAAATTTCCTGCTTAAAGCTTGTCATATTCCATTTTAATGTCCGTCTGGAAAAAATCACATAATTGGTATAATCATTATCTTTAAAGTAAATTGTCCACTGATCAATGTCTTTATTGTAGGAAACCAGTTCTCCTGTAAACCACTCTCAGTCATATTTTGCCTTTACTTTTCCTCCTATCTTGGGTTTATTGTTAGGACTGGCACCCTTCTTTTTCTTGCCTGCTTTAAGTCATCTTCATCATTCAAAAAGTGTTGCTGCTTGTCTGGAGGACCATAGATAGCTGCAGTATCTCTTGGCTTCTTTTGCTTTGTAATCGTTTCTTTTTAGCATCCTCTGATCTACCAATAGCATATAACATTAATCATTAAGCCATTAACTAATATATGTGACTGGATTTTGGAAAAACGATCCAAATCGCACATTAGAAGTTCCGAGATAAACGGTTTTAAAGAATTGAAGCTAGCATAACTGTCCAAGGATAGCAAGCACGCGTATGAAATTTACACAAAAGATGCATCAATCTGTTACCTTTCAAGCCACTTCCAGTACTTGTAGCTGCTTGTACAGTTTCCCGCCAAATAAGATAGAAAATCTGAGCAGTTGGACGAGCGAAGTAGTATCACGAGTGCTCACAAAGAGGTGGAGGCTGGGGAGTGGCGGGGAGGGCAAGAGATAGATCTCAAAATGGAGGCAGACCACGATTGGAGTCCAGACACGAGATTACAGGGCTGTGCTGGCTTCTTAGTGGCTGATATGTAGCAAAATCAACAGAGAACACGTCTGGCCAACATTATAAGGCTGTCCACCAGTAAACCACTGACTCTTGCCAAGCCAGGTCCTTCACAAGGCTTGAAACCGCCATTTGAGCACTCCACACCACCCAGAAAAGACGTGTGTAAAAACCAGCCTCGTGTAGTTTGAGTAGTGCTGAGGGTCAAACTTGTAGTACGATAGTGTAGCTATCCACTGGTGGTGTTAGTTTGATTTTGCCTGATGTGCGATTTGGATCGGTTCTGTAAAATCTGGTCACATATATTAACAGTATTGTAATGTTGCACACACAGAACAGTCAGTAGGGGTCCACAGGTGCTGGTAATCTCCCTTGTTTCCTGACCTTTCTCCATGAATCCAAAGCTTATTAATATTTTTCTTTCTACCTGTTTTTGTTATAACAGAATTTAATAACTTGTTTATCAGTACATGTTACATACAAGACTCTAATTACAGTGATAATTGTGGTGCAAATAAGTAAACAAATGTAATCGTATTTCTTGTACTTGTATGGTGTGCTTAGATAAGAATCAGTGTGCTGGTAATCCTGTGCATAGCTCATTTGGCATAGCTAACACAGACATTAATTATTGTCCGAATGTGTGTCCCTCCTATTAATTTGTAAAAGTTTGTTAGCCGTATCATTATCATTACAGCTATGTCCCCGTTACACAGCATTTAAACAACACTTAGTAGAAAAGCCATTCTGTATTCAATCCAGTCATTATGGAGAAATGGACAATTCACTGGGAAACCATAAATGCCACTGTGTGGCCAGAGTTACAGAATCAACACCTTGCGCTGTAAGAAATTGGACAAAAAGGAGGACAAATGAAAGCATGTGAATGGCATGATGTGTGTGCATTGTATATACTACAGTATGCCAAAAGGCAACGGTCAACATCTAACAGCGAGCTTGTATCCTTAGCCGTTCTGACTGAAGGCAGTCCGTCATTCCAAAATTCTGTTTTTAAAAATTTTGTATCAATCTATCCGAAACATTTATTGGCTGTTCTGAAGATACTGTTAGGTTTGTTACTACCATAAACAACGAAAGTTTAGCGTGGCTTAAGCAAATTTGACAAACAAAGGAAATTTGCCAAACTTTATTTGCCTATTAGTTATTTTTATACTGTTCAGTACTGGCCATATACAGTATGTTTGCCAAACATTTCCTGCTTTGCATGCTGATTCGCCAAAATTAAGTCACCATCATTTATGGTACCTAACTAGTGCTGCCCATAGTTGCTACATACCTACAATATTTTGCTAGGGTATATTAACACTTGCAAATATTTTACTGACCCTGTTGATAGTGCATTAATAAGCATAGAGGCTATTCTTCCAGCCAACTTAACCAGTCTATTTAATTCTTCGTATGTTACCACTAATATTTATCAACAGACTTCAGTATTATCAAACACACTAGTATAAATTTTGGTTAGGGTCTGCTCAGTTATTCACTTCAATCCATGCTCGCCTTGAGTTCAGAAAAAATTACCTTCGTACGGACAGTGAAAGTCATCATTTTGCTAAACAGACAATACTAAAGTTATGGTTAAGGTTGACACAGATTAACATATTGCTATATAAAGACTTTTCATATTTCCAGTAGATTGGATAATGATTGTGTTCTTCATATCCAGTACAGCATCAATGATGGACTTCTGATATGGATAAAAGGAGAGAAGCGAAAAAGATTCAACTAAAGTTAAAACTTTACTGGCCTCGGCACCATCCAAAGAATCATTACTGTGATGGGAGCTCTGAGAACTAAGTGTTGGTGCTGGGCAGTCAGGTGCTGGGACTCTCTTCTACATGCACCTATGTACACAACACAGTTTTATTTAATATTGTATGAAGATTCATGAGGTATAAGACTCACTGGAAGACTCACCAGTGAATGTCCAGTTCTTTTGGGGTTATGTTGTAATAATTCTGAGCAACTGCTGCAAAGAGGCCTTCCTTCAGGACTGCAGTCATAGCATAGAAAATCTGCAGCCTCATTACAGCACACTTCATAATCCATGTGGTTGAACCGCCAAAGTCACGTGATCAAAATCAAGTGGTTAAGGGCCGCTAAAATCACGGGATACTGGCTAAGGCAGCGAGTGATCATAGAGGGTGTTCGCGATGGTACCACAATTGATTTGGAGCAGCCCAGTAATAAGCTAATAAATACGGTACTGTAGTAGTGAATTCATGGGAAGGATTGCGTGACAGTGGGAGGCAGACACGTCACAACTACAGATAACTAAGATCACGTGACGCAATGACTTAAAATTCTCCCGTAAAGATGACGGAGATGATTACTTAAAGTTTCCCCGTAATGAAGACGGAACACATAACTTAAAGTTACTCCGTAAGTATGATGGCGTTGGTTACTTAAAATTTTCCCGTAAAGGGTATGGTAATTTTTGCGTTTTAAGTAAATTTCTGCAAGACCCTCATTTAGTGACGTGAATATCTTTTTTTTAATTTTTTTTTATTTAATTTTTTTTTTTTTTTAATACAGTTACAATACAAATTACTCTACAACTAAACTACAAACACAATTAATTACAACGGGGGTTTGGGGAAAGGAAAATCAGAATCCTCACACTGCAAAGCCCGTGACGTGAATATCCGTTTTGGCTAACTTGATAGGCGGCAAACTATGGCTTCTGTTTTGCTTGTCACGAATAAGGATGACATATTAAAAAGAACAAAGAGTACGTTACGTTGTCTTGTAAGTTAGAAGCAGTGAGTTTTTTAGCGTTCCACTGGATATGAATATCGCAATGACTAACGGTAATGGTGCAATCTAATTACGGAAAACCACGACTCTACCACTAATTACATTCCATTCGCACAAGTACACTATGCTAGAATCTCCAGACCCTTCCTATTTGCGAAGGGGCGGCCGCGCCAGACTACACCTGCCCCAGTTCGGGCAGCAGGTAGGGATTTGTCACCCAAGCTCGTCCCCAGGGTATTTGCAACACGAATATCCATACTTTTCCGTACTGTTGTGATTCCCGGGATGATTAGTAGGGGATTCGTAACTCAAAGTTGTCCCCAGGGGTGGGGAATTTGCATTCTCGCATTTGCAAATCCCCAACAATCCCCACCTCTGCCCGACCTGGGGTAGGTGGGGCTTGACATTGATAGGTGCATTACAAGCCGAAGAACGCTACTGAAAAAAGAAAGCTGTGGTGCATTTGTTATGTTATTCGTTGCTTAGTAGAGTAAGCCACCAATGTTCGACCACTATTGCGGAGATACGGTCGAATTGACACGAGCCACAGAAACAAGCTGCTAACTTTAATACAATTTCTACTAATCTCTAACAATCAAAAGAAAACTTACAACAATATTGCATCACGTGCATTACATCATATCAAAATGGCCAAAAAATACATTACATAATTCTAGTTCAAGTTGTAACACTCCCCCAGGGTTTAATCCCTGATCAAACACTACTCATGGTCCAACTCCTTCGTAAGGCTTCACCTTCAACAGCTGCCTGACGTCTGGGTCGTAGTGATGAACTCTGTGGAGTGACTGGATGGATGACTTCCTGAGGTACTTCCGGTTCTGGTTGGTCAGTCTCATTACTGGAATGATCATGTGGGCTAGCTTCATCATCAGTGGATGCCTCTATTGGTATCAAATGACGAACACTTCTCTTTAGTAGTCTGGCAGGTACTTGTTCATTTGCCACTCTAATCACGGCATCCCGAACGTGTCCATCTTCTCCTGGTAACAGTTCATTGACTAAGGCAAGCTTCCAGAATGCTCGTTTTGACCCTTCGTCAGACAGTAATACAACATCACCCACCTTCACACTCTGTCCTGTGGAACGCTGCTTGTTGGTTGTATGTTCCCTGAGGCTCAAGAGATAGTCTCGTTGCCAACTCTTGGTGAACTGCTCCAACAGTCGTCTGTGATGCTGCACTCTCCGGTTCAGGGATACATGAGTACTCATAATCTCAAAATGTGTGGCATTAGAAGCATTAGTGATTCTACGACCATAAATCAGGTGAGAAGGTGTCAAAGCAAAACTAACTCCTTCTTGGTCATCATAAACATCATCTTCACTATATTTTACCTACCTCATCCACCACGGCATACCAAAACAGCTATTTCTCAAGAACAATAAACGAGTGGAACATACTACCAACTGACACAATTGAAATTGCAGATACTGATCTATTTACAGCTAGACTCCAATCATATTATTGTACCTAATGTATTTGTTTATGTGATTCCTGAGCACACCAGCAGGGCTGACTGCTCAGTAAACAATAAAAAAAAACAAATGTCAGTGGTCGGCAATTGATGACAGATTCTATCTCGGCTAACAATGTGTGTAGCTCTACTGATCCAAGTGAGCTTCTACCAATGATCTTTCGTAAACATCTCTTGACACTTCGTACCATACGCTCCCAAAATCCACCCCACCATGGGGCCTTAGCTACTATAAAATGCCAAGCTGTTCGTTGGTTTGTCAAATAGCAGAATACTTCACAGGAGCGAGTAATACTACAGGTTTCCTTGGAAGCAGACTTGAATGTTCGAGCATTGTCAGAAACTAATGTGGCAGGCAACCCTCTTCTACTAGAGAAGCGTCGAAATGCTAAAAGAAATGTCTCAGCATTAAGCCCTTCAGTAAGCTCTAAGTGTATTGCCCTTGTACTGGCACAAGTAAAGAGGCAAATGTATACCTTCTGGGTACTTTCTTCTGCTGAGGTTCTACCTGCCTTAATATACAGTGGACCAGCAAAGTCCAGCCCAACATGAGTGAATGGTGGATCAGCTGACACACGACAAGCAGGTAAATCAGGACTTACGGGTGTTGAATAAGGTGAGCCTTCAAACTTCTTGCATATGACACAGGCCCTAACAATTCGTTTGACTGCTTGCCTACCACGTATTATCCAATAATTCTCTCTAAGTGCGACAAGTGTGTCATTGACTCCATTATGCTTTACCCTTTCATGAAAGTTCTTGATCAGGAGATCAACAAAACGATGCTTGGCTGGCAACAATATTGGATTCTTCTGAGTGAATGCAATATTAGCGTTGTTGATTCTTCCTCGGCATCTTACAAGGTGGCTATCATCCAGGTAGGTTCCAAACTGTTTCACATAAGCTGGAGCAGCTTGACCACTCTTCTTCTCTAAATACTGCAACTCCTTGGGAAACTTCTGTGACTGAACATGACTCACCCAATATGTCTCAGCCTTACACAGCTCATCTGGACATAACTGAACAGTGGAATGATGACTGGCACCTCTTTTCCTAAGGGAATTCACAAATCTATAAACATATGCTGTTACACGAATAAGACGATTAAAGTTACCGAATCGGTTACAATCTATAACTTCCTCAAGTTGTGGAACTGCAGTGCTGGGGACAGCTAAAGCATGTGTTGGTTGTGGTGGATTCTTTGCCAGTTCCTTACATACAATATCATCTTCTGCAGTATTCTCATCAGGCCAAGAATCTGCTGGTAGCTGTAGAAAAACCGGTCCTTCCCACCATGAAGTGCTTTGCAAGAGCTTCTGTCCATTCAATCCCCGAGAGGGCATATCAGCAGGGTTCAGAGGGCCAGGGCAATGTCTCCAATTTTGTTTGGATGTTAGACGACGAATTTCACTGACTCTGCGAGCAATATACTGCTTCCATTGTCTTTCATTTCTGATCCAGCAAAGAGCAGGCATTGAATCTGACCAGTAAACTGCTTCAATATCTTTACCCAAAGATGTCAAAATAGTTTCAGTGAGCCTTGCCAGTATTAATGCTCCAAGTAATTCTAGTCGAGGAATAGACTGTCTTTTAACGGGAGCCACTCTTGTCTTGGAAGCAATCAATCTTGTTATAACTCTACCATCAGAATACTTGGATCTTATATACACAACAGCAGCAAAGGCATGTTCAGAAGCATCACTGAAACCATGTACTTGAACATGAACAGGATCTGACCCATACAAAAAATAACATCTAGGTATTCTAACCTTATCAAGCATTGCAAACTCATTGGTAAATTGATTCCACTGGTCTAGGGCATTACCCTTCAATGGCTCATCCCAATCTGACCCTTCAACACATAAAACTTGAAATAGAATCTTTAGCTTAATAACAAATGGACTCAGAAAGCCCAAGGGATCAAATATCTTGGCTGAAGTCTTTAGTAAGGAACGTTTCGTAGTTGGGAGCTGTTGTACAAAAGTGACTAATTCAGTGGAACAAAACACAAACACATCTTCTTCACTGTTCCAAGTAATTCCAAGCAACTTCGTCAGTCCAGATTCAATACAAGAATTATCGGATGTAGCGAAAACTTTAGCACTAGACTCATCTATCTTGAGGTCAGTGGCTTTCTTGGGCACTATCACGGGATGTTGTTCTGCCTTTCTTATTTGATCAACAAGCAGTGGAGAGTTTGAATTCCACTTCCTCAAATTAAAGTTACCCTCTGCCATTATTGACTTGGCCTTCACATAAAGGTTGTATGCATCTTGAACATTAGCTGCACCAGCTATCAAATCATCAACATACAGTGAGCTCTCTATTGTGCCAACCACATCAGGGTATTGTTGACGATACTTGCTCAAATGGTGAGAGATCACAGAGCCCAAGATGGCTGGCGATGGACGTAATCCAAATACGAGTCGAGTAAATCTGAAATGAATCAGCTCACTGTTCAAGTTAGCAGGGTCGTCAAGCCATAAAAATCGTATTGTGTCTCGGTCACTAGGGTGAATGGAAATTATCAAGAAAGCCTTTTTGATGTCTGCTGTGATTGCAATGGGATTCCAACGGAACTTGAGAAGAATATCAAACAGCTTAGGGATCAAATTTGGACCAGTCTGCAAGCAGTCATTCAAGGATAAGGGATCATCAGCCGATTTTGCAGACCCATCATACACAATACGAACCTTGGTGGTCTCCTTGTCTTGGCGAATAACAGCATGATGTGGAAGATAATGAACTGGCGAATGGGTTTCACAATTTCTCTCACCACTAGTAAGGTTGGGAATGGCTTCAATAATTCCTCGATCCTGTTGTTCCTTGATGATCTTACTGTACTCCTTCAAGATACTGGGCCTTTTCAGTAGCTTCTGCTGCAGATACTTCAAATGGTTAAAACATAGGTTAAAATGGGTCGGAATATTATCACCTGAACACTCTTCCTTCCAGGGTAGCTTCACTTCATACCTGGTTCTCTCAAATTTAATATCTGGAATGAAGGTAGTAGATTCCTCCCCCTCAGGTACATCTCTAATTCCATTGGTTTCAGTATCCCAGAACTGTCTCAGCATTCCTGTAAGCTGGTCATTGTGCTTATTCACTGTGTGTTGATCTCCAATAATAGCTAAATTTGAGGAATATTTTGAATTGACAACACTGGAGTCATTGATAGGTCCTGACACGAGCCAACCGAAGATACTATTCATGGCAACGGGTCCAGATTCGCCACTGACAACATCACCAGTTACAATCTGCCAGTAATAGTCTGATCCAATTAACACGTCAATGCCACCTTGGTGGTTGCTACTATTATCAGCTAAATCAAGTCCCTGCAGATGGATATACTTACTGGCATTAACCAGCACAGGCAAGTTTGAGCAAATAACAGGTGAAGTATGTGCAGTTATTTCTAACCTCTCACTGTGTCCAGGTTTCTGCAAGGCCAGTCTAACTACATCGCAGCCTCTTGTAGTAAAGGAATTACTCCCAAAGGTATTCAGGGACAGTCTTTCTTGTCGAATGGGTTTAAGGTTTAGTCTGGTCTTTACCGAAGTGGTGATGTAGGACAGTTGACTTCCATTGTCTAGTAATACTCTAACTGGTACGGCAGCTTGATCTCCAATGGCTTCAACGTGTGCAGTTTGCAACAGTACAATTCGTTTCCCATCAACCTGGCTAGCAAAGTTGCTAACAGAAACCTGCTGATCAGCATTCTGTTGAGAAGGAATCCCTCTGTCTGATGTCACAGGTTCACGTTTGATTGTAGGACACTGTTCGCAAATTGACTGATGGTGTCGACGATGACAATATCTACAGTTTTTGGAGCTGTCACAGTCCTTAGACTTATGGTTGCTGCGCAAGCAGTTAAAGCAGCACCCACTTCTCTTCAAGATATCTCTTCTCTCATTCAGCTCAACAACCTTAGTACAAGCCAAAAAATGATTATGATGGCAGTAAACACAGCTGACATTGCTCCCATTTATCACTAATGAGCTTCCAGTGGAGTTATGGCTACTTGGTGGACGACCGGACTGATTGGTAGACTTGGGAGGATTGACATGTGTGTTCTCACTTGCTTCTCTAGCTTCTACTTCTTGTTTGATTATCTTTAGCACATTAACAATATTCCACACCTTCCCTTCACTTTCTCGTGCTATTCTGAGGCGAACATCAGGTGGAAACTTTGACATGATGACTGGAGTGAGTATACTTCCATATTGGTCAGATGTTACCTCAAGAGTCTCCAGACCACGTACATGAACAATGATCTTGTCATAAACTGAACGAAGTGCAGAGGGATGATCCACAGTACAGCCTGGTATCTTGAGTAATTCATCCATATGGGCAGCAATGATTTCCTTAGATCTTCCAAAACGTTCTTCCAACAGTGTTATGGCTGCATCATAGTTTGCATCTGATAGTGTAAGCCCCTGGATAGTTCTTGCAGCAGCCCCTTCCAACAATGACTTCAAGTAGCTGAACTTGTCAATCTTGGACATCCCTGCATTGCTGTGTACAGTGGATTGGAAAAGGTCCCAGAATGTGGTCCATGACGTCAGATCGCCTCGAAATCTAGGTAATGTTAATTTAGGAAACTTTGGTTTATTAAGGACTGGAGGAGAGCCGACAGACAGACTGGCAGATGGTGGATGAATTTCATTAGGTCGTTTAATGGCTTCCGAAATGCGCTGTTTACACGCAAGTATCTTAGCAGAGACGACTTCAGCTTCAGTTATTTCCTGTTCGATCTGTGAAGTCTCACACTTTTCAAGAATCTGTTTGTCAATGTCGTCTAGCACTTTCAATTTTGAGTCTAGTTGCTGTTGTTTCACTTGTATTAGTATTAGTATTACAGGTAAAGAAGGCTCAAGGAGCCTGTAAAGCCTGATCTGTACAAAAAGAATTTAACAAATTTGCAACTACATAGCAAAAATTATATACAATAATAGTTAACTAATTAATAATCATACAATAAAGTAGACCAGCCACTGTCAAGAAAATTTTTAAAATCATTAAGTGTGGGAGCATTAACTATGTGATTGGATAAACTGTTCCAGTCATTAATGGCTCGTACAGTGAAAAAAGTAGATCTCACTCTTGATGTTGCTTGAGGTTAAATAACTTGTAATTGTGACCCCTAGTTGTTGATGAAGTTGCAGTAGTAAACAAATCTGATGTATCTAGACTGAAATGGCTGTGTAATAGCTGATAGAACATTATCATATCTCCGCGCAGTCTGCGGTATTTAAGTGATGGCAAGTTTAGAGCAGTGAGGCGATCATTATATGTGCAGTTTTGAAGATCCTGGACCAATTTAGTGGCTCTTCTCTGTATCTTCTCTATTTGTTCTTGATCTAGAATGTATTGTGGTCCCCAGATGACGTTACCATACTCTAACACTGGGCGGATATATGATTTATACAAGTTGATGAATGTAGCATGGTCGAAATTCTGAAATGTCTTGTGAATAACTGCTAGTAGTCTGTTAGCTTTCTTGGCAACTGCAGCAGTGTCCGTTGTTCTGCGGTAAACGTTTCTCCTGTAGTAAGCAGCTCATCAACTTCCTTTATTAGCTTGGTAACCACTCCACGATGGCCCCCTCTAATTGCACGTAATCGCTCATCGTCCGACATTCCAAATGGCGAGCTAGAACAAAATAGACAAGAATCGACAGTATCGAAAATGGTTTACTTAACCTTCTGGGGTGCCTATTAACACCCGGCACCAAGGAATTAGCGTTTAGGGAGTCCTGGCACGGAGTCCTCGGGACGTGATCAACTGACTTCTATGAAGGATTGGTAGTTACCCAGTCGATTTCGGTCGGTTGCTCGCTGCAGGATAATCGGTAGCTTGTCGTCACGGAGTGAGTCGCTCGAGCCCCACGTTGGGCGCCAGATATTGCGGAGATACGGTCGAATTGACACGAGCCACAGAAACAAGCTGCTAACTTTAATACAATTTCTACTAATCTCTAACAATCAAAAGAAAACTTACAACAATATTGCATCACGTGCATTACATCATATCAAAATGGCCAAAAAATACATTACATAATTCTAGTTCAAGTTGTAACAACCACCATCGGTTCGGACGCGATTTTTCTTTAAACCCGCAAAGAAATTTTCCGCTCTTGCTATGCCTTTTGAGAGGTCTAGGCTATAAACTCTTGCATGCAAAATTTCAGACCTGCAGCTTTCTTTGTCTGGCTGCAGGAGCTGCAAAAATGACCTGTCCGAATGTTCTCAATTCTCGGACAAAAATATGCATTATCGGTCGATTGGCACTGCTCGTAATGCTTGAAGCTAATCAAGTCTTTCTGTGTTGGTTATGAAAGAGCAACTCTTGTACTCTCCAAATATATGCAGATATTTGGCTTAGTCCTTATTGGTACAAAGCTCCAAAGTCACCTCTGTCGAGCAATCTTAAATTCGGCCACACGTGAAGCTCGTACAAATCAAATAGATATCTATGTCGAATTCAAAGCCATTTTTATGAACATTGAGAGCATCAGCTACCGTTCAATAGTAAATAGATACATGCACAATGACGCACCTTGATTTTTGCCCGAATAGCAACATTGCATTTAGGCTTCTCTGACGGTAGCAGCCTACCTACTGCACCCAGCAAACATATACACAATCCATATCCACTTAAATGGAGTTTTTACTAACCCCTGTCTTAAAAATGTCAAAAGTTTGTCTTCAAAATGTCAAAGACATCAGCCAGATCGAAACACTCTAATAGAACAGTCACCTATTATACAATTGGACAAGTCAGAAATCTGAGGGCCACACTGAGGCATATTCACTTCAATAAGACTATTAATATGTGAATTTCATTGATTACAATGCTTAAATACTGATTACACGTGATATTACATTGGCTGATCACCACTCCAATTAAGGAGAAAATGTGCAAGATTAACTCTATTATACAAGATTATCCACAACCTAACTGAAATACCTAACAGCTACTTACCAACATTAACACCTGTCACTATTACAAGATCTAATCATGAACAAAAATTCCTACACTATCATACATCAATAGACAATTATAAGTACTCATTTTTTCCAAGAACAATACCAGAATGGAATGGACTACCACAAGACATCATCAACCAACAAACTATTGACAGCTTCAAACAATTATTATACAATCACTTTTAATTTAATGTACATTAGCACTTATACCCCAGGCGGGCTCTGCTAATTAAACAATAATATTATAATAATAATAATTATCGTTATATTAGAGTACTTGACTGCTCTATTAGAGTATTTCGATCTGGCTAATATCCTGGACATTTTGAAGAGAAACTTTTGACATTTTTAAGACTTGGGGATAGTAAAAACCCCATTTAAGTGGATTTGGATTGTGTATATGTGTGCTTTGTGCAGTAGGTAGGCTGCTACCGTCAGAGAAGCCTAAATGCATTGTGGGCAAAAATCAAGGTGCGGTCATTGTGCATGCATCTATTTACTATTGAACAGTAGCTGATGCTCTCAATGTTCATAAAAATAGCTTTGAATTCGATATAGGTAACTATTTGATTAAAATAAAGTTATTAAACTACAGCTATTTACTAATTGGTACTATTTATCGTTCACCATCTACTGATCCCAATGTTAGCATATCCAAATTGTGTTGTGTATTTAAGGAGGTTTTAGAGTCAAGACCACCATATTTATTGATAGCTGGTGACTTTAATTTGCCTGGCATTGATTGGAGTGATGATACTTTTTCTGGCAATTCGTATGAGCAGGAATTCTATGATACAGTACAAGAATGTGTTTTATTTCAGCATGTTAATGAGCCAACACGTTTCAGACCAGGTTCATCCCCCCATGTACTAGACCTAGTACTTACCAATGAAGAGAACATAGTAAAATCCATCAAATATTCTTCTGGACTGGGGTTGAGTGATCATTTGTGTTTGAATATTTCTCTTTCATGTTCTCCAATAACTATCAACCAGTCCAGTGATGTACTATCTTACAATTTTAACAAAGGGGATTATATGAAGCTTAAAAGCCTCCTTAACGAAACTGCCTGGTTGACGGAATTACAGGATCTAAATGTATGCCAGTCTTGGAATTTTTTTATGAAACGTTTTAAGTCTGCTTTGGAATGCTCTATCCCAAGGTACCATAAACCCCAATGTAGAAAATTACCATATACTAATCATAAAGTAATTGATCTTAAACATAAGAAGGAAACATTATGGAAAAGGTTCCGTAGAACTGGCAATCATTTGGATCATCTTAGGTTTACTGAAGTAAGAAATTCGCTTAGACGCCTTACACGTGACTTGAGATCTAAGTTCGAGATGAGAATTGCTAAGGAAGTGAAGACCAACCCTAAAGCTTTTTGGCGATATGTAAATTCTAAGGTCAGAGTTAAACCCTCCATTCCTACCCTGGTTGATGAGTCACTTAATGATACTGAAGCAGCAACTGATGAAGGTAAAGCGGAAATGTTGAACAAGTTTTTTACCGGCACATTTACCAGAGAATCCATGGATAACATCCCTGAGTTTCAAGACCGTGACTTTGTAACTAGTCTCGATGGCATAGCAATTGATGTAGGCATTGTAAAAGAAAAGTTGTGTGATTTAAATTCTAGCAAAGCTACTGGACCTGATGAGCTCCCCCCAGAGTGTTGAAGGAAGCTGCTGCTGAAATAAGCATACCTTTGTCTATAATTTTTAAGAAGTCATTAAGCGAGGGTAGACTACCCCCAGACTGGAAAGTAGCAACTATTATCCCAATTTTCAAGAAAGGAAACAAATCTTCACCCTGTAATTACCGTCCTGTAAGTTTAACATCTGTTGTTTCCAAAGTTTTCGAATCTATTATTCGTGAGGGAATGTTAGAGCATTTGTTTAACAACAATTTGATGTCACCATGTCAACACGGATTCCTCCCTCGCAAGTCTTGTATGACACAGTTACTGTGTGCACTTGATGATTGGACAGAGACTTTGGACAGTGGTAATTCAGTAGATGTTTTGTACCTTGACTTTAAGAAGGCTTTTGACTCTGTTCCTCATGAAAAGTTGCTCAAAAAGATTTATGCATATGGTTTTAGAGGTGATCTGTTTAATTGGATACAAGACTTTTTGAAAGGACGCAGACAAAGAGTTTCTGTGAATGGTTCAATGTCTGGTTGGAGTGATGTAATAAGTGGAATACCTCAAGGATCAGTCTTGGGTCCTCTCTTCTTTGCAATTTTCATCAATGATCTGCCATCATTATTAAGGAATAAAGTTCTTTTATTTGCAGATGACACAAAAATATATTCCAGCATTAGTCGTGCTAACCCATTATCCTCCCTGCAAGATGATATTAATGCTTGCATTGAATGGTCAGTAACGTGGCAGTTGCCTTTCAACATTTCTAAATGTAAAATACTACATATAGGTCAGTTTAATCCAAGATATTGTTATAAGATGGATGGGATGGATATTGTTAAGGTAAATGAGGAAAAGGATTTGGGGGTGTTGATTGATTGCAATCTCAAGTTTCATAGTCAGTGTTCAGCAGTGGTTAATAAGGCTAATAGACTTCTTGGCCTTATTAAACAGACCTTTTCGGATATTTCTGTAGATTCATTTACATGTTTATACAAATCAATAGTACGTCCTATTTTAGAATATGGTAACTTGGTTTGGGGACCTCACTATAAAACAGACATCAAAAAATTAGAAAAAATCCAACGGAAAGCAACTAGAATGATCAAATCTATAAGAAATCTTGACTACGAGGAGCAATTGAAAGTACTTAACTTGCCATCATTACATTATAGACGTTATAGAGGTGACATGATTGCTGTCTACAATATGCTACATGATAAGTATGATATAGACCATTCTGATTTTTTTACTTTTTCACCCATTACCCATACCAGAGGTCATACATTTAAGCTATTTAAATATTTTTCAAGAACAGATGCCAGGAAATATTTTTTTACAAGAAGAGTTGTTGAACCATGGAATTATTTACCCCAAGAAGTAGCATGTGCAGCATCAGTTGATGATTTTAAGAAATTGATTGACCAATATTCATCTAACACTATGTATAAATGTATGTAATTAGTCTACTTGTACTTTTTTTACCTGTTGATCAGGTGTAACAGGCTGTTTAGCCTTATAAATTACCTGTAATAAATAATAAATAATAATAATTGATTTGTACGAGCTTCACATGTGGCCGAATTTAAGATTGCTCGACAGAGATGACTTTGACGCTTTGTAATTCACAGCCAATAAGGACTAAGCCAAATATCTGCATATATTTGGAGAGTATAAGAGTTGCTCTTTCATATCAAACACAGAAAGACTTGATCAGCTTCAAGCATTACGAACAGTGCCACTCGACCGATAGTACATATTTTTTGTCCGAGAATTGAGAACATTCGGACAGGTCACTTTTGCAGCTCCTGCAGCCAGACAAAGAAAGCTGCAGGTCTGAAATTTTGCATGCAAGAGTTTATGGCCTAGACCTCTCCAAAGGCATAGCAAGAGCAGAAATTTTCTTTGCGGATTTAAAGAAAAATCGAGTCCGAACCGATGGTGGTCGAACATCGGTGGTTTACTCTAATAGGGGAATTTGTGGTATATGCATACTCGAAGTATACGGAACATAAATAAAACTGGACGTATAAATTTATGAGGCAACTGGACAAAACGTAAAAAAGCAGCCCTATGAGGTGCTCTTGTGTATTAACGAAGGTTTAGAATTGGTTGCTAATGTTTTTCAAAGCTTTCTAGTGAGATATTTAGAGAGAAACTTCGCTAAGAGGGTGGTTTTGCTCGTACCCATGCCTGATACGGACATTGGCATAACAGCCTTACTGTTAAAGTTTCGGAGCTCAAACCCCCGACACAACATGACATGTTAACCAGTCTTGAATGACCTACACTTCAAAACAGAAGAACAATTGCTAGACTCACCTTCCTATTCAAGATTGTCAGGAACTTACTAGCAATACCTGATCATTGCTTACCGTCACCAACTCCAGTGTCCTCCACCCATGCTCAACATCCTCTCAAGCTAACTCAATTGCAAACAAGAGTTGATGTGTACAAATACTCCTTCCTCCCTCGAACAATTATTCAATGGAACTCCCTTCAAATTCCTAACATCGACACAATAGATCTTGAAACATTTAAGAACGCTGTAAGTAATATAATAATATAATATGTGATTGTAATGCTCATTGGCGTGTTGCCCCTAGTGGGCTTTGCTAATTAACAATAATAATAATAATAACATTGCTGTGAGCTGCTTAGCAACAAGACGTGTTCAGTTACAAAATCGCGCTACGTGTTCATGCAGTAGAGATCTCGACTTCAATATCACCGTACATTTCCAATGGCGAAATTGAAGTCGAGGTTTCTGCTGAACAAGCAGCCCGATTTTGTAATTGAACACCAGGGGCGGGCTTTGGGGGCTGAAGCCCCCCTTCATATTTAGGCTTTACTTGATCAATATGCTGAGTATTATAATGAAATTTTGTCTTAGCATAATTATATGATTACTAATAATACAAATACTCGTAAAACCACCTTATAAACATCTTTCCAAGGTATTATCAGTGGATTTATGCTAAAGTTTATGCAACAAGGACCCGGATCAGCATTGGGGGTGTACAAGATCGAGATACTCTAATAGAGCAGTCAGCTAACTACTCTAATAGAACATTCATGTAGTTGGTTCTGTTATGGAATTTTTCCAAATCTGCCTGCACCTATACATACAATGAAGTGCATTGGTTTGTTTAAAGGGCTTCATTTATCCACTTGACGATGTGTAGTTAATATATATGGCAATACTTAATTCAGGTACACAATTTCCATTGAAAATGCTCTCAGATTCAATCTTGTATTGTTCAAATTTCAAAATTTTCCATATTCAAATTATTATTCTAACATGCACCTATTCAGTGTTGTGCAATTGTGAGAGGGGTGCATCATGTACTTGGTTGTCTGTACCTACCCAAACTCTTCCATTAGCAAAATGCTTTAGAAAGCCATACTTATAATCTAAAGGCAGTATATGAAATATCTACAGGCAGAAAATATTATGAATTTTATGTGGAAATGTCTCCAAATTGCAGTATTTTAGCATCTATTTTTTCAAAAATTTCCTGGGGGGGCATGCCCCTACACCCCCCTAGTTCCAGCATATTTTGCATGCTGGGAAGTGTGCTTTGCACACCTCTACCCAAGAGATTAGTACCTTGAGTTAGCCCCCCCCCCCCTTTTATAAATCCTAGATCCGCCCCTGAACACGTCTTGTTGTTAACCAGTTCACACCAATGTTGTGTCGGGAGTTTGAGCTCCGAAGCTTTAACAGTGAGGCTGTTATGCCAATGTCCGTATCAGGCATGAGTACGAGCAAAACCACCCTCTTATCGAATTTTCTCGCTAAATATGTCGATAGAAAGCTTTTAAAAACATTAGCAACCAATCCTAAACTTTCTTTATATATAAGAGTACCTGACAGAGCTGCTTTTTCACATTTTGTCTATTGACTGCCAAGTTTTATACGTCCAGTCATGGTCCAGTTTCGTAAATTTTCGTGACGCATGAAAAATCCGTAAATATGCCCAATTCAGGGCCATTAAACTCCAGCTACTCGCTTAGTCTCGCGCAGCCAGACCAATATTTCAGCGCTTGGGCTTATCGATTGGAGATTACTAGACTTGCCGTTATGGTCGTGCGTGTGCGTACGTGTTGTGTGTGTGATTTCCTTTATGCACCTATCAATTTATTGCCCCACTACCCCCCTCGGGTAGTCTCGCGTAGCCAGACCCTATTTCTCCGCACGGCGCTTATCGATTGGAAATTATAAGCGCCTGCTCCGAAAGGGTCTGGGGACTCTACAATAGAAAAGTTCTGCAGGCAAACCACCCCTAGGTAGGTGAGCGTTGATTGGTCTTAAACCACTTTCAGAAGAGGTGTGGATGACCACAGTTGGCTTCATCCTCAGCTATAGGCAAGGTCGGCTTCAGCCTGTTCAAACTTTAATTAGTCCCCTATTCGGTGATTATTAGTTTCTCATCCACCGCCCGCATCCTTCTTAAGCTACCGCATGGTAAGCCATTATTACACTGTGCATGCTCAGAAGAACATGTGATGCCAAGCTCTTATAATTTTTTGTTGATGAACGCTACAATGCGCTATATATCGCCAGGAGAACTGTTGTTTTCCTTAGCAAATTGCTGCAGTGCCAGTTGCAATCGTGTTCTATCGACTTCACTTTCAGTTGACTGTCGAAAAACAGTCGGCGATTACGAAAAGTAGAATCAGCTGGTGAAGGAAATGTTTGTAGTAAGAAGGAAAGACAATTTGAACAAGGTCTGTACATCAGTGTGAAAATAATGGCATAATGGTAATACCCTCCCGCCCGCATCATAATAATTAGAAAGGCTGGATGAGAAACTAATAATCACCAAATAGGGGCCTTACAACCAAGGTAAAAGTTACTAACTTGCTTGAAATGAGCGTAATCATGTCTGAGATATGTCACGCAAATATACTGAGTCTCGCATCCAGATAGCCGGGCTCGTGGCATAGTCAATACAGTACTAGCTACTACTTTCACCTTGATTTATATATACCAGCTACATCTGCCATTTTCTCTGCGAGCTGTCTGGAGGCGAGACTGATCGGCTCACACCTCAGGCATGATTACGCTCATTACAAGCAAATTTTATAGCTCTCTTACCTTGCTTTAGAGTTTGAACAGGCTGAAGCCTTGCCTATAGCTAAGGATGAAGCCAACTGTGGTCATCCACACCTCTTCTGAAAGTGGTTTAAGACCAATCAACGCTCACCTACCTAGGGGTAGTTTGCCTGCAGAACTTTTCTATTGTAGAGTCCCCAGACCCTTTCGGAGCAGGCGCTTATAATTTCCAATCGATAAGCGCCGTGCGGAGAAATAGGGTCTGGCTACGTGAGACTACCCCTCGGGCATATATGGGGCTATAGTGGGGATTTGACACAGCCGAATGTCAAATGCCCCATAGTAGGGCAAACATATCGTGTCAAATCCCCACTGTTGGCCCTAGTTTCAACACGGGATTTGACATAGCGAAGCAAAGTTACTGTAAGGCGCAATCTGTGAATTTGCGCAGTTTATAAATTGCGCTGCGCATTTTGTGAATTCATAAAATGCGCAACAATTTATAAATTGCGCTGGTCGCGCTGCCATATGGCAAGGCGAGATGCGACACGTACAGCCTGTTGTATCGGTTTCCGACCTTCTGTCATTCCAAGTGTTGGATCACGAGATTTCCTCGTGGCAGTGTATGCGAGGTGTGGATTTCACGAGTGGGATTTCACTATGAGTTTGTGAGGTACGTCAAAAAAGGGTTACAGAGAGCTGGCTATTCGAAAGGTTCTGTAGAGGAAATTATCTTAGTCCCAATCACACTTCCAAAAAGCAAAATAAAACAGTAACGGAGGAGAAGGTGCAGAAGATCATGTTTGATACCAGACCGTTTTGAATGGAGTGGAAAGAAGTTATTCTCTAATTAGCCCTGCCTTTCATTACTACAACAAAGAAGTTTGTTTTGTTAAACTACCCAGAGCTGAAGTTGGAACAAACAAAGGGTAAGAAACTTTGTGCCTGCCCTTCACAAAATTTTGTAATTACAGAATGAGAATGACCATCATTTAGTTGCGACAGTTGAGAAATTTTATGACATAGTAGAGCGTGTGCATTCAACTGAAAATGGACATGTAGACTACAAGAAAATACTTGCAGAGATATGGAAGTATAGTGAATGATGTATGCTATCATATTCTTAAGCATCACAAAAATTTATTGCCACTAGTCATACGTTGTGGAGATGGGTGATACCAATATTCTGTACTGAACAAGTAGTCCGGTTCCCAAGTTTGTAATAATGCCAAGTTGTGAAGGACAAGTCAGGCTGGATTTTAGCTGATATTTTTGCAAGAGACCAAACCTTTGTGGTCCCCATTGACCTATCAATTTATGGAGCCCACCTATCAATTTTCTGATATATTAGTTTGCAAAAAGATTACGACATTCTAATAGAACAGTCATTTGTTCTAATAGAGCAGTCAGTAAGTGATCATCTGTAGGGGCATGCCTCCAGACCCCCTAGTAAGACCATGTGTGTATTTTGTACACGGTACTCAGCTTTACAACTACCTGGAACAGACCCCCTGCTACGGGCTTGATGTCTTCACTGTTCAACATTGCTTGGTACCTTAATTTGGCATGCTGCAGTATGTATAATGAGAACACCATGGACCTACTTGAGTCCTCCTTTATGTATCTTTGCTGACAGCGGAAGGTGTTGATTTGTGGTAGCTAGCACCATGTAATGGCTTCCCTCAAAAATTATTATAATTATGCACCTATTAATTGCTTCAGCAATCAGTTT
Source organism: Dysidea avara (assembly GCF_963678975.1). NCBI lineage: Eukaryota > Metazoa > Porifera > Demospongiae > Dictyoceratida > Dysideidae > Dysidea > Dysidea avara. Next base: position 25,604,258 of record NC_089282.1, on the reverse strand, counting down.
GATATACATCATCATGCACATTGTGTCATTTGTACCATTAAGTAAACATGTACGTGTTTGTTCATGTTGTGGTAAAATGTATCTATATTAGCTTAAATAACCTTCTTGATGAATAGTTGGATTTCTTTGTGAACCAGCAAATTTCTTTTCATCGTCTGTTGTATTGTACTGATGAGTTATGATGTGTCACATGAATTTTAATGTTTGTTTATTTAGAATCATTGGATGACTATTGTCAATCTTGTGGGATGATTAGTTTGGATGATGATACAACTGACATGGTGAGGTCTATTTATGCATACAAATTAATGTATGGATTCCATAGGTCAGGTGTAATAGTTGCTCATGGGGGTACCATGAACGGTGTTTAGGAAGACATGTGGTTATAGCCAGGCAAGATGAAAATGGATACAACTTTTCTGGGTCTTGCTGTTCATCAAATGGAGCTGTACCTTTGTAACTCATGTATTGGAGCATACTTAGCTATATGTGTAACCATAGGCGGCGGAAAGGGGGGGGCTAGGGGGCTAAAGCCCCCCCTCAGAATGATATCACACCGAAATTATCTTTCTTGGAGTGGGGCTGAAAACCGTGATAAAGATCGAGATACTCTAATAGAGCAGTCACTCTAATAAAGTAGTCAGTGTGTAGCGAGCTATGTAAGGATTTTTATGTAGTTTATCAGCTAGAAATGGTAGCTGGTGAGGTGGAAAGTTCTTTTCAGTTGGTTGTGACCTTTTTTTTTTTTTTTTTTTTTTTGGTCTCACCTTACCAAACTAGAAATAAGTCTGAGTCAGCTCAGCGGAGCCCCCCCCCCCTCATATCAACTACTTCCTCCGCCGCTGAAAGGGGGTCTTGACCTCCAAATTTTTTAGTATACCAAGATCGAGATACTCTAATAGAACAGTCACTCTAATAAAGCAGTCACAGTATTAGAACAGTGTGTAGTGAGCTATTTAAGGATTTTTATTTACTTTATCAGCTATAAATTCGTGGTTGGTGAGGTGGGCAGCTATTGTCAGCTGGTTGTGACCTTTCTTTGTCTCACTTTATCAAATCAGAAACAATGTAGTGCCCCAGTTCATTTTTGATCCCCCCTTTCCTTAAGTCTGGATCCGCCCCTGACTGTAGCTATGCACTACATGCGGATATATATGCAATTACAGGCCTGTGTCCTTAACTTGTTAAATTCTTGAACACATAGTATAGTGATCCACACATATTCACCCATCTATCTCACCATAGAATTTTATGTGATCAACAACACGGATTTCAACAATCACTGAGTCCCAGCTCATACTAACTGTTAACAACTTTGCTGAAACACTTAATAAAGGAGATCAGTCTGATGTGGTATTTTTGGATTTTTTCAAAGCATTCAAAAGAGTATCCCATCATCACCTATTTCATAAGCGGCTTCATCACTATCATGGTATCTGTGGAGATATACTAGATTGGATAAAGAACTTTACCTTGAATAGATCTCAACAGGTAATAATTGACAGTCAGTAAAGTGACATATTTAGAGTTTCTTCTGGTGTTCCTCGGGGGACAGTCCCTGCCCCTACTCTTTCTCTGCTTTATCAATGACCTGCCTAACAGACATAAAATTATATGCTGATGACGTACTGTTGTATACTACTATCCACTCTCAAGTCAAGGTCAAGGTGATAACACACTACTGTATAACTGAGGTGTTGAGTGAGGCATTCCTGATAGAAGATGTGCAAGTGGTTAAGTGAAGTATTCCTTTTCATGCCCGCTGTGAATAAGATTGTGAATAGTGAGCTGATAGCCGGTGATACTAATGTTACGAATAAAAAGTTGCTGATGATCAGAGATTGGATCAATGATAGTAAGGAGTAAAGGAGATTGTCGACATGATGAGGCACGTGCACACTACACATTCCTTTTAATGCCTGCTATGGTTTAGCAAATCTTCAATAGCGCTGAGATGATATTACAAGATGCTAGCTGATTAAAGATTTGGTTCAAGAATTAATCCATAAGAGCTGTGGAAATCGGGTAAGATTGCATGCTGATCATGCAATAGCATAGCTTGTAGTGTCAATTAGGCTTCAGAAACAGCAGTGTAGCGGTATATTTAGCTAGCTAGGCACAACCATGCACTTTAATAAGCTTTCTATATAATGTACAAAGTGAGATGGACTTGTAACTTGTGTATTAATTTTATAATTGCATGGACAGACTTATGTGGAGATGTGCCCCACCTTGGCCCTACCATAACTAAAAGTCTAGCTATGCCACTGCAAAGTACCCCATGTGTAACCTAATGGACATTAGTTTATTTATTAAAGCTTTACAGCACAAAGTTCCACTGAAGGTCTGTTGCCACTTTATAAAATCCTTGTAGATTTTCACAGAATCATTGTAGTTTACAGAAAAGGAGATACACAATATTATTTGGGCTGTAAGACTGGCTTTGTCAGACTCGGTCATACAACAAAGGTAATTGTCCATACTTCCGAGTCAGTACTTCAGGCATAGGCGGCGGAAAGGGGGGGCTAGGGGGCTAAAGCCCCCCCTCAGAATGATATCACAACGAAATTATCTTTCTTGGAGTGGGGCTGAAAACCGTGATAAAGATCGAGATACTCTACAATAGAGCAGTCACTCTAATAAAGTAGTCAGTGTGTAGCGAGCTATGTAAGGATTTTTATGTAGTTTATCAGCTAGAAATGGTAGCTGGTGAGGTGGAAAGCTCTTGTCAGTTGGTTGTGACCTTTTTTTTTTGGTCTCACCTTACCAAAGTATAGAAATAAGTCTGGGTTAGCCCAGCCCCCCCTCATATCAACTACTTCCTCCGCCGCTGTGTGCATGTAACACAGCATACCTGATTCCAAACACTATATGTTTGCACTAATAACTGTATCACACAGAAGTGACATTATGTAGCTAACCACGTGTTGTGTTGCATCTGGATGCAAGGGATAATGTGAGAGTGAAACTAACTACGTGTACCATTTAAGGCTGGACATTAAATATATGATGTTGGACTTGAGTTACAATGTACCAAACATTATGTGCTGATATTCATTTCATTACTTGTGCAGTGCTTGCATGTGCTGGACAACTGCTAGGAAAAGTAAAACATGCAGGCTGGACTGTGCCCATCAATATCAGCTGATCAAAACGAATGGCTTAGCCTGCCACAAATGCTGTAGTATACGTAGCGGAACACTGAGAGAGAAAGACAGTGCACCTTATCCAGGCTAGCTGCAGAGATAGTCGGGTAGAATGCGTCATCAGTTCAGTTTATCCATGTCCCTTCAGGTAGTAAAAGGGGGTAAAATGAGAAGCCTATCATTCCTCCCTGTGATACGTACTTGGATCGGCCAAGAACGTAACGGCGGTACCCAGTTCATAAAATGCGCAGCTCTTACGGTAGTTCACAAACTGCGCAACAATATATAAATTGTTGCGCATTTTATGAATTTTGTGGTGGGGACTATTCTACGGAACGGAACGGAACGGAACGGAACGGAATGATGGACTAAACTGCGGAACGGAATGCTTTCTCAGATTGAAGCTTGCAGCTTACCATTGCTGTACAAGTTATCAGTGGCACTTCCAGCAGGTAATCAAACGTACCCCAAGAAAGATAAAACGAATTTAAGGATCGATTGTGGGTTCTTGTTGGTTGTCATTAGTAACGAAGTACTAATTGTGGGAATAGCTGACTCAGTGATTTCATCTTCAGAAATATCAAGTAGGGAACTTAATGCATGACTTTTTTTTACTAGTGTGTGAGTTATTTTTACTTGACTTTAGAATGTACAGTCTGAGGCCCAGCCTTTCTAATCGGCATAAATGAGTATGTGTATAGCTACACTACAAAGGAAACAAGTATGGTGACAAGCTGAATCAACTCAGTCTAAGTAGAATCTAAAGGAATTTTGTGCAGTGTGTGAGGAGCAAACATTCAGATACCTCAAGGAGGCTATATTGTGTGAACATCAATGATTCATTAACAGAGTAGTGGACTATTGTCAGATATCTCAGCCTGAGTACTGAGTTGAATTCTGGATGGGGTCTATTTTACAGAATGGAGTACTTTCTGAATCAACTTGCAGCTTGGCTAGCTGCTATCATTGCTGAAATTGCATTTTATCAGTGGAACCTCCAGGAAAATGGAATAGGATAATTATAAAACATTAATTAAGTGATTGTTTAGGTAATCATGACTTTATTCAGTCTAATAAACAGAATATATGGTTGATTGAGTGAGGTATCACTTTCAGAATGTTCAGACGACCAGTGATGAGATGCATGGATTCATTGAATTTTTGTTGTGGTTGGAGACATTAAATATCCAAAAGCAAACTGACTGTATAATATTAATTCACTTTCTTTATATTTTCTCAATTTTGAGCCTGTATACAAATAATTGAATTTTCCTTGTCAATAGAAATCCTAGAATAAGATGGGAGAGAAAGTTATCTTTGTTTACCTATACTGTACAACCAAGAGTTCGTAATACTGATTTGTATGGGGGAGAGTGTCTAACTCTCAGTATGGCCTGTACAAACACCCTGTGTAAAGTTCACCTTTCATCAAATCAACACCTTTACTGGGGGATAGAAAACTGTTGATTAGAGTTGCTGAAGAAGGTAAAGCCTTTGTTCTGAAATAAGGCCGAGGTGTTACTTTAAGTAGGGTGTTTGGTGAATGCATTCAAGTTAGACACTCCCCACCTTATTATGAATTCTTGGTACAACTTCAAAGGAAATGAAGAAAGCATACAGATGAATCAATAAAATCACTACAGTAAGGTGAATTACAGACTAGTGAGATCTTGTTAATTAATGACAGTGGTTGGAGATTAAGTGTGGTAGCTTCTTGCTCTTGAATATGTTACAAAGTGGAAGTACAAATCAAAATAGGATATCAATTTCATTATGAAAAATTTGTATACATAAATAATCTAGCATTACTATTTCATTTGTCCTCCACTTAAACATGCTACAACAGTACTAGTGTCAGTAAATTGGCAGTGAGTCTACCTTGAAATCTCAACTCTAGAGTAGATCCAACACAGGACAGCCCGCACTGTAACAAATACATGTGATCCCATTGTAATTTCATGGACCAGCTGGACTGGGAATCACTTGAAAATAGACGAACAAATTTAACCTGTTTTGTTTGAAGTGAAGCATGTGAAATGTTACACTTAAGAAATCCTAGGATTCTTAGGTGGTATGTAATTAATGTCAGTGTTCAATTTCAGGTCTGACTAGATACATTGAAATTACACACACATCCTGGTCCAAATCACGTTTGCCTGGTGGCTACGGGCATGGTTTCACATGCGGCTTATAATAGAAATTTGGCTGATCTTGGAGTCTTGACATTTAGCCTGATTCAAGGCTAGCAGTCAGACACATCCTTGAATTGTGCAACAGATAAAATCAGCTCACTATTGAATACGGCATTAGTCCACTGCACCAGCTGTTAATATATAAATAACTCCATGCATACACTTCAGTGATGTTTGCAGAATATACCCTCCTTGCGGTCTGCCAAAATATTTGCTCCTCACACACTGCACAAAATTCTTCAAGTTTTAATTCAGCTGGCTCTTTCCTGTTACCAGTATCTTCCTGCTTGCTTTATTTATACACTGACTTATGACTTGAAAGGCCGGCCCAGACTGTTTTGTAAAGTCTAAATAAGAAAAACAGCTCACATAAAGTTCCCTTCCGTATGGATGAACATCACTGATACAGCTCATCCCACAATAATACTTCGTTACTAATGACAACCAACAAAAACCCACAATCGATCCGTTAATTATTTTTATCTTATGTTTAACCACCCACTGGAGATGCCACTGCTAACTTATAAGGGAAGTTTCAGCAATGGTAAGTTGCAAGCTTCAGTTTGAGAAAGCGTTCCGTTCCGTGGTTTAGTCCATCATTCCGTTCCGTTCCGTTCCGTTCCGTTCCGTAGAATAGTCCCCACCAATTTTGTCACAGAGAATTCCGTTATCAGGTGGGACCACAAAATTGATTACTGAGGGTGGCACAAAATTTCTGGGAAAACTAATTGATGTGTCTTTGTCAGCTACCAAATCTATTGCAAACAAGAATATGACTTCTCGTCTATCTGGTTTACTAACAGCTACTGATTCTCTTCCTGTTAGGGGAGAGTATAAGCTCTGGATTTATAGGAATTACATCTTGTCACTGTTAAGATTCCATCTATGTGTTGATGCAATCACTAACCATACTATTAAACAACTCGAATCTATGGTCAGTCGTTATCTTAAGAAATGGTTACAGCTTCCAAGGAATGCTACTCGGGTAATCCTATACTATCCGGGAATTTGTTGCCCCAGTGTCTCTCGTGTGTCAAGAGAGGCAAAACTTAGTTTGCTTTCATGTATCTGTACATCATCTGATCCTCAGCTGCAGGAATTGGGCTTGCATCTCCATCTTGGTAATGATTTTCTGCAGTTCCAGAATCAAGATTATTCCATATTGTCGGCTGCCCAAAGCCAATTGTCCGATATGCCATCAGCACGGTCTCTTTACAAGAGAGCTAAGGATGATTTGACTAGTAAAATTACTTCTGACAGTGAAGCCCATCTCAATCAACTCACTGTGCAATGCAAATTTTTGGATTCTGCTAGGTTAGAAACTAGCTGCAGAACATGGAATAAGTTAATGACTGGATTTCACCCTGGGCAACTTTCTTTCTTGTTGAGAGCATCCTCGGACACTCTGCCTACTGCTGTTAACCTGCGTCGCTGGCACATACAGTGTGGTGCCAAGTGTACCCTTTGTGACTCTAACCGGCCAACTACCGCTCATATTTTAGGTGGTTGCCCAATAGCACTATCCCAACAAAGGTACACCTATAGACATAATCAAGTACTGTTCACTTTAATTTCTCAGTTAATTACTCTCTTTTCTGATTGCCAGATGGTCAGTGTCTATGCGGACCTGCAGGGACATCGTTTTAATGACTCTCCTCCTGAAACCATCCCCTCCAATGTCTTAGTCACTCCTTACAGACCCGATGTTGTCATCTATAACAGACACTCTGCATCGATGGGCATTATAGAGCTTACATGTCCATTGGACTCAATACATCATTTGGAGTCTGCACACAACCGCAAACTTTATAAACCTGAGTATGTACAGCTTTTGGCTGAATTGGATCGTTTGAAGATTCCTCACTGCTACAGAACTGTGGAAGTCAGTGTTTTGGGCCATTTTCAACCTAGTTCTATTGCTGCAATTAAGGATGTGATAAATTTTACCCAGCAAGTATCCCTATTTTCCAAGGGAAGTGCTAGAAATCTTTTGTTCAAGATGGCCAGTGCCTCAATTTCTGCTTCACAGAGAATATTTTATGGTAGGAACTCTAAAGAATGGACAATCAACCCGGACTGTTTTTAATCTGTATATAATTTAAGCTGTAACTTTAGTTTTGTACTTAAATATAATTTTTTTTTTTCCTTCCCATGCCCACTGCTGTCCACTGTTGGTCAGACATGTGGTCGCATGTTGTCCGAGGACACATAACACATAACACATAATATATAATTTGTTTGTAATCACGCATGTTTTCTCATCAATTATTAGTGATGGTTCTCTCTCTCAAAATGCGCAGCGCAATTTATAAACTGCGCAAATTCACAGATTGCGCCTAACATTACAACAAGAAATATTTGGGCGTTTAATGAACGATCATCAAATGCCCCATAGTGGGGCAGCAGTTTCGTGTCAATCCCCCCTCGATCCCCCTGTAAAGGCCCACTTACGCCCGAGGGGGGGGTGGTGGGGCAGTACATTGATAGGTGCATTAGCTAGTTGAATGTAAACATAATGCATAAAAGTAAACTCCCACGATAGATGTGGTGACTTAACCCCTGCACTACTCACTTTACCACCAGTTAGCTAACCCGACAAAATTATAAAGTCAAAGTATAGTAAATATCAAATTGAACAAAAACACATAATTAGGTAGCAGCTATTACTGTCTGTCACATTGCTAATCCTCAACAGCTATACATGGGGAAAAACCATGCATTTAATATGTCTTGCACTAGTACAGCTCACCTACACAAATAAATCATTTCATTTCTGTGAGCAGGTGTTGACTGAGTCTCAACTAATCATGTAGTTCAACTATAAGGAAAGCATTAGTTATGCACAATTTCTTTTGACAACACAGAAGTATGCAATGCATTAGTTATGCACAATTTGTTTTGACAACACAGAAGTATGCAATGTGTGTAGAGATATGTTATTGTTATTAGAGCTTTACAGTGACCAGCACTGAAGGTCTGACAGTAACATGTGCTGCAGCCTTTGGATTGCCTAACCTAACAGGAACTGGAGACTTTAAATGATTACCTAGCTAACAATAGGCATTCCAGCCTGATTTTTAAATTTTGGAAAAACGGGCTTTTTATATGCTCAATAGATAGAGTATTGATTGCCGATCTCAGAAATATATAGTTTGTTGGGTTGGAATTAGCTACTTTGGCATGCACAGTGCTTAAAAACTGAAAAAGGTACATTTTTTCTCCAGGGCTCCCCATACATTTTAAAGGAAAAAATGGCACAATTGAATCAGGAAGCCATCTAGCAATCTGGACTATCTTGAAACTGCAGTTGCTTCTAGCAGCAAGTTTGTACATGTAATGAGAGTAACTTCAGGTCTTATTGGATCTCAGCGATCTTTGTATACTTTGTGGTGAGCAAATATGCTTCACCTATTGCACACTTCTCAATACAATGGTGTATACCCATATAGGCAAGTGGCTATTTCAAGTTGGTAAAAACATCAAGTTAACAACTTATAAAGGTAAACAACTACAGTGGAGGTGCCACAATGATGCAACAATACCTAAGGTGGAGTTGTGGTTCAATTATGGCATTGTTATGCCGACTTTGAAGTGGTTCATACTTTGGAGCTGATGACTCAGCCATTAGAAAATTGCTCTGGAGCTGAAAATCGCTAACCCGAGTGAAGTAACTACGCACTTTAAAGTAAGCACCAGTGACTACCTTCCACCCGACAGTACGTTTTTAAAAGTTTTAAAGTATTCTACATATATTACAAGGCTTGAAAAGATTACAAAACAACACAAAACGTACTTATATGTAACGCGCATGATAAAACTAAGGTTTTCATGATGATCAGCATGTGGACAAACCCCACAGCAATTTTCATCCTCATTGGAGCTCAGACGACGGAGCAATCCCAAGTTAAACACGAGTTGTCATTTTGTGCCAGGGTTCTATTGGGGAATATATAGAGAATTTTTTTATTAAAAAATCTCGGATACTGGAATGCCTACTAACAATAAGGTGTAACAGAAAAGGGCCAAAGAAAGGAAAAAATTCCTCCTACCCCAGGATTTGAACTGTAGGCCACCCAATGTCTAGTTCAGCACAACACTCAGTCTCCTCCAGGAGGGATGAATATTCTTCCTTTAAACCTAAGTATTTATTAAGTATGTAAGCCAAACATTCGTAGAACAGGAAACAGAAACAAACTGTTGATTTACATACAGGTAGACGTGTTATGTACCACACAGCCAAACAACTCAACTCACTGAACAATTGCTGGATTTCCTCCCCTCTTCACTTTTCTTGAAAAACTGTACCTAGGAGTGAATGATATGGTCATTGTGGACACACCTTTTTGCATACCTGGAGAAGTCATTGTAGGTTGGTTATATGTCACACAGCTGTTACCGGCTATGTAAATCATAAACATTTGACAATCATCAATGGTTACTATAGCAACAATACTTCTAACACACCCACCTTACAGAGTTTGCATCATGCTGGTGACACCAGACCATCACACATCACTGATATCCAGTGTTGGGCAAGTTACTTTTTAAAAGTAACTAGTTACATATTACATATTACTTGCAACTGAACTATTTAGTTACAGTTACATATTACCCATAAAATAAAGTAACTGTAATAATATTACATATTATATTACTTTGTGTCCATAGCCTTAAGCTGTCACGTGTGAAACTACCACCTTATCACGTGACACGATTGTGTTGTTGGACAATGTGCAAGTCTTGATATAAGTAAGTAGCTGGTGAATAAGCCTCACTTAGTAGGCTTCATTACTTCGTTGTGGCTAGGCGTTACTCAGAGAGTTACTAACGAGATTAGTAACTTCGTTACTTTTAGTAATAATATTACCTTATATTAGATTCGTTACAGTAACTATATTACTTAGGTAACGCGTTACATTTGCATGTAAAGTAACTTGAGTTATATTACCTGTTTTTATAGCGCATTTCGTTATATTACTTTTTTACTACAAAAGTAATAATATTACGTAACGCGTTACATAAGTAGCGCGTTACTCCCAACACTGCTGATATCATGTTCGTAGTTCCTTATAGCCACACTGTAATTAAAATGAGCACAGCAAACACAATGTGAAATAGCTACCATATTAATGGTCAAATACCAACCCAGGGTATCTGCATAACACTTCAATTACATGAACAGTTGTGTGCCTTTCCTACTAACCCTTCAATGAAGATGCGGAAATTCATGGACAAACACACTACACACACACATGTACATTGAACACTACACACACACACGCTGCACAATACACATATACACTGCACAATACACACACACAATGCACACAATGCACACCACACACACACACACACACACACACACACACACACACACACACACACACACACACACACACACACACGCACACACACACACACACACTACATATCAAAAACTTTGTCGCATTTACTGTACATTTAATTTTTATGAATTAAAATTACGGAAAATAACACCGTCTTTCAAACAACGCATCATAACTTCTGCATACTTCAGTTTACGGAGCATTTATCAGAATCATTGATAAATTGCGCATCGAGTGATATGTAAGATTTTGTATAGCGACCAATGGAAAAGAGAGGAGAGAGCCTTGTACAGCGAATTTACGCATCCAGATACGAAATTGTACTGTGAAAAAACCTTGTTTTTTGTATGTATCTTTGTAGAATGGCCAGTTAAGCCATTTGTTCGGTTGGATTCTTAATCTGTACGATTCAACTCATTGAATGAGACCAAGTTTAGCGAATTTGGTAAGGGCAACTCACCGTACTTTTAAGGTTTGCGTACTGAAGTAACGAATTTCTCCCATAGAAAATTGTATGGAGCGCGCATTATGGTGGAGTCAACTGTTAACAACTGCCACTATGAAAGTGTTACAACAAATGTTCGGATGCCATTGTATAGAGAAAATCAAGGGCTTTGTTTTTATGTATGGTTTGTCTGGCAAATTATGGATTCTAACGGGCGTACTTTTGCCTTATTTGTATATAACGCAAATACATGTACCGTATGGCTCCAAATTTTCGTAGCATAAAAATTTCGTAAAAAGCCATGTTTTCATCAATAAGTAAATTTTCGTAAAAATTAATTCGTAATTTCAAGCCCTTTCGTAATTAAAAAAATCGTGATGTTGCACGTACGTGCTTTTACGGTAATATGTGGAACACGAGTTACATCGTCGCGAAGTAGAATAGCTACTTGTGAAGACAAAACCAGAAGCACGGATGCTTAATGGATGGATGAGTACTGAGAAAAAAGTATCATACTTGTATCAGAGGTTATTAAGTGTACCAAACACGACTGGACAGGTAGTACGCCGAGAATTATTTTAATGTCGAAGTGTAATAATAATAATGATAATAAGGCCACTCCAAATAAATTCTCTGTTTCCCGTCCTGGACTCAAGCATATTTGCATGTGGGCGGGCGGTCCATTTCCATTATTTCATTATAAGATTGGCAGCTTTTCAAGCCATTATTTTCCTGGCACAACCATAAAAAGCTGCATAAAGCATACTTAACCTTTTCAAGTTGCAAAAATAGTGCAAACGTGAAGTTTCTGCCAACTCGATAGCACTGCTGGCACGTGAGCTGACATACTGTTTCAAGATGGCTTTTACTGATCCTCTCAGTATACAAGAATAACCGGAAAATAATGGAAGAATACGGAATAATGGAATATTTAGAGCTGACTGGAACTAGATGCGGCCGGTGGACGGGAAACAGAGAATTTACTTGAAGTGGCCTAATAGTAAATTTCATGTGATAGTAGCCTACTTGGAGATGGTATTTAACAAACTCCTTTTACACCAACACTATCGTATATCTAAACCCGAGGGGTCACTAACTCATAAAAAAGGAGTACGGATTTCAAAATCTTGAACAAATTTCCAAAGATTTCACGGATTTCAAAGGATTTCACAAAATTGAACGAGGACTGCAAAATCTGCTTTTAAATTACAAGAGTGACAAGTTCTTGAAATCGCTTTTAGCTAATAGTGGGAGAAAGAAATAGAAATTTACGCAGGAGCAAACCTTCACGAAATTGAGAGGAATCGCGAAGCCATATAAAACCAGGAGCTAAGGAAAAGGAAACCCTACAAAACCAGGAGCGACTTGAAACAAGGCCAATCATTCAGGGAAAATGCTGAGCGAAACTCCTCAAAGCTAGGAGCAACTGTCAAAGCCCTATCTGGTGTAAAACCCCACAAAACCAGGAGCATCTGTATGCTTAAATTTTATAGTTTGTGTGTTGCTAAGCTTATGTTGGGTTGTACTTATAATAGGCATTTAGTTTTCTAATCTTTCCCTGAAATTTTTGGTGAGTCAATACAATCTATCCTGTTTGTCTATTTGTATACAGTCAAAGTATAGTCCTACAAAACAGGAGCAAAATCCCCACCAAATGATTTCTACAATTTCACTTACATGGCCTCTCCTGGTATCATAGGATTTCTTGCAGTTATAAAATTAGCTTCCTGATACTAGCTACTTTTAGCATTTACAAAACTGCGCAATAGTCTTGTATGAACCGGTCTAGTCAATAATCAAATTCATAATAAGAATTTTTTTAGTTGTATGGTGACATTATACACTGCATATTATACATAGCATCTTGACCACTCCCTATATATATGTGTGTGTGTATATATATATATATATATATAATTATATTATATTGCTACTTCATTTGTAATAATACAATACCTTGTTCAGCTAATAGCTCAATTAGTTTACTAAATAGTATGCATAAGATCTCATGGATCTTTTAGGATAGCTTCTTTCATTAAAGGGAAGTAATCGTTTGTCTTGGGAATTCATTCCATCATAATAATACATTTTGCTCTTCAAGTATACCACTGATGTAAAATGATTTCTATGGTGAATTGAGTATCCTGCCAGTTGGTAGGCTGTACCATACACTGATATATTTGTTGGCATATTCAATTCACTGGCTTTAATGTTGCTGATATCAAATGGTAATACCCAGACTGATTTGGCTGTAAAATGGCTACTCTGTACAATATACTTTCCTCTGCATTCATGAAGTGTAATTCTCTTCTTAGGATTTTCTACGTCTTGTCTATCAGTAACTGCTGAAGGTGCATTAGCAGGAGGACAATGCTGAAAATCTGCACCACAGTATCCTCGCATCCTTTCTCCAGAATATGGAAAATGTTCCCTTAGTTGTTTCTCAAATGCTGTCAGTGAATTTAAGCTGTAAGTGGTTTGCTGCCTCTGGGCGAATACAGTTGGGCAATGCAGCGAATCACATTTTAGTTTCAGCCATAGGCGGATCTAGGAGGCACTGTCAGGGGGGGCCAAGGGGGGGGCAAAAAGTTTTAGTGTACAACAGTGTCTATCCCACTAAGAGGAATTCTAGTACACAGGTTATACTCAGTTGCATAACTATATTCAGTATAGCTGGATGAATGATAGACATACAATTGTAAGATTGTAGTTAGGGAAATTTTTAAAAATTAGACCTCCTAGGTTTGGATTTGGGAGCATTTTTGGTAACATTTAGCTAAAAAGTGTATGCTTGCAATGTATATAAAGATTAGTTAGCTTATCTGAGATAAAACCTGTTTGACGGTAAAGTGTGCTAAATCAAAATAGCTATAAAGGTGTACGTAGCTAGTATTGTTATAATGACATTAGAATTGTGACTGTTGTATTAGAGTAGTGACTGCTCTATTAGAGTATCTCGATCTTGGCACAAAAACTTAAACTTACTTTCTTTACAGTGTACAGTATAACTGTAAAGTACATTTATAACTGTTGTCTTCTATTTGTCCATTGGCTTTCTATACTTCTGAATAGTGTGAATGCATGATTCCACGGTTTCTAGTATCAATATAGTACTGTGAATCCAAGGGGGGCAAGGGAAGGGCCAGGGGGGGCACAGCACCCCTTGGCCCCCCCTCAGATCCGCCTATGGTTTCAGCTGCAGTTTCCACACATGACGAAATGCATACAAACATCTGCTGTATTCTGACCCATAACAGTCTACTTTACTTTTACTCTGCTTACGACAACCCTTAATCACTGAACTAATGTAATTCAGTACAGTTGTCTTCCCTCCTATAATGTTACCATTCAGCATGGCATTGATTCCTGCTTTGAGTGAATCTTCAGCTGGACTTTTGTCCAGCTTGTCAAGGAAACTTGGGATTTGTTGACAATGCAGTAGGACAATTGTTAGAAATTGTCTGATGTGCAGGTATTCGCATATAATGGGTGCTTCCATGGAATTGTGATAGGCAGATAAGATTCATTACAAACAGTTTTGTGTTCTAAAGTAAACTGATCGTGACCATCCTCAGTTAGGTCTTGAGTTAGAATAAGTAAGTGAACATATAGTTAGCAGTTGATTATATATATGTGACCGAATTTTAGAAAATCACTCTTATCGGTGCATTCGACCCATCAATTATTTATTCCCATAGATACCTTGAATTAATTTAGAAATGTTTGAAAGTGTTCTCTGCTATTGACGACACGATGCCAGTTTCAAAACTGCCAGGTGCTACCATAAGGGTGATTTTCCAAAATTCGGTCACATATATAATTATGTATATGAGCACCTGTTGATTTAATCTGCACTGGTGGACAACTGGTGACTTCCATCTGACTATGATCATGTCCAGGTACATCTTGAATATTTGCTAACATAAGTCAGGCATGAATTACTGTGTATAATAAACTATATATTAACCTTCTGGTTTTGTACCAATCTGCACTGGTGAGCAAAGTCTGTCAACTTCCAAAGGACTCTGAACATGTCCAGATACATCTTGAGTATTTGCTAACATAAGTCAGGCATGAATTACTGTGTATAATAAACTATATATTAACCTTCTGGTTTTGTACCAATCTGCACTGTTGAGCAACTGCAGTGGCGGATCCAGGATGGGGCATTTGGGGCAAATGCCCCCCCCCCCCCCCCCCCTCAAGAAATTGCATACAAGATTGAGATACTCTAATAGAGCAGTCAATTACTCTAATAAAGCAGTCACAATGTTCATGAGGCAGTGTAGCTTACCTATGAAGCTATAAATAGGATTTTATTTTACGTAACAGACGTGATATAGTTGGTAAGGATAACTAGCTATTATTGTCGTGACCTTTTTTTTTTTTTTTTTGGTCTTCAACTGGTTTTCAGCAAGTTGTTTTGGTCTTCAACTGTTTTTCAGAAAGGTGCCCCCCCTCTTTCCAAACTCTGGATCCGCCCCTGAACTGTCAACTTCCAAAGGACTCCCAACATGTCCAGGTACATCTTGAGTATTTGCTAACGCATGAATCACTGTATAATAAATTATATATTAACCTTCTGGTTTTGTACCAATCTGCACTGGTGAGCAACTGTCAACTTCCAAAGGACTCTGAACATGTCCAGATACATCTTGAGTATTTGCTAACATAAGTCAGGCATGAATCACTGTATAATAAACTATATATTAACCTTCTGGTTTTGTACCAATCTGCACTGGTCAGCAACTGTCAACTTCCAAAGGACTCCCAACATGTCCAGATACATCTTGAGTATTTGCTAACGCATGAATCACTGTATAATAAACTATATATTAACCTTCTGGTTTTGTACCAAGCTGCACTGGTGAACAACTGTTAACTTCCATAGAACTCCCAACATGTCCAGGTACATCTTGAGTATTTACTAACGTAAGTCGGGCATGAATCACTGTGTATAATAAATTATATATTAACCTTCTGGTTTTGTACCAATCTGCACTGGTGAACAACTGTCAACTTCCATAGAACTCCCAACATGTCCAGGTACATCTTGAGTATTTACTAACGTAAGTCAGGCATGAATCACTGTGTATAATAAATTATATATTAACCTTCTGGTTTTGTACCAAGCTGCACTGGTGAACAACTGTCAACTTCCATAGAACTCCCAACATGTCCAGGTACATCTTGAGTATTTACTAACGTAAGTCAGGCATGAATCACTGTGTATAATAAATTATATATTAACCTTCTGGTTTTGTACCAATCTGCACTGGTGAACAACTGTCAACTTCCATAGAACTCCCAACATGTCCAGGTACATCTTGAGTATTTACTAACGTAAGTCAGGCATGAATCACTGTGTATAATAAACTATATATTAACCTTCTGGTTTTGTACCAATCTGCACTGGTGAGCAACTGTCAACTTCCAAAGGACTCCCAACATGTCCAGATACATCTTGAGTATTTGCTAACGCATGAATCACTGTGTATAATAAATTATATATTAACCTTCTGGTTTTGTACCAATCTGCACTGGTGAGCAACTGTTAACTTCCATAGGACTCCCAACATGTCCAGGTACATCTTGAGTATTTACTAATGTAAGTAGGCATGAATCACTGTGTATAATAAATTATATATTAACCTTCTGGTTTTGTACCAATCTGCACTGGTGAACAACTGTCAACTTCCATAGTACTCCCAACATGTCCAGGTACATCTTGAGTATTTGCTAACATAAGTCAGGCATGAATTACTGTGTACAATAAATTATATATTAACCTTCTGGTTTTGTACCAATCTGCACTGGTGAGCAACTGTCAACTTCCAAAGGACTCCCAACATGTCCAGATACATCTTGAGTATTTGCTAACGCATGAATCACTGTATAATAAGCTATATATTAACCTTCTGGTTTTGTACCAATCTGCACTGGTGAGCAACTGTTAACTTCCATAGGACTCCCAACATGTCCAGGTACATCTTGAGTATTTACTAATGTAAGTCAGGCATGAATTACTGTGTATAATAAATTATATATTAACCTTCTAGTTTTGTACCAATCTGCACTGTTGAGCAACTGTCAACTTCCAAAGGACTCTGAACATGTCCAGATACACCTTGAATATTTGCAAACGTAAGTCAGGCATGAATTACTGTGTATAATAAACCATATATTAACCTTCTGGTTTTGTACCAATCTGCACTGGTAAGCAACTGTCAACTTCCAAAGGACTCTGAACATGTCCAGGTACATCTTGAGTATTTACTAACGTAAGTCAGGCATGAATTACTGTATATAATAAATTACATATTAACCTTCTGGTTTTGTACCAATCTGCACTGTTGAGCAACTGTCAACTTTCATAGGACTCCCAACATGCCCAGGAATGTCTTGATTGTTTGCTTATGTAAGTTGGGCATCTATTACTCTTTATGTACCTTCTGATTTTGTACCATTCTGCACTGCTGTACAGCCATCAACTTTCAAAGGACTATGAACACCATGGTTTCCTACCTATACAATGCATATATGCACATTTCTGCATGATTTTTTGCTGTATTTTATAAGCTCATATACAGTTATATGTATGTAATATATGGTAGAACTATAATGTCATAAAAATATGTTTGATAACTCACTACCTTTGGTGCAGACCTAATATATGGTGTCCAGCAATGTTTTGAACTCCTGTGACGAAAGGGCTTGAATATTGATTGGTCTCCAGTGTAATGAATACAAAAGTTGCTTCCAAACCCCCAATACTCCCATCGCCGAAATCTAGGGTCACCTTTATCTGTATAATAGATGCTAGGTGTCATCCTATAATATATCTTCATTTGTATATTATACGTACATACATACATACATGGACATTGTACAACATATGCAAGTAAACGCATACAAATAATTGCACACCTTGCTCAGAACTTTCAATATCAATCCAGTTAGATCTCTTTTTAATGTTAAAATCAAAGTTGTTGCTTTTTAAGGTGTAAACACCTTTAGTTACCCATCTGTATTCATCACATCTGATTAAAGTGAATGACAGCTAATAATATTTATACTGTACATAACCTTTATATGTATCATTTATGTGAACAGTTATATACTGAGGTTACTGAGTTTTGTATTATAGCTAACTGCTTCTGTCTACTATCTGATCTGCAATAAACACATTAAGTTTATATCAAGTCGTGAGGCCCATGTAGTATTAGAAGGCAACAGCTGCATGGCTATACTGATGTAATAGAGTCCCAGTAAACTCCTCAGTTATTTTGGCACTGGCTCACAGGATATCAATGACTATTGCTATAATTCAATTGTGACCCAATTTTTGAAAACCATCCTTTTGGCACATTGCAATTGGTCAATTTTCTCTTTTGTAGCTAAAATGAGGCACTGGGTGTTTACCTATCTTGTGTCAAAATTTCAGCTTGATATCTTGAAGGGTTCCAGAGATATGGTCAATTTACTGTCTATATAATATACATTACAAAGTAATGTACTGTGAGTGATTAAGTGTGACAAATGGATGACAAGTCATTTTGTTTACAAATAATTCCATTCCTACTATATAAAATATGTATAGAGACTTCAATGAAGTGTTCCTGGTCCTTTTCTTGAATTAAATAAAATGTATTGTGTATATCTCTGTCTAATACTTAGTTTTAACCATTCTAGTATCACCTGAACAAATCACCCTATTTGTAAGTTAATTGCTATCCCACACATTGCAAAATCACTACATGGTCTGATAAAATCATCCATATTTCCCAACGGAAAGAAGCTTTAGGTGTGAAACTTCACAGCAAGAAAGGTTTAATAGTTGCCTTATCCAAATGTGCAAATAAAAATTAATTGAAAAAATTTCAATTGAGTTTTTAATGCAAATTTTGCATGTGCCCAAAAGGATTCATGCATGGTTTTCCAAAGTTAGGTCACATTAATTTTATGTTTAGTCACAATAAAGGCAAGCCATGCAAATAAACAGTCCTTCACATGAAGGCCATACAATAGTATGCACTACTAGCTTGGTGATATAGTTCCGGGCACTTATCATGCACATACATACACTCTTAGCTATAGTCACATATTATATGGTTTTCTTTTATTTGTTTAATGGACAAGAAAAATTACTATATTAATACAACTAAATTGATTGGCCTATTGGCCTTAAATATGTCCATATCCAATTTCTTCCCTGAAATATATTCAATGATTTATCAGTTCTTAAACCCATTAACTGATTGGGCATTAATCACATCACAGGGTAAAGAATTTCATTTGATTATATGGTCAGTGAAAACTTTGATCTTATATATCTACAAGGAGCTTGGATTTGGCTGATAACTCTTGTAAAATTGATTGGTGACTAGGGTAGCTAAATAATCTAGCTATGAAAAAGTAGTGAGGTGTTGCTTTAAAACCTTAAAATCCAACCATGTAGCTACCTTAACTGTTTCTTTCTTGTCTCCCACTGAGATTTATCTGCACCCAGATCAAACAAGAAAATCTGACCTGCTGTTGGGCGAACAGGTGCCACGGAACTAAACTTATCTTGGAATACAACAGCATTACTAAAAATTTCAATGATTTCCTCTGCAGTCAAATTCTCTAAACAATTGTATTTAATTGGAATGGCAGCAGGCATGGCATCCATCCCTTTCCGATTATCGTCCCCCTGCAGCTTACATGACAACAACACGCCACGTGAAATGACTGAAGGTCGATTTGCTCAGTGTAGCTAATTAATGACGTAAACTAACTGAACTAATTAGCTACGTAGCTAAATCAACATCTCGTGCTAGATGGAATGATGTCGACCATATTGAATTGCAGCCTAGCAGAGAGGCAGAGAATAACTAATAGAGAATAAATGTTTTTGACATTCCCCTTGCCAAACCCTGGATCCGCCCCTGCAGTATAAGAAGTTATAGCTACATGCATGATACATTAGTAATTTGCAATTACAACTTGTATGTAGACTATATAGTAGCTAGCTACATATCTAGTTTCCGTTTCATAATTAGCTATATTACAATGACATTAACTTCTGAAAAAGCTGGCAACTTGCAAGGTATAGTTGTTGCTATATTATAATACAAATGCCTTAGGTGGTCGGCATACTCTTCCTGATCTAGTTTTGCGTGTCTCAAGTGCTTCCAAGTAATTGTATGAAGACACATCCACTGAGTTAACTACTGAATTAGCAACTGAACTTAATTCATATGTGTCTTTATCTATTTTGAGAGTTGATATATTCTCTGGATAAATTTCTTTAAACATTTCTTTAATTCTGACTACACATGGCTCTGTCAGATGGAGAGTGACCCCTGGAAGCAGTGTTGATTGAAAAATTGATACCACAGCTGTGTCGCAATCAGTTACTAAACAGTTTATTCTGTGCTCACAGCTATATACAGTGCACAAATAGCTTACCAATGGTAGATATTCATGGACAATAGCATCAGTGTGTATTTCGAATTTTGAATCATCATTTTCACTACCATATCGCTTGTACCACTGGCATAGTACAGAAATCTGATCAAATTCTTCAGAAACAACCTTACAATAAGGGATTCTTCTTTTTCCCCCTGAAAACTGCATAATCTTGCCCAGATCCCAAGAATACCCAGTATTTACTTCAAACACAAACACGCAAACATCTCCAGGACTCACACTCGAGGCTTTAATGGGTAAGCACTTAGCCATGGAATTGGAATAATCGTGTACAGAAGAGGAAAAAGGTTGCTTTTCTCTTACACGGAACAATCTATCACTAGACAGTCTTTCATTCTCTTGTAATATCCACACCAATGTGGATTTTCGAATATATACAGTGCGTCCATTGGACAGATTAACCTCAACAAATAAAATATGCTTCTTTTTCTCTCTTTTCATTTTTGAAGTACTCTTTGAATCATTTTGCTTATTAGTAGTATAAGCAGGTAAATTTATACCTAAATCATTATCTGGCAGTCGACAAAATTTTATGTCTTTGAGCATACAAGTAGCATTTTTGTCTGAGATACCACCACTTTCCTGCAGGCACTTAATGTCATCTTCAATGCCATCAGCCTGTTCTTCACATAATTCAACATCAGTGTTACCAGTTCCATCTTCATGGTCATCTTCAGCCTCATCCCCATCAATAAGATCTTCAGTTGATATTGCTTCAATAGCATTAATGCCAGCACTCACTTCATTCCAATGTTGGTTAGCTTTTAACAGAATGTCCATACCTAATACTTGCAAAAGATTCTTAGCTTCAGCTTTTCCAATTTCTATCCAGTCTTCTATATCTTTCATTGTGACAGCTGATACATCATTGTGAAGCAGCCTTTGTGCAGAACTAAAAGTTGTTCCATGCTTTCTACGATGCTGCTCTCTTCTAGGAAACAAAATACCGTTTTCTTCACCTTCGGCTTCAAGTATATTTTGAATATGGATTCGATGAAGACGTCGTAACAAACCTAACAGACTAAAATTGATCATGGTGGAGTAAACAGAGCTCATACTCCTGGCTGCTTGAAACAGTTGTTCACATGGCTGGGATCCTAAAAGCCAAGGCATTAAAGGGAGGTTGACAGATTTGCAGACTAACAAAAAACTTATTAAGCAGTGACCGTTAATTTCTGCACACAAATAAGCATTTCTTGTGATGAAATTATTTTTAAGGTTATATTCACTGTTATCTAGTATCCACTGTCGCCAATACCGGAAGAAAAACACAGCTGTCCAGCATTGACTAATTCGTTTCTTTGGTTCTAAGTCTTTGCACAAAAAAGAATCTATAATGTACCGAATCATTTTAAGATACACTTTTGTACCCAAACACCCACATCGATCTAATAAAGTGATAACAGCTTCACTTGTTAAATGATCAACAGCATCAAAATTCTGTCTATCTCTGTGGTCCAAGTCCTTCATTCTGATGTTGTGCACTTCTTTTCCATAGTGTTCAAATATCATTTTTAGATCTGCAGCAGCTGCTACATACACTCCCAGTGGTAGAAGTATGCCAGGTTTCATCAGCCTTGCTTTCAATTTTACCCCCAAATGTACTGTATCTTGTGAAACACTAAAAAGTGAAAGCCTTGGGAGGATAAACCAATCAACCCACTGTGATGAAAGCTTAATATCTGAGGTCACTGTGCTGGGATCAAATGAAGGCTCTTTCTGAAGTGACAACATGATGAGCATGGCTTTAAGAAGACGTGAATCACCATCAGAGGAAAAGTTGATCACTTGTATACTTCTTTTTTTCAATTCACTAAAAATATATTTCCAACGAAACAATATAGACTGATAGTCAAACCTATTGTCAGTACCTATGCAAGCTAAACAGAAGGAAGGAATTCCATCACACAGAGCCTGTGCAACATATACATATGCAAACTTAGATAATGGTCTTGTCTTAAACATTTCAGTAATTGCATCAAATGAAGTTGCTTCATATACTCCACATTGTATCATCCCATCCCTGATAGGTAATACAAACCCTACGCACTGATCACTGTTGGAATCATACTCCACTCAATTAATGATTCTAGTTGCATCCTCTGATATTGATACAACAAATGGGCATTTAAATTTTTGTAAATGTAACACCAGTTCATCAAACATGAAGATTCCTTCCGGAACATCTGAATATTGAGAATGAATCTTGTTTCTAATGAGAGAAATGGAAGGAATGGCTGCAGGTATATTTCTGTGTAAAAATTCATATGCTATGGGCCCTGACCATATAAACAGAGAAATAGAAAATTTTATCACGATTTCATCATGGCGACGACCATTCGGCCTTTTACTTTCATTTCTCACACAATTTTCATACAGTTTCTGGAGAAATGCAGAGTTAAAAACAACTTGACTGGGTTTATTTGGTTGTAAGTTTGAATTAATAAATGTAGAAAGTTGCTTATTTTCTAAGATTAACTTGTCTATTTGCTTAATAATAGGGAAGTATTCGGTTATTTTGTGTGAATGATTACTGGCTGACAAAGTTTTTAAATATGAACGTGCTTTCCTGGACCAATCAGTGTCAATAGTCATTTCTTCATCCCCTCCAACCTGACACTTAGATCCAGATTGAGAGTTGGAGGGGATAGGTGAAAATTTTTTTGACTAGGTGTATTTGAGCTAGCATCTTGATCAGTTAATGGTAGTTCCCGTTCTGAATTAGGGGATGTCAAATCATTGTCACTCTCAGAACTGCACAAGGTGGAACTGCAAAAACAAAACAATCAACAATAAGACACAATGCCTATAGCTAAGCAACGAACATAACTGTTAGGCATGCATAATTAGCTACTGAGGTAACCAGCTAACATTACAATTAAAGATATATACATTTGAAACAAAAAATAAACACCTTTCATTTTGGGATGTGACAGCAGTAAACAATAGTGGCTTCTGCGTAAAGTTATCTTTCCTTTTGCTATCCTTTGCACAAGACTTCAGCACATGTTTGGTCCAATTAGATAGCATAAAGCCAGAACCCCTTTGAAATAATCTAGTTTTTGTTTTCTTGGAACAGCGCAGACACCGCACCACCACAATGTGATTATCTTGAGATGTAGATAATGCTGGAGAAATAATAATTTCATAATCATAATTTTCTTTCAAATTCAAATTGGGTTGACCACGAGTCCATTTTACCATTTGCTGTCTAACAGCTGCATAAATGTCATCGGGATCAAATAAGATTACAGGTTTAGAACTTGGTTGACACTTTCTCTTATCTGCTAGAGCTTTAGGCAGATCTGAAGCTCTCTTTAGTGGTTTAGTGGAGATGTCATCCTTTATTTCAGATACAAAGTTTTTCAGCTTTGCGGCATGAGCTGGAAGAAATTTAAAAACTGGTTTTGTTATCTGACCAAAATATGCTTTATCTCCAGGAAAGTTATCGGATATAAAATCTTCAATCTCCTTTAGGCTATCTGGCACTATCATCAGCTCAATCGCCTCTCTGTCAACATAACCTTCAAGAATATTATACATGCAGCCATTAATAGATAGCAGTGAGGTTAGGGTATATTATGCACATTACTATATGCCTATATGCATTATATTATACAAAATTACTTGTAAATAACCAAAATAAGGACACCAACACCGTGCATATTGCAGTGGCAGATCTGTCTGTCAGTGAATGCTATACTACACTGGAGATCTGCAGTGTGAGAAGTTTATAGCTAAAGCCTGTGAATACAGGGAGTTAGGATCATGCACCTAAGCCTGTGTAGAATGCAGAAGAAAATTCCAGACCCATGACTTGATCTCCATCAACATGCAATCCAGGCATGCACTGAAGGAGCCACAACAGCTCAATGCCTGTGGGATCTGCATGGAATCTTCTTTCCCTTTAATCTGCACTTAAACCATAGGAGTAGCAAACCGGGAGCAAGGGGGCTGCATGGAGTCCCCCTTACGATTTAAACTTTGAATAGATCAAGATACTCTAATAGAGCAGTCAGTAACTCTAATAAAGCAGTCACAGTATTCAGAGAAGCTGTGGTAGCAAACTGTGAAGCTGTGAGTAAGGATTTTATGCGCTCTATCAATGACACAATCTGTGGAGGGCAGCCATTCTTAGCAAGTGTTGACCTTTCTTTCTTTCTCTCTCTCTCTCGCTCTTTTCACCAAACTAGAGCCCCCTATCTAAATATCTTGCGCCGCAAACACGCCAGCAAAGGGATTAATTAATTAATCTGTAAATGCTGTATGCTATCTCACTATACGTTGACTAACTAGAAAGTTTATGAGTTATAATAAAGGGTCAGAGCTAATTAGTACATGACATTGTAAATAGCTATTACCGGTATCACGTAAGGCATGCATATAGAGTCTATCGGTACCGTGAGTACCGCGGTCATTCGTGCCCTGCATGCTCTCACGACCTTAGCTTACCCGTGGCTAGTAGACAATTGATAACAGTAGGGGGCAGCTTTCTCTTCATCATCTGTACAAAATCACTGTCATGCAGTTCATCCATGTCAGCTTCAGATTCTAATCCTTTGCCAGCCATTCCTCAAAGTCAAGGCAAACAATCTAGCTATATAACAGCAACGAACTTCAGTACAAACCTCCTTTGTTTTTTGTATGCTTTCATGACAGATTTTATATGTCTCCTGGTTTTGTGCGGCTTCTTTCCTACAGCTCCTGGTTTTGTTTGGCTTCCACAACTCGCTTACTATACAAATCCGAAGCGGAGCGGAACATATAGGATTTCATCCTTACTGTTGTGCAGGAGCAGTTTACATGGATTCTCCTGATTTTGTGCGGCTTCTTTCCTACAGCTCCTGGTTTTGTATGGATTCCCTGTATGTCTCCTGCTTTTGTGTGGCTTCTTTCCTACAGCTCCTGGTTTTATTTGGCTTCCACAACTCAAATCCAAAGCGAAGCAGAACATCGGATTTCATTCTTATTTTTCAGCAGTTTGCATGGATTCTCTCCTGGTTTTGTGCGGCTTCTTTCCTACAGCTCCTGGTTTTGTATGGATTCTCTGTATGTCTCCTGGTTTTGTAGGGCTTCTTTCCTACAGCTCCTGGTTTTGTTTGGCTTCCACAACTCAAATCCGAAGTGGAGCGGAACATCGGATTTTATTCTTACATTTCAGCAGTTTGCATGGATTCTCTCCTGGTTTTGTACGGCTTCTTTCCCACAACTCCTGGTTTTGTTTGGCTTCCACAACTCGCTTAATACAAATCCGAAGCGGAGCGGAACATCGGATTTCATTCTTACTTTTGTGAAGGAGCAGTTGAAAGTAAGCTATGGTACCAGAACGAGTAGCTATAGAATCAGAATCACGATAAGAACATAGCTAAGATTTCATATTTCAGACAAGATTTCATTGAAGGTGTACGGGATTTCGAAGCAGTTGGTGACCCCTCGTCTAAACCCTCACAAGCCTCGTGCTTTAACTATCGGTGGCTCAATTTCAATGCACATGAAATTTCATAATAAAAATTTTCGTAATTACAGTGCAATTACGAAAAATACGAATGTTTTTGCTACGAAAATTTGGAGCCATACGGTATTTTCTATTGGGCAAGAAACAATGGTTGTTCAAAAAAATTAACTGATCAGTGGGACCAAGCTAAAGCAACAAAAAGAACATGAAGTAGTTTTTAGGCTGTTTTAATGCATATTTCATAAGAATTAAGGGTAAAATTTAGCGCTTTGTAAAATTTTCCAAATGTTACAATTCCATTAGCGTTTTTTGATATCACACGCACGCACGCCAACCTATTATCTTAAGCTGTATGGATGTATAATCCAAAGGTACATGTTGCATTAGTATGGACTAACGGTCCATACGACATTACCAGAAATTTAGTACATTTTTGGTCGTGTGCATTAGTGTAGACAACCTGTGTAAATATTCATATAATACAATCACTTTTGAATGTGATGTTTTTAAAGCTATGCATATGTTGGAATAAATGTCTAATGATTGAAACCAACACATTCCAAAGGGTTGAAGCCATTTAGTCCCTAACCACAATATTATCTTGCACTAACCTCAAAATTTGCTTCCACTTAGTACACTTCAAAGCCATACTGTGTATGTAGTGTGTGTCTGTGTCTGCATGGTTTAATCATGGCACATTTATACCTCATAAATTAGAGTGTTAACCACATCAAAGAGATACTCGAAATAACTGTTTGTGTGCTTTAACTTTCTCAGTTAAGGAACATTGTGTGAGATATAAATGTTTGTTTCTTATTTTTTTCAGTTTCTGTTGTAATTTACAAGTACATGTTCCTTTATAGCCTGCAGCTTGTCTTTACAAAACCATTCATCCGGAAGCCACAAGTCACCGACTAAACTGATGATTGTCATGAACTGATTTTATAGTATATTCATTATTGTATTTCCTTATTGTATTTTAGGCCTTAGGTTATGCGCATGCGTATACTGTAATGTGTGTCTGTATGCCATGTTTTTCGTACGCGATGAGTAGTGTGTAACACGTTGTCCTCTATCCGCTCAATCGTCGGCCCTCCTGCTTGCCGCTGTTGTGAACCTGCTGTAACGTGCATCAGCCACGATATTGGTGCTGTGACCAGGATTGGTTTGCTGTTTTGTAACCCGCCCCGCAGACGTCGTGGTACCGTGGCAGTGAATAACGGTACCCGTCAAGGCAAGCCAATTCACTGGTAAACATTTCTTTTCTGGTGTTTTATTACAGCAAACCAGGATGGAGGGAATGGACAAGTTGAAGGGATCCCGCAAAGCGTACCGCGCACACTTAACGCGCATCTATGGCAAGATAGAGGAACTAGACCTGACGCAACCCGCTACTGAAGACACTATTAGTTTAGTTATGTCATACATTGACCAGTTGAACCGCAAGGCTGAATCATTGCAGCAACTCGATGTGAAAATACAGTCCATGATTGAAGGAGCTGATGATTCAGAACGAGACACCTTTGAGACCATAGAAATCCAAGACACCTTAATAGAGAAGTTGACACGTTTGAAGCGATATTTAGAGAAGAACAATACCACAGCTGTCTCACCAGTCACTCCCCCTGACTCTGCATCAAGAGAGTCCATAGTTCAATCTGCACCCGCCAGTCGATTACCCAAGCTCGACTTGCCGAAGTTTTCTGGAGACCCGCTTGTATGGCAAACATTTTGGGACTCCTTCCAATCAGCTGTCCACTCAAACTCCAAGCTCACAGGCATTGAGAAGTTCAATTACTTGCGATCATTACTAGAGGGTGAAGCATCCAGAACTGTAAGCGGATTTACTTTGACCAGTGCCAATTATGAACAGTCCATCTCTCTACTGCAAGCCAGATTCGGAAAGAAACAGAAAATCATAAATGCACACATGAAAGCATTATTGAATTTACCCGACACTTCCAATACTGCATCTAGTCTAAGGCACTTGTATGACACTGTCGAAAGCCACATAAGAGGTTTGGAATCATTGGGGAAGAGCAAGGACACCTATGGAGATTTGTTAGTCTCTCTGATTTTAGGGAAACTGCCACCAGTTGTAATCAGGAATCTCACTCGGAATCACACCTCAGATCAGTGGGATATTGATGAACTTCGTACTGGAATTGAACGAGAGATTACTATTCTAGAATCTGGTCAGGAAAGTCGTGATGATCATAGTCAATCCAGTGTCACTGGATCCTTTTTCACGGGTGTACGAAAAGGACAGTCAGCAGGCGAGAAGAGGTCAGTGAATGCAAAACCACTATGTGTGTATTGTAAGGGACAACATAGTGCTGTGTATTGTAATGTGGTAACAGATGTAAAGGTGCGATTGGATATAGTGAAGAAGGAACGGCTGTGCTTTAATTGTTTGGGAACCCACAAGGCTGTTAATTGCAACTCAAAGAATAGGTGCAGGGGATGTCATAAGAAGCACCACAGTAGCTTGTGTGGAATGGAAAGCACACCTAGTGCAACCCAAACAAACCCTACCACACAGAACAATCCACAGCCCCCACAATCCTCTCAGACATTGCCAAGTACGTTGAATCCAACATCACAGAGTTTTGTTCCAACTCAGCCAATTGCTGGCCTTACTACAGCTACACAGCCCCTGATTGGCAACCGAGATTCTAGTCCAGCCTGTCTTTTGAAAACCGCTGTAGCGTTTGTTAGAGCTGACAACCACAGGGTATCCGCAAACATATTGTTTGATGAAGGGGCTCAACGGTCCTTTGTAACACAGACTTTAGCTGATAAGTTGGGCTTGCGCCCCCACCATAGAGAAAACTTGAGTATATCATGCTTTGGTGGTGAAACTACCTCTAAGTACCAGGTTGACACAATCAGGTTCATGCTTGAAACCAATGTTGGTGACATCGCAATTTCAGCTTTAGCTGTACCCCAGATAGCAGCACCTGTTCAAAACTTTGTTAACTCAACTTTACACAGCCTTCCTTATTTACGGGACTTGAAGTTGGCCCATCCTATTGGCTTTACACAAAAATTTCAGATTTCATTGTTAATTGGTGTCGACCATTATTGGGAGATCATGGGCAATCACATTGTCAGGGGTACGGGTCCAACTGCCATGGAGTCCAAGCTTGGATATCTACTTTCAGGGCCACTTCCTATGCAATCAGAACTCCATGTCACTCATGCTTACACAACTCTAGCAGTTAATCTTGAGTTTTGTGATTGTACTGATTCATCTCCTGACACTAGCTCAGACACTCCCACACCTGTGGAACATTCTACTGACATATCACCTGAACCATTCATGGCAATGTATCAGAGGGACCATATATCACGTGACAAGGATGGATACTATGTAGTTCGTTTCCCTTGGAGACCAAACCATCCTTTCCTCCCTTCTAATCGGGCAATCTGTGAACGGCAAACACGTGCACTTGCTAGAAAGCTTGGATGCCATCCAACTATGCTTCAGCTTTACGGTAACATCATCACTGAACAAGAACAACGTCAATTCATTGAGCGTACACCTACTGAGAGTGACCAACCCACCACTGGAGTTCATTACATACCGCACCATCCGGTGTACAAGAATTCCTCTACAACTCCGGTGAGAATTGTATACAACTGCAGTTGTCGTCAATCGCCAAAGTATGCTAGTCTCAATGATTGCCTATTGGTTGGTGACACACCCTTAATTGATGTATGTGCGATACTGTTACGATTTCGTTTACACCGGTATGCCTTGTCAACCGACATTGAAAAGGCTTTTCTCCACGTTAAACTTGATGAACAGGACAGAGACTACACAAGATTTTTGTGGTTATCAAACCTTAATGATCCAGAGAGCCAGTTCACCACATACAGATTTAAGGTAGTCTTGTTTGGGTCCACAAGCTCCCCATTCATGCTAAGTGCAACTCTACACCGTCATCTTGATCTGTACGAGTCCCCAGTTTCATCTGACATTAAATGCAACTTATATGTTGACAATGTAATCTCGGGATGCCAAACAGAGGAAGAGATTTTAAGCTACTACACTGATGCCAGATCCATCATGGCCACTGCACATTTCAACTTGCGTTCATGGGTATCCAATAGCCCCAAGTTACAAGCAACAGCACAAGCTGATGGAGTACTTGACACTGACACAACAGTTAGTGTTCTTGGTCTGAAGTGGAACACCTGCACAGACACTCTAGCACTCTCACAATGTCGACTTACAAATGACAACACTGTCATGACCAAACGCAACATATTACAAGCAGCATCAAAGCAATATGACCCACTTGGGTGGCTCTCCCCAATAGTCGTACGAGCCAAATTACTGATACAAGAACTATGGCGTAAGCAAGTGAACTGGGACGAACCCCTGGATGATGACTTCAACAACAGATGGTTTCAAGTTGCAGCAGATGTCGAACAATCAGCAAGTGTGGTAATGGCACGCAGGTATTCTGTCATGTCTTCAAACAAGTCTGTTTACCTACATGTGTTCGCTGACGCGAGTACAAAAGCGTATGGAGCTGTAGCGTACCTGCAAAGTGCAGGACAAGTTGACTTTGTTATGGCGAAATCACGAGTCTCACCACTGAAGACCACAACACTACCTCGACTTGAATTGAGGGCAGCTGTCACAGCTGCGCAGCTTGCAGAATTCATTCACTCTACACTACAACCCCAGTTAGACTCCATCAAGATCAAGCTTTGGAGTGACAGCCAAATCACACTGCATTGGATCTTTAGCAAGAAACAGCTCAAGCCATTTGTAGCCAATCGAGTCAGAGAAATTTGCCTCTTATTTCCTACTTCTGTATGGGGTTATTGTCATACGGAGGATAATGCTGCAGATCTTCTAACCCGAGGAATCTCTTCAACCCAGTTACAGTCATCAACATTATGGTCCCATGGTCCACCTTGGTTACCATCACAATCTAACTGGCCTACATGGTCTCCAGCCACTGTCCTCCATGTCCAAACCAATGATGAAGAAGTCGAACCAACTCTCCCAGCTACAGATGCACCTGCTACTCTCAAGCCTGGACTTGGCCAGATCATTGACATCACCAGATATAGCAAGCTGACAAAACTTCTTAGAATTACAGCCTACGTACTGCGTTTCATAACCAACATTAAGCGAACATTACCAAAGTTGTCTGGACATCTAACTCCAACTGAACTCAGCCATGCACAGGTATTGTGGATCAAGTCTGTCCAACAACATTCCTTCTGTAATGAAATTGCCAATCTCCAGTCCAAAGCATCTCGCTTGCCACTAATACGTCAACTACGCCTTCACCTAAACAATGAAGGCATTGTCTGCTGTGGGGGAAGGATACATAACGCCCCAGTATCTCAACAAGTGAAGTTCCCTTATCTGTTGCCACAGAAGCACTGGTTCACTGAACTCATCATTCAAGATATTCATCAAAGGCATTTCCACAGTGGCACAAATAGCACTGTGACATACCTTAGACAACTGTATTGGCTACCAGCAGCCAGGCGACATGTGAGAAGTATCTTGAGACACTGCGTTACTTGTAACAAATTGTCTGGAAGTCATTACAAGGCTCCAAGCCCACCTCCACTTCCTAAGCACAGGTTGCAGATGATGAACCCATTCACAGTCACTGGAATAGATTTTACGGGAGCACTGTATGTTCGAACATCCGGAGGAGAATCTAAGGTGTACATATGCTTGTTCACTTGTGCAAGTAGTAGAGCAGTGCACCTAGAGGTAGTTACTGACCTCTCTGAAGAGACATTTTTACAAGCCTTCAGACGATTTGCAAGCCGAAAGTCCCTGCCAAAACTTGTTGTGTCTGACAATGCTTCTACCTTCATGTCGGCCGCTGAGGATTTAAGAGCATTGTTTGAATCCAGGACCATACAGGAAGGCTTAGGAAGACAGGGAGTAGAATGGAAGTTCATCCCTTGTCGTGCACCCTGGTATGGTGGATACTGGGAACGCCTCATTGGACTAACAAAGAATGCTCTCAAGAAAGCTCTTGGTCGTGCTTACGTTACTCTACCAAGTTTGCAAACAATCGTTGTAGAAATTGAAGCTCACCTCAACAATCGACCTCTGACGTATGTTAGTTCGGATTTAGATGAACCAGAGCCCTTAACGCCCTCCCATCTCCTCTATGGAAGGATTATTGACACTGTGCCACACTCTCTCGCTGCTGAAGATGAAGTGATTGATGAGAACTACCAGGAAGTTGGCTCTAAGTTACACAACACTCTCAGCAAGAAAGCAAAGGCCCAGGCACTAATAATCCAACATTTCTGGAATCGATGGAAAAGAGAATACCTGACATCTCTCAGAGAAACTCACACTGTCAATAATGGTACAAACAAGGAAAGAATCAAGGTTGGCGATATAGTCATTGTACATGATGATGTTCCTAGATTGAAATGGCAATTGGCAGTGGTGAAGGAACTACAGCGAGGGCATGATAATGCAGTAAGATCAGCTGTTATTCGCACTGTAAATGGAATTACGAATAGACCTATCATCAAACTTTATCCATTGGAAGTGAATGTAGAAACAGAAACGCCAGACTCTCAAGATATATTGGATGACAGTACTCCAGATACACCGGTACCTCATGATACTGAACCCCAATTGCCCTCACGACCTCAACGGTCAGCA
The DNA here is from genome assembly GCF_963678975.1 of Dysidea avara. Classification (NCBI taxonomy): domain Eukaryota; kingdom Metazoa; phylum Porifera; class Demospongiae; order Dictyoceratida; family Dysideidae; genus Dysidea; species Dysidea avara. Next base: position 25,571,534 of record NC_089282.1, on the reverse strand, counting down.
GCAGTTAAGGCTAGAGCACAAGTCTCAGATTGGGCCCAGATCTTGCGTGGCCCGGAGGATGTCATGAACTGACTTTATAGTATATTCATTATTGTATTTCCTTATTGTATTTTAGGCCTTAGGTTATGCGCATGCGTATACTGTAATGTGTGTCTGTATGCCATGTTTTTCGTACGCGATGAGTAGTGTGTAACACGTTGTCCTCTATCCGCTCAATCGTCGGCCCTCCTGCTTGCCGCTGTTGTGAACCTGCTGTAACGTGCATCAGCCACGATAATGATTGTTTCTAATGTGCATGCATGTGTGCATGTTATTGCATTTTTTAAATTAATTGAGTTGATTGACTATAATGTAGTCTGTATCACAACGCGTACGCCATAAGTGTCTTGTCCTGGAGGAAGCTGGTCTATCACATCATACTTCAGTCGTTTTGCTTTGTTATTATCGCTAGCATAACTAGTCGAGCAATTTTTGGTCCAAATTTACACCAGATTTAACCTTAGATAGGTAAATTCTCAAAAAATCTTCTGTGGGGGCATGCCCCCAGACCCCCCTAGATGAGAGCATGCTCTAGGTTTTGCACTGTGTACGTGCATATATGCTCAAAACTCCTTACTTTAAAACAGCACCCATCATAGTCTGCTGATAATATTACAAGCATTTTCTAGTTCGATGTACGTGATTTTAATATACTCTGAAAAGTAGACTATCTCATTTGGCGCCAGTTTCAGCTAGCTACTACTTTCGTAGTTTACTTGCTGGAGAAAACAGAACACCTATAATTAGTTGGATTGAGCTTTCTAAGTAAGGTCAGTGCTAGATTTACCTATTAATGACGAATGACATAGTCAATACGTCATAGACTGAAGCAGTTTCTAATTTGTTGGAGCACCGCTGGACATTTATGTACGGCCTGGAACCACAAGTAGATGGCTGTATTTAGCGAAGGTTTTAGCCTACGTGTTAATAATAAGGTGAAAATGATTGGTTATTATTATTATTATTATTATTACTAGGACCGCGTCACATACAACCAAGTACATACACCAACGTGACAGCCCCCCGGTGAGGCTATTAGGTGGTGAATGCATTATCTCCAAATCAACTAAATATGTCACAGTAGTGACAGATATAACACAATAGTGGCATCGTAACTAAAGGCCACCAGTAGCTAAGTGCCAGTACATCATTGGTGTGGTAATGGCACAGTGATGTGTACAAAGTATATGTATACAAAACATACAGGAGAGAACTATACATTATTACAGTATTGTATGCAGCAATACATTATAGGCAACATCACCATGCAGATAAAAATTATTAGCCAATATACAGCAATGCATATCAACATCAACTAGAGCTAAGTAAGGTTCATCAGTGATGTATCAATGGTACAGTGATGGGTGACACACTATAGTTATGCATACACAACTTTCAGGAGATAGATACACAATGCTGTAGGCGTATGCAAGCCAGATGAACCAGATAAAGGAAGACAGCCAAGCCACTAGAGCCTAGTAGCTACGCCAGGTGAAGGCAAAAAGATTAAGCACGTATTGAATTGCCTGACACCAACACAAAGAAAGTTCGCCATGCCAGCTGCACAAGACAAAATTGTTTACTTGTATTTTATATGTAACTGTAAGCTTATTGTAAAGAGCGTGGCATATGTCAGTTTAATGTTTTCTTGTATTGTTTATTTACGTGAATGAATCCACTGGCAGCTGGCATGGAGACTTGAGATGTTACAAACATAAAAACTTACTTGTAATCTTCTTGTTTACACAAGTAGCTTCTGGCTCTCCTGCACGGGAATCACTAATCTTCTTCGCTAATCTTCTTCGCGCAATATGTAAGTAATTAATAGCGATTCCGGGAGAATTTTAAAATTGATGGAAACAATTTCTATTTAGCACAGGCTTGTGCAGCGCTCCCCAAGGATCTCATAGACACTTAGTTTTTAAAAATCCATCAATGGATGATGGAGTTATAAGCAATTTTATCCTTTAAAAATGGTAAAATTTTCTCCGCTTCTTTCCATTGAAAAAGTCCCCAAAAATGGCACAATTGAACAAATGTTTATAACTCAGGTTTGCAAAAACATTTTCAACTTCTGTTTCCTGATATAAATACCTCAGTACATGGACTATAGTGCAACCATCATTATAAGACCCTCTCAGTAAAGGTCACCTCTGTAGAAGGCCACCTAACAGTTGCATGAACTTAGCATATTACAAATGGCAAAACAACTTGCACTTGGTCTGAATGCAAACACTCTGTACTAGTCACCTTCACCCAAAATACAATGTGCATGCAAAACAAGGACTTGTACTGTTCATTTATAGCTGTTTATACAGTTATTTTTACTGTTACTTTTTAGCTCCTTGATAGCTACCAAAGTGACGCACCAGACAACTTGGTTATTTATGTTTCAAATTTGCTGACTTTATGCATACTAATAATGAAAATTACATGGACAAAAATGTTGCACTTGGTGTAACTAACATGTGCTGGGTCGTTTCTGGCAAAGACAACATTACATTGTGGTAAATATATTGAAAAACAATCTTAGAATTGGCATAAAACACCACATAAACACATTTATAGCAGGAAACTAACAGCACCATCGTGTTCCTCGTCCCCAGAAACTCTAGAAACGATCTAACTGTTTGATCAAACACTAGTACGGCAGCGAATCAATTGTGCCATCTTCCCAATGGAGGATTCACGGAGAAAATTTTATGCAGAATTTACGGAATTCCGGAATCGCTACAATTAAGCAAGGGTGTGGTACTGGGCGTTATATAGAATTACACGTATGGTCAAGTCATCAGCACAAACAGGAGCGATGATTATACGTTTGTGCCTTCATTCACAGGCGAATCTATCCCCGGTTAGTTCATGTCTCTAGGCCTCGCAGTTTTCTCAAACATTAATTATTAATTATTTAATTATTTATTTATTTAATTATTTATTTATTTATTTATTTATTTATTTATGACGTAATTTTAACCGCGTTTCGTATTATTCTTAGTACTTGGTTGTATAATTATTGTTTACTAAGCAGTCAGCCCTGCTGGTGTGCTCAGGAATCACATAAACAAATACAATAGGTACAATAATATGATTGGAGTCTAGCTGTAAATAGATCAGTATCTGCAATTTCAATTGTATCAGTTGGTAGTATAGTCCAGTCATTTTATGGTTTAACTTTAACTAATTGCAACACAAATGGTTTAAACAGTTTCTAGCACAGAAAAATGTGCTCTATAACATATCAAAAGTCCCGGAAAATCCCATAAGGGGAAAGTGACCTTTTGCATGACCTTTTTTGCCATTTTTAGCAAAAAAATTAGGATTTGTGCTTCTATTTCAGCTGTACATTATCCAAACTATTTATATTTGGTATCAAATGATTGCTCTCACTATAAGGAACAAGATGACACTTGTTTGGTATCCATAGCTTAATCTGTTCTAAAGTTATCATCATTTTACTGGACAAAACTAATATTATTTAGTCCCGCCCACGCACTTAATTAAAATTTGGTTTAAGCTATTTATTGCTTGTCTAATGATAGTTTTCCCATGGCAAGGGACTATTTTCATAACAGAGGGTCATAATGAAGACTAGAAGGTGCATGTGTTACCATGGAAACCGAGAAATAGCATAGCTTTATATACAATTCGGTTGTTTTCAATCTCCATTGTCATGAAGATGGATTTAATTCTTTACAACTCGAAACCTGACATTGTACAAGTTAAGTTAGGTACATACACAATGACACACGTTAACCATGACCGTGGTAG